>NC_068282.1:41160792-41467898 GCF_025860055.1 Xyrauchen texanus | reverse complement strand
AAATAATTAGGCTTACTTTTAATAGGAACGTCAGAGTGTGTATAGTATCAAACTCCAAGCAAATTTCATCTGTCACTTGGAAGAAGCTATCAAATAGGCAGAAGGCAACATAAACAGGTTGCTTTACATCCCCTTATTCTCATAAACCATGAACGAAACAATTTGAGGTACAAATAAATGTATAAAAATATGAACCAAACTATATTTATATAGTTTCACCTGCAGTGAGGATAACCATGATTTGTTGTGTTCGGTGAATTGCTGTGAATATGAAACTATTGAAATCTAAGAGATGTTTAAAAATTAAAAGTAATATTTTTTTCTATTTGGCTTATGTCATAATAATCTGTGTTAAGCATCATACACCAATTCTTCTGAAGGCATAAGGTCACCTTGTATCTTGAACAGACTGTAATTTAATTCGTAATGCATTCTCAAATCAAATAAAATTATTAATAAAGTCCATTACTATGGGGAAATGTAAACTGCGACACTATTGTTTTTGTTACTGAAATTGCTCAAATTTCTAAATGGAAATCATTATCTAGGCTCAATTGTACAACAAATTAGGCAAACTATCTGATTGTGAAAGTTGAAATGCATGTTACGTCAGACGACAAAAAAATGCATGTCTATCACAGAGTCAGCAAACTCTCTGCGCTCGACAATGGTGCAGTTACATTTCAATAACTGTTAATCACATACATCACATTTCAGTTATTGGCTGTTTTTTGCGAACTCCTTCCCATTTGGGAGCTCGACCAATCACCATACAGAAAAGCTGGGCTTTCAGGTGGGACACAGTTATATTGATTGAAAACCCAATGTCCAGTAGGAAATCAGAAAGAAAATAGCACTCATGAACTTCCTATAGAAGCACGACTTCCGGGTAGGACCCAAAATGACACATTAACAGCCTCTCATAAAAAATAGAAAAAAACATCTTGTGCGCCTTGATTTGAAAGGTACCAGAATCTGCTATAAACTTGGCTTCACTGGGGCTCTATGGGCCATGCCACCACAGACTTCTATGGGCATATTAATTTAGAAAAATAAATCATTACTTCAATGAACAGCACGATAGTGATGTGTGATTTAACACATCTATTTACTAAAATACTGAAATTCACAAAGAGTGATATGTAATTTCTATAGATAATGTTTTTTACAAATATTAAACTTAATTGCAAATTTTAGGGGGAAGCTGTACTTCCCATGTTTACTTAAAGCAATCATCACTGTTCCAATAACTGCACTGAAAACCAATATGTGTACATTGGGTGTTGTGTATTTGGTCACGAAACACGCATGTGCCAATGAGGTTTTGATGTAATTGACGTAGCTGTCATATTGGATTTCAGTGCTGTTTATGGAGTTTATTAATGATTTGATTTAATTTGCTTTGATTTTTGTTAATATTTCTGAGTTCTGCAGCAAAACCAGTTTATAACCTTTACACTTGTGTCTGTTTTCACTCTTACACGTGACTTACTACTTCATCTCTTTCCTTGTGTTGTGCATTTATAGAGTTTGACTTGTCTATGTTGAAGAAGCCTCGAGACTGGCTGCCCTCCACCCTCCCTTCTGATGAGCTCTCCACCTTCAGTGGAGACCTGGAGGAGCTGTATGCCAGAAGAGGGATGGTGTTGACCAGTATCAGCTGTAGTGGCCTCCTCTCCTCATGGTAGTGGCAACGCATGTACCGGGCGAAGGCGGCGCGGTAGGTCTTATTGAAGAGTGTATAGATGAAAGGGTTGACGGCAGACGACAGATAACCCACCCACACAAACACATTCATTAGTCCCCCCACCAAATCTTCGTCACATGCTGAGCTGCACACGACCGCCATCACGTTCGTCACAAAAAATGGACACCACATGATCACAAAGAGTAGAAATATGACACCCAGCACTTTAGACGCCTTCTGCTCATTGCTGATGGACTGCATGGTGCGACGGCCTGATCCTCTGCTCGCCCCATCAATGGCGTGACAAAGAGACGAACGGGAAAACAGTCGCTCAGAGGACAGAGAACCTCGTGGGAAGAGTCCAATTGTGAAAGACCATTTTGGCTGCACAATGAGTTGGTCCAGGCACAAAGTCGCTTCGCTTTGCAGAGTGCTGATGGTGAGAATGTATGTGACCACCATGATGATGAGGGGTATAAAGAATGCCACGAAAGAGCCAATCAGAACAAAATTGCCATCTGTCAGTTGGCAGCTTTCATTCCGGAAGACTTTGGAGTGATCATGCAGGCCGAGGACTGGGACAGGCATGGAGATAACTGGAGACAGATGGAGACAGAATGAGAAAGAAACAGACAATGAAAAAACAGCTTGGTGCTTTGGTTTGGAAACAACTATAATAATTGCAGTCTCAGTTGTGTAGCATTTCAGCATTTAGTTGGAATGCAATATCCTCTTTAGTTTGGAGGATCTAGTGCCAGAAGTGTGGTAAATGCATATAGTGTATGCCCACGTATTTTTCTAAGGATTTTGTGTATTCTAGGCCTGTTGCAATTAAATAACCATCTGTTCGCGTTTATTTGATCGAACCGCGATTATTTGAGATAACTGCAATTATTGGGCATTCTAATTCCAATCACATTTGAATGCCTAAAAAGGGGAATTTTAAGCGAATATACTGTATATATGCAATAAACTTTGATAGTGAACACAAAGCACTCTGGTATCACTTTAAATGATCATAATGGCAAATCTTCCTGGTTCATACATTCGGTGTTAATGACACACATTGACACAGAGGCGGAGACGCACACTAACCGTATCTATGTGGAGTGATGAAATGTTGAAACGAAATCTCAAAGGTTTTGCTTCATGACAAAGAAGGGCTCGTGGGTTTAAACAGAGCAACGTGCGAAAGTGAAGAAATTAGGACAGAAATATTTTACTATGGCATAATATAATAAATATTAGATAAATCTAATTATGTATATATATATATATATATATATATATATATATATATATATATATATATATATATATATATATATATATATATATATATATATATATATATTTATATTTATATATTTATGGTAAAGGGGCAGCTACCTTAAAATATACGGTAAACATTATAATATATTTAAAAAGACAATACATGTAAAAAAATTTTTTATATAATGTATATATATTTGTGTGTGTATATATATATATATATATATATATACACTCACCTAAAGGATTATTAGGAACACCTGTTCAATTTCTCATTAATGCAATTATCTAATCAACCAATCACATGGCAGTTGCTTCAATGCATTTAGGGGTGTGGTCCTGGTCAAGACAATCTCCTGAACTCCAAACTGAATGTCAGAATGGGAAAGAAAGGTGATTTAAGCAATTTTGAGCATGGCATGGTTGTTGGTGCCAGACGGGCCGGTCTGAGTATTTCACAATCTGCTCAGTTACTGGGATTTTCACGCACAACCATTTCTAGGGTTTACAAAGAATGGTGTGAAAAGGGGAAAACATCCAGTATGCGGCAGTCCTGTGGGCGAAAATGCCTTGTTGATGCTAGAGGTCAGAGGAGAATGGGCCGACTGATTCAAGCCGATAGAAGAGCAACTTTGCCTGAAATAACCACTCGTTACAACCGAGGTATTCAGCAAAGCATTTGTGAAGCCACAACACGCACAACCTTGAGGCGGATGGGCTACAACAGCAGAAGACCCCACCGGGTACCACTCATCTCCACTACAAATAGGAAAAAGAAGTAAAATTTGCAAGAGCTCACCAAAATTGGACAGTTGAAGACTGGAAAAATGTTGCCTGGTCTGATGAGTCTCAATTTCTGTTGAGACATTCAGATGGTAGAGTCAGAATTTGGCGTAAACAGAATGAGAACATGGATCCATCATGCCTTGTTACCACTGTGCAGGCTGGTGGTGGTGGTGTAATGGTGTGGGGGATGTTTTCTTGGCACACTTTAGGCCCCTTAGTGCCAATTGGGCATCGTTTAAATGCCACGGCCTACCTGAGCATTGTTTCTGACCATGTCCATCCCTTTATGGCCACCATGTACCCATCCTCTGATGGCTACTTCCAGCAGGATAATGCACCATGTCACAAAGCTCGAATCATTTCAAATTGGTTTCTTGAACATGACAATGAGTTCACTGTACTAAAATGGCCCCCACAGTCACCAGATCTCAACCCAATAGAGCATCTTTGGGATGTGGTGGAACGGGAGCTTCGTGCCCTGGATGTGCATCCCACAAATCTCCATCAACTGCAAGATGCTATCCTATCAATATGGGCCAACATTTCTAAAGAATGCTTTCAGCACCTTGTTGAATCAATGCCACGTAGAATTAAGGCAGTTCTGAAGGCGAAAGGGGTCAAACACAGTATTAGTATGGTGTTCCTAATAATCCTTTAGGTGAGTGTATATATATATATATATATATATATATATATATATATATATACACACACAAATATATATACATTATATTGAATTTTTTACAAAAATATATAATATAAAATATATGATTTCAAAAAACAACAGTGTAAATATAAAACTGACCAAAACTAAAGTTGACCAAAAAGAAAGACATATTTGAAGTATTTAGAAATATTTTGATATTTAAAACATTATTTTTCATATCATTAATAAGTTTTTAAGGCCTTACAAAGAAATCATATTTCCCTATTTATTATTTGATTTATATATTTAAAGTTAAATAAAAATGACTTAGTAGTATGAAGCAAACATGCGGAAAAAAGCACACCAAAAATAAGACAATTTATACACTGTAAAAAATGTCCGTAATTTTAATGGTAAAAGACTGTAAAAATGCTACAGTAAAAAAATATATATAATAATTGGTAAATGGGTAGTTACCTTCAAATACAAGGATAAACATTATAATATATTTAAAAAGACAATACATGTAATTTTACAGTACAATATTGTAAAAATACATTTGTTTGCAAGTATGATTTTACTATATAATTAATGGTAAAAATTGATATTACGTTTAAAAAAAGAGTAAATGTACTTTTTACGGTAAATTATTGTTAAATTATGGTTAAAAAACAATAAGCGTTACCCATCACATTTCATTATATTTTATGGGAATATTTATGTTTCTTCTTATTTTAAATATCACTTATCTACATTGGGGTGTTCTGTGTTATATTTGATGTAGTTTAGTTAATGTTTACTGCATTATTTTAATTTCACATGTGCCCAGATGGTGTTTAGTGTTTGTGTGAGTGACATTGAGCACTGACATTGTCTGTAAATGCTCTTGGAAAGACCACTAGTGATGAACTTCATGTCATCATTTGTCTTTTTGTAAATATTAAGGTGAGTAACAATACATTATAAAGTGAAAAGCAGGTTTTTACAGTTGCAGAAGGTTCAAGTATTACATTTATATAATTTAATAATATAAACAGGCATAACATTTACATCCCATAAAGCCTGAAGCGTGGTTAACGTATTTTTTTACAGTGAATTTCTGGCAACCGCAGATGCAAGTTTTCTACCGTAAATTTAACAAGATTTGTTTTACAGTGTATAACAAAAACAGACAATTAATAAAAATAAACGCAATTATTTGATTGACAATAAATTATCAGCCAAATTTCCTAATTGTGACAGCCCTAGTGTATGCCTACTTAAAAATTAGTAAATATAAGTAACCAAGGCTGCCAGAACAGTTGTGAAAAGGACTTTGACTTGTCACTTTTCAAATGACTGTGGCAATGGCGAAGCACTTTTTGAGTGAGTTGTGGATTGTTTTATAAAAAAAAAACCATAGAGATTCTTTCTAAATGCTCGGAGCATTAACCTGAAGACATGGGAAAGATAGACAAGTCTAACTCCTTTCAGACGGGGCGGGATATTTCAAGAACCAATCACATTTTTGGTTTCAGCAAGGGAGCATTTTCTAGGGAAATAATGCTTCTTACTAAATATTCTTCCCAGTAAATGCAAATATATTTATGCATTTATACACAACCTTCAAACTTAAAAAACAACAACAAATGTTCTTTCATTATTTTTGTTCTCTTTGCAGATGCTGACAAAGTTAACTGAGTTCAGTTTGGACAATTCTCGGATTAGTTAATAAAATATTTTATTAATGTAAATGACATTGAGTAGGTTTGGTCTTGGCGGACTAGATCTGCTTTACGCACGCTTCCCCCTATGTTAAGCAGATCAAGACGTGGAGCTGGAAGGAGAAGGGTGAAAGCTAAGCATTGCTGCATTGCTGAACTTGAATCAAAGCAGTTGAACTGAGTACCATTTTTATATGTTTTTAAAGGAAGGGTGTAATTCCTTGATTGGTTTACGTAAAGGCATGTCGAGAACTGTACCTAATCGGCCTGTGCAATGAAGGGTTTACTTAACTTAATAGGACATTTGATTATATCAAATGCAATTTCTTTGTGCCTTTTGCTTCAGACAGTAGTGCTTTTTTCTTTATATATATCAGATCATTTCAATTTACATTCTTAGTAGAAGACAGATAACAAAGCATGTTGTACAGAAATAAACCAAATAACCAAATTACCATTGATATTTGTAATGTATTGTAATGTTCAAAATATAGGTTTACATAGTTACTTTATAACATTAAAAGAATAGTTCACCCAAAAATGATAAATCTGTAATCATTTACTCACTCTTATGCTGTCTCAAACTCATATAACTTTCTTTCTTCTGCAGAACACACATTTTTTTTAAAGGATGTATAATGTATTTTTGTCCATACAATGCAAGTCAATGTGGTCCAAAATGTTCAAGCTCCAAAAAGGACATAAAGGCAGCATAAAGGTAATGTATATGACTTGAGTAATTTGATCCATGTCTTCTAAATCGATACAACTGCTTTTGGGTGAGAAACAAAATGTACAGTGACACATGAGATTTTTTTTTACTATAAATCTTGACATCTGCAGCCTCCTTGGCATTTTAAGAAGCTTGTTCAGACTTCCTTGTGGTTGAAAGTTTTGGACCCCATTGACTTGCATTGTATGGACAAAAACAAATCAAGTCAAGTCATTTTTATTTGAATCATGCATTAACAGAAAATGAAATTGTAATATCTATAAAGTCTTAGAGTCCTCATTGTGTAGTTTGATTAAATATGATTGTACATTTTACATACATTTTAATAATTAAATAATAATTGTATTTAGAACCCGAGTAAGCAAGCCGAAGGAGACTGTGGCAAGGAACACAAAACTCCATAAGATGTTGGTTAATGGACAAAAATAACCTTGGGAGAAACCAGGCTCACGTTTGGGACCAGTTCCCCTCTGGCTAACATCATGAATATAATGCCAATATTACTTATTTATGTGCAGTTCATGATATGAGCGTGAAGCGATCATCTGTGTTCCACAACTGCTTTCGGGTCCTTGAATAATGTATAACGTGCGAGTAAGGGCAGCCAATGGACTTTCTGGTGCCCTCCTAGGGTAAGATGGTGCCCCCATAGGGAGTTGGTGCCCTACACACACCTGCGTAGTCTGCTTATAGGGAGTGGCGGTACTGCACATAGCAGAGGAGTCCAACACCAAGCAGGAACGGAGCAAGATCACACCGGTTCTGGTGACCAGGGATAGGAATGAGACAGGGATACAAATAGAATAATATTAGCATAGCTCAATGAAAACACTGACCGAACTGCACATCTCTGCGGGTCTTCAGACTGGGAAGAACACCAATTTGCGAACAAGCACCACTTTAGGGATTAAAGCTGCCTGGTAGAGGGAGCTCTGGCTTGGTTGATCATGTCTACAACCACAGGTGGTGGAGGTTCCAGAGGTCTGGGCACAGATGCCAGAGGGTGCCCCGTCCCTGGGAAAGAAGGTCCTTCCTCAGGGGAATTTGCCAGGGAGGTGCAGTCATGAGAAGAGGCCAAGCTGGGAGACGGGGGCGTTGAGAAAGCGGGCCTTGTCAACATCGCGCATCTCAAGAAAAACCCCTTGTGTCACTACATTCGACACAACATCGAGTGAGTGACAGAAGGGAAATCTCTATTTCCACATTCCTTACAATAGAATCTCCTATAATCAGGGAGCTTTCAACATGATTCTCAGTGGGTGCATCACTGAGAGGGGAAAATTGATTGGAAATCCTAACAGGAACGGGAGAGTTGTGTTGCTTTGCTGAGCGAGTATGCTGCCGAGACATCACCGAAAGGCCCTGCCACAGGGGCTCTACAGCCGGAAACAAAGTGTGTGTGTGTGTGTGTGTGTGTGTGTGTGCACACTCGCTGTACTACCCACATCCGAAACAGTATCTGCCAGCTTCTCTTTCTCACTGACCTCCACTAGTGTTCGAATGCATGTCTCTAACTCATTATTTTTCTCCGTCAATCTGACTAATTCCTTACATTTACCACATGTAAATTCCTCACTGCTGATGGAAGAAGCTATATTAAACGTGGCATTTAATGCAGGAATCAATAACATGAGCGGATGCCATGACTTACCACAATTGTTTGTTGTTGTTGGTTGTTTCTGAGCGGCGAGGCTTTGAGATCGATTGAATTCCTCACGCAACTGTTTGTCTATATGGTTGTGCTTGATAAGCGAGGCTTTGAGATTGATGCAATAATCCGTGTAACAGAGGAGAAAATGGGTGCGCATGGTAAAATGCACGCAGTAAAAATAGAAAGCTGATACACGTGGAAAAATGCACGCAGTTGAATCACAATAAGAGAATAATGCAGAAAAAAAAAAACAATGCATGCTGAAAAATGGCAGCGATGAAAGATTAAATGCTGAAAACAGATAGATAAGCGATGCTAAAAAAAGCTATCAGGCTACAAACACAGACTCGAGCTAGGCACCAGCAGCAACCAGATGAGATCCTTCAAAAAATCTTTGTGTTCCACAGAAAAAAGAAAGTCATACAAGTTGGAAACGGCATAAGGGTGAGTAAATGATGAAAGAATTATAATTTTTGGGTGTACTATTCCTTTAACATTACAACACATTATGCTGGTTTCACATGTCCTCATGAGGGGTATGAGCCGCGTGTTTTCGTTTCGGTTTCTATATTAACAGATTACACCCTTCACATTGCAAGCGTGAGTTGCGAGGTGAAGCGTCCCAGAAGCATCCCAGGTGCGGCAGTGAGTGGGGAGTTTCGGTGCTGAGCCTTTTGTTACTGCACAGCTCAAGCTGAACTCAGCAACTCTGGGTACAGTAGAAAACTATACTTTTTGGAAATTTCAGCCTTTCCTCATTCAAGTAGATAGAAGCTGTACTTTTATGTCATTTGTTTACAAATAAAACAGCTGCCCATCCTTTCCTAGAGCATTCCAAAGATGACCGCCGAGTGGACTGAATTGCCTTGAAAGGGACATTTTAACCAATCACGACCATGTTTGTTGGCAAGAGTTGCCAAATATTTATCATGGGATGTTGCCAAAGGCTCGCTGAAATGTTGCTAAAAGTTAAATTTGCATATGTAAATTTAATTGAACTAATGATTTAACTATTCGTTTTTAACTAATAATGATTTATATATCACTAATTGAACTTGTCAAATATTCAGACAGTGGGGATTTCTATTTATTTAGTTAGTTTTGTAATTAAACTGCATTATTGAACAATGACAAAGTCCAAAATGATCCTAGCTATAGCAACCATGGGAAGTTAGCGGTGTAGTTTTTTTAATTTTTAGACATGGACCTATATGCCTTATAATGCAATACGTTTATCTGTTTTGGAGATAATATGCAATATATCCACTGAGACAGGAGAAGGGGCTTCTAAAATCAATTCTCTTTCCGCATCAACCATGGCCGATATCACAACGACTGCTGCTCTTTCCAACGTATCTGTTGTGGAAATCCCAGATACGTTGGAAAACCAAACGCCATTGTGTTTGGGTGCATGGTATTAGCCAATTATCCAATTTCTTCTGCTACTACATCAGTAAGTCAGTGACATCCGGACAATCTCAATGATGATAGGCTTTCGCGACAATGCGTCATGCGGTTGCCAGAACACAGAGAAAAATTAGACATAATTCACGAAAGAGCTGATTTTCTTTTTGTTGTGTCGCCAAGTGTGGAAGAATGTCATTAAAGCAGACTAAAAAGTCACTAAAAATTTAGCTAGTCGCTAGATGGCCCATTTATTCACTAAGGGGGTCAAAAAGTTGCTAAATCTAGCTACAAAGTCACTAAATTGGCAAAACTGCAACCAAGTACACTGTTAAACAAGTGAATGTGACTTCCCGCCGTTGCCGTAGGAACTTAGAACAGATATGGCTAATGTGAAAGCCCAAATGCAACGTGTTGTTCACGCCCCGCTAACGGAGTATGTGTGAATCCGGCATTAGTCTTCATTAATTCACTGCATGCCCACCTCTTCAGTCACCACAGCACCACTTACCCACAGAGATGGTCCATGCTGCCATTATTTTAATACGGGCTCTAGTTAGAGAGTTTGAGCGGCTGTGGTGGATGGGGTTACGGATGGCGATGTATCGGTCTAGAGAGATGGCACACAGGTGCATGATGGAGGCAGTGGAGAAGAGAACATCCAGGTAGATCCAGATCGGACACAGGGCAGAGGGAAGTGGCCAGGTGTAACCTAGCATATCAGAGAGAAAAAGACTTGTGTATCAGAACATATGAAATATTCATGGGGCAGAACACTGCCTAGGGATTTCTTGGATTGAACCATTATTGATATACACAAAACACAAGGAAATTATTAAATGGTATTCGTAATAAACCACAGGAGCATGTAATATGCAATTTGGTTCATAGAATGTAACTATACCTACATTTTTGCTAAATTATTTTTATATGGTTCTTTGTATGTAACGTGGCAGTTTCCTGGTAAAATAAACATTAGTGGCACTACAACAACAATGGCTTTTATTCACTTACAAGTCAAGTCAAACGATATCTGATATCATGTGGAAAACCGCAGATTATCAGTTTATAAACACTTTTCACTCTGTTTCTCACACAATGCTATCTTATGACATCAAAAGATGTTTACTATAGTGTATGACTTGTAAGGCTCAGCTGACAGAGTGTTGCACTTGCAATGTAAAGGACCGGGATACGAGTTCTAAAAAGCCAAAAGGGCCATAAACGAACCACAAAATGACGTGGTTGCTTCAGCAATTACGCTTTTCATCTCAAATTTGCTTTTATGACACTGTCTGTTGAGTTTAGGGTAGGAATGTTGGTTTTGTTGATTTAAAACTCAATAGAACCTTAACCTCATCTGTTTGGGAGAACATTTAATTTACTTTTGGCACCACACATTGGATGTTTCACCTCAGAACTTGCACGAAATGTGAAATGAAAAGTGTTAGGTGTAATCCAATTACAAAGTAATTAATTACTGTAATCAAATTACTTTTTTACAAAAAATATAGTGTAATGCATTACATTTTAAATTCTTATAATTAGGGATGTTCCGATACCCTAGAATGAGTAGGAGTACCGATAATTGTTTTTACTACTCGCCAATACCAAGTCCGCATAACTATTTGTTTCTTAATATCAGCCGTTTATTAAAAATTTTTCTTCAAAATTGTGTTTCAATTAATACATTTATTAAAACTTTTATCAAATGAAAGTATAACAATTAATATTCAACATGAAATGTTATTGTTTTTATAAAATGAAGTGATTTTATACAGAACCTCACAGCACAATCCTTAATGCAGTTAAAGTGCTGCATAGAAGAGCATCACCAGATGTGAGAGATTGCTTAAATATAACACGGTAACTATTGATTTATTATTATTAGTAGTAGTAGTAGTACTAGTAGTATAACAGTGAATATTACATAACTATATGGTAGTGATCAATTTCTGTCTAAATGTTTTCATTTAAACTGAGCTTTTATTTTGGAGAAGCATTATTTTTTTTTAAGTGTTTGTGTTGTTATACCAAGGAGCTCTGACGTAATCATGGCAGATTCCCAATACGGAAAAGGTGGTCGCTACGTTAATCACAGTAATTATTAAACTGAAAAAGGCAACTATATAAATAAATAAATATGTATTCTGTATATTTCTTTTGCTAAAAAGTGAATTAGCACTCTGCCTTCTATCATCTGCAACAAACAGAACATGCAATGCTCATAATAGTGTTTCTGTGTATAAGCCAAGGATCTCTAAAGGTATGAACACTGTGTGTCTCTGCCTGCACAACACCGGCTCCACACATTCACAAGCACTCGCATTTAAAAAGCTGCATGTGCAAACAACCTATTTATAATTAAATCACAGATTTTTCTGTTAAATTATGGATTTATATTATATTAGGACATGATGTTATTTTAATCTGTGCACTGAATGTTTACGTAATGACATTTATACGTAAGATGGTACCGGTTTTTGGTATCATGGCATTTTTACGAGTACGATTACAAGTACATGAGTGTGGTATCGGACCCGATTCCGATACCAGTATCGGTACCGGTTCATCCCTACTTATAATCTGATTACGATTATGCTGAGTATATGACGTATGAAGTGTATGTAGAAATATAGATATTATTGTGATTTTGTTGTGTGGAAAAGTGTTTTAGGAAGTAATTTAAAAGTAAAGTAATTAATAATGTGATTACTTTTTCAATGAAGTAATTAGTAAAGTTATCTACTTACGATTTTAGAGAAATAGTTAGTAATTTGTAATGGATTACAATTTTTTAGTAACTTACTAACCTAACCCAAAACATGAAATGAACCATGAAATATAATTTAGCAAATATGTCACCATAGTCACTTTTTCATGAGATCAAGCTGAATATGTAAGAATTGCTGACACATACTAATGTTCTGCCAGTTTATGGCACATTGTTAGCAGTGCTTACCTAGGCAATCATCATACTAATGCTTATATTTAAAAGTGTACTCAGTAATTTGGTTTATGTTGGGTTGCCTGTGCCAGTTTAATCACTTAGGAAAATAATAGCACGCTTCAACAATCCACATGACTCAAAGAATCAGATTGTAGTGACCAAACCATGATTAAATTATGGCAGATTCTATTTGCACCCTGGCGCAAATAAAAGGTAGCTATTTACACACCCCAGTGCAAATAGTGGCAAATATTTTTTGCACCCCAACCCTAGTACAAATAATGTTAGATGATGTTTGCAAATTGTGGTAGATACTATTTGCGCCCCTAATTAATTATTAAATAATATTTAAAATTATTTATTTAGAGTCCCCCAGGCACACTACACCAACACCTACCCCTTAAACTAACCTTAACCTTCCTTTATGAAAATTAACCATGGTTTTACTACAGTAACAATAGTATAACCATGGTATTTTGAAGTACAATCATAGTAACCACAAAATACTATATTAATGTAGTAAAACCAAAAAAACTACAATATTACTATAGTAAATGGTTATATTTTTATGTATTAATGTAGTATATATTTATTTTTATGATATATATTTTTCTCCCCAATTTGGAATTCTAAATGCTCTCCAAGTCCTCATGGTGGCATAGTGACTCAATCCGGGTGGCGGAGGACGAATCTCAGTTGCCTCCATGTCTGAGACCATCAATCCATGCATCTTATCACGTGGCTTGTTGAGCGCATTACCACGGACGCATAGCGCATGTAGAGGCTTCGCACTATTCTCTGCAGCATCCACACACAACTCGCCACGTGCCCCACCAAGAGCGAACCACAATCTAGTGACCATGAGGCGGTTACCCCATGTGACTCTACCCTCCCTAGCAACCGGTTGCTTAGGAGACCTGGCTGGAGTCACTCAGCACACCCTGTATTCAAACTCGTGACTCCAGGGGTGGTAGTCAGAATCTTTACTCGCTGAGCTACCCAGGCCCCCTTCTTAGTAGTATTAAAGAAAATATTAAGAGAGGAGACAGGTAACGTAATGGGGAAAAGAGTGTGACAAACATGGAATCAAACCCGGGTCAAAAAGGCACAGTATGAATAAATTCTAGGGACTGTTGTGAGCGAAAATCCCAGGAGATCAGCAGTTACAGAAATACTCAAACCAGCCTGTCTGGCACCAACTATCATCCATGTGGCAGCAGTGTAGTGCATAACATCATGCAGATAGGGGTCAGGAGCTTCAGTTAATGTTCACATTAACCATCAGAATGGGGAAACAATTTGATCTCAGTGATTAGGAGCGTGTCATGATTGTTGGTGCCAGATGGGCTGGTTTGAGTATTTCTGTAACTGCTGATCTCCTGGGATTTTCGCACACAACAGTCTCTAGAATTTACTCAGAATGGTGCCAAAAACAAAAAACATCCAGTGAGCAGCAGTTCTGTGGACATAAATGCCTTGTTGATGATAGAGGTCAACAGAGAATGGCCAGACTGGTTCGAACTGACAAAGTCTACGGTAACTCGGATGACCAAGAAGAATAGGCTGGCGCTTTTTTGGCGGCTCGATGGGGACCTACACAATATTAGGCAGGTGGTTTTAATGTTGTGACTGATCGGTGCAGTGGCGATTTCTCAGGGCCAGTAAAGCCTTCTCTGCTGCCCTAATATGCCAAATAAATAAAAAAATGTCATCCTTTCATTCTCAATCACCTTATTCCTATGTATTTTTAATCGCTTTCCACTCTTAATTAATCTTTTAGAAAATCTAAAAGTTTATTGTATCAGAATTAATTCCTTGATGCTTACAAGCAAAGTGTGACAGCTGTTTCACAAATCGCATGCCCGAAGCAGTGCATGAGTTTGAGCTCCACCCTCTCAGGTCTTCAGAATTTCCACAGAATCCTTCAACATTGCATATTAATGAGCAACTAAAATCAGTTTGTCAGATTCATCAACCAATCAGATTGATTGATTTATTCTTGGTGGGTGTGATCTTTAGGATATGTCCCGTTGAAGGCCTTCTAGCTGGCCTTGAGTGACGCAATCATGCTTTAAGTGATGTATGTAATTCAAGAGCGAAAAGCGTAACACCAACATGAATCACACTGAAGACCTAGACTTTAAATGCACGGCCCGCCACTGGATCGGTGTATACATTCAATTACTCTCATCCAGTTACAAAATAGCATTACATCATAGATGTGGGAATAAGTTGTTTCAGTGGGCAAATAAGATGTTAGGGTCAAATAGCTACAGTTCCATTTCCCCAAGACTAAAAAGCTGGAGGATAGATTTAGATTATAATTCTGTTGTGTAAAGGAAAATAGCTAAAATTGAGTTCAGGTCTATTAGAATATAATCTGTCCTGTGACATGCAGGTTATGCTCAGAGAAAACAATGTGTGAAAATTGCAAGTACAAAATCCACATTAAGCACTATTTTTGTTGGCTCTGACTTTTTGCAGTCTCACTGTGATTGTGTCAGGTTTCCAAGGTTTTCAATGCCTTGCGCATCAACGCTGCACTCTTAGGACACTGTGTCGAGTTAAATGCTGTTTGAGACTTTGATAAACGCACCCCGTGACCCCTGCAATGAGAGTTGTGCTCTGTCCAACGGTCTTTGAATGCAAGAACGCATCCTGCTTATTTTTGTAATATATGAATTACTTTAATGATTATTTTGTTTTATACAACAGTTAGTTCCGGTCCTCGAATCTGATTGGACGAGAGTCATTCCAAGAGTGCTGATGTCTCAGAACAGTAGCACTCAGACACTTTATTGTTTGTATCACTCCACTTGTGTTTGTGGCATTCAAAACTAAAGTGTGAGAGCAGCGCAGATGTGTTAAAAGCATCTAGATGTGTCTTTTCATTTTCCCCTGTGACATTAAAGAATAGTATTTGTGGTAAAATACTAAAAGTAAAGCATGGGCAAAACATGGTTTAATTGTGGTTAAAAGGAATCACATGTTTGCGTAGGTCATTAAATGAGGGCAAGTTGTCAAAAAACACATGCCTCTCCTGGAACCAGGAAGCATCCCAATTTTGCTGCTCACTCACACACCAAAGGAAAGCATCATTACGGCATAATTAATCATTAAATAAACTCATTAAAGTGCTGGAAGGATGAGGAAGAGGGATTTCTCTCCCCATGTGTGAATGCATGCAGGCTAATAAGACACACCAGACGGACAAACATGCACTCATTATGCACTGAAATAAATCACCTTCCAGTAAAATGCATGGAGGCCTAATTATTCATTATAAATAATTATATATTTTCTGGGGGTACAAATATTATAAATGAAATTAAATAGTATATCACACATTTTACCTGGAATAACATTTGAAGAGAAATTAAAACATACACATAAATGTTTTATTTCCGAGAATGGGAATACTGACAAATGTTTTTAACAATATATGATGTACAGCAGCTCAAATAACATCCCTCAAATAACATCCTCGACCCCAGGCTCAACTTGGGTTGTTTAAAGGAATTTTGCATGCTCAAAACAAGTTCTATCAACAGCATCTGTAGCATGCTGTAGATTACCTCAATAAGACAAGTCAAAATTATTGTCTGTGGTAATCATTAGCATGCCACAGATGCTGTCGATTAACACAAACATTAATTTGACTCGTCTTTCAGTTCGTAAAAACAAATAAAAATGGCATTTATAGTTACACACTTGCATTGGAAGTGTATGGGGCAAGGCATTCCATTTTCGTTAAAGCACTTGTATTAATTCTTTCATTAACGTTTTTTTTTTTTTAGCTGTTAAGTTGGGAAAATGGATCTTTTAGCAGTGGGACTACTTTTCTAGGCAGATTAACTTCTGGTTATGTAATTCCTGTATGTAAACAGACTGATCTCATTCTGAATTTGGTGACAGTAGATCGAAAGTTCTTTAGCTAAAATCAGTCTGTGCTTACCGAAATTTGAACCATTGCAATTGGTGGCCAAAGCAGTACGCCCTCACCTGTCAACGAACTGCTGGGTTAAACTTAATTAGTTTAAACTTTGCCAGTTGTGAGCAGCTTTAAAAGTAAATAACCATCTGATCAGAAAATTTGAAAAAGCGGATACATTCACAAGCAAGAGAACTTCACGGATCATCTTAATTACATCTGATATCAACATGCAGCAAGACAGATAAGCACAAATGTCTGAAGCTCAGGTTTATACAGGAAACTCACTAAAATAACATATTTTTTCTAGAAATGTTGCATTAGTTCTTAGATTAAATTTTAGGTGCATTCAGGAAAAGCAGAGCACCATTTTTCTGTGCTTTCTTTGTCGATTCTGACTTTGTTGCACTTTAATGGCATGCAGTAAAATATTGACATAGTGATTGATGTACATCGTCATGAAATCGTCACGACTCTCCAACTCAAAATCTGAACAGGTCACAGGAAACATATTTTGCAACCAGGTGTAAATAGCGATGTTTCTCACCTGACCAAATGTGATCTGATCACCCAAGTTGCATCGTAATACCAGGTGTAAACAGGGTAAATGGCAATTCCTTGCACTATTGACTTCCATTGTAAGTGCATTATTGTAAAACCAATTTGTACTTATTTTTTACTAGGGGTCTGGAAATTGACATGTTTTCATAATTGACAAGTCGATGAGTTGTCTGAATCACTAGGATGCATTATTATGTTCAAAATCATCTGGACAATTGCAGCTGGAGTGCAACATAATGGTGCAGATTGAGTTAGTCTTGAGATGCATTTTAAATGTTTTAAACTTGACCGTCTTAAGGCCACCTTAAAAACGAGAAAAACAGCACAAGATACGTCCTTCTGCATGTTTACATAGACAACCATTTTAAAATATATCTATAAATTTATATTACAGAAAAGTATCATAGCCCTCACATTTCTCACAACAGGCAATTTGTTACAAAAGCCCTGCATTGAAGGCTGTAGCTGTCGTGTTTCACCTCGCCAAATTTTAAAGCTAGTTAAAGCTAAAACAAACGAAATATCTACAGTTTTTACAGAGGGATGAGTTGAAATAGTTTTCTGTGGTAATCAACATGATGCTGTTCATAGATACTCTGATGGACTTTGAATATTCTGAAAGTGAATAAGCTCTCTCTTCCCCAAAATAGCTTCAAACTGTTGTTGAATATCAAACATGTGCAAATACATATGTTCAAATGTAAACAAACTCACCATAGAGGATTGTCACCATGGCTACTGGCATTACAAGAATACCAAGAAGCATGTCTGTAATTGCTAAAGACCTTAAGAAGTAGTTGGTGGCATTCTGTAACTTCCTCTCCAAGCTCACTGCCATTATGACCAGGATGTTACCTGCCACTGTAATAATAATGACCAGTGAAATCAATAATGCAACCCAGTTTTTCTGGACAGCCATAGACGTCAAAGAGTATGACCTATTTCTGTCTTCACTTCCATTGCAAACCATTGAGTTATTGACCAAATAAAACTTCTGCTCCATGAGCCAACGTTCAGCGTTTTCTTCTGTCGAAATCTCAGATGATATCCCTGAGGATCTGAATTCAGCAGTCATCCCATTCAAGGCCATTAAAGGACAATTTTTGCAAGAGTGACATTTATTAATTCAGGCAAACGACAGTCCATAGGATGCGTTCCATGGCACTCCAAAACTGCAGTCCAAGATATTCCAGTTTGAAATCAACAGCATGTTCACAGTAACCATCAAGAGCCTCTGTCCTGTTTTCCACACCCTCGTGGATGGTTGTACATGAATCTTCAAAGCTCCACTGAGCAGATGGATTATGACTCAGGATAGACGAGACAACTTTGCTGCTGCATGTACAATGAGAGAAAGAGAGCGAGAGAATGAGAAAAGAGAGGACAGGCTGGAACACATTTATGCTCTATTCTTGCGTGCATGTCCTGGATTAAACAAAACATCATGTAAACACACAAACACATGTATAAACAAGCAATATTATAGACAAAACACCCTGCTTTTCCTTAATTCCCTGTGAACGCATTAAGCATGCAACCAAAATGCTCAGACTACACTTTGTAGTGGGTTCAAAGAAAAGCTAGACAGATTCAGCAGTGCCAGAACATCAAGCTGCACCAAACAAATTCTCAGTTTATGTTTTGTTAATATACATTACCGCTAAATCTGGGAGGGTTTTCCTGTTTTCATATCACACTTCCAGTGACCAGAGGACGGTGAACTCTAGAGCTGGAGAATGAACTGCTAATGATGTGTGGCTCTCGTATCAACCCAACACTGTCCAATTACATTCATCCTTTCTCTTCTCCTTTCAACAATTCACCATCCTATCTCCCTCTCTTCCTCTCTCTCTCTCTCTCTCTCTCTCAAGATAATTCTCTCCAGAATCAGTCTCTAAAATCAGACTGTTTGAGCTCTCTCCAGAAAGCATAGCCTCTGAAAAGACAGAATATAAAGACATATGAAAATATGTATTTACATACGCAAAAGACATAGAATATGAAGACATTTCAACACATTTATTCACATACGCATTTCAAAACATTCTTAGAACGGGAAACCAAAAGGAGGAATCTGAAGCACTCAATTTATTTTTGCATGTCCCGTTCCATTTATCCTTCTGAACATTTAATGTAATTTCAGGAAAAGCAGGACATTTTTAAGAAATTAATTTATATTTCATTCATTTTCTATATTTGCAAATAAACTGCACAAATTCTAGTTCTCTTTTTTCTGTCTCATTCCATTGAGCCTTTTGAACTTTTCAAGCAATTTCAAACAAAACAGGAAATAATACTAATTTTAGTAATTAGGCAAATGTTTACAAAAAAGAGCGTTACACTAATTGTCATTCTATTGTTATTTTCCATGTCCCATTGCATTTGACCTTTTAACATTTAAAGTGATTTCATACAAAAGAAGTATTCAACAATAATTAATTAATTAGGCAAATAGATATTAAAAATAATTTTGAACAAATTCTTATTCTCTTTTTTCTTTCTCATTTCACTGAACCTTATAAACAAATTCAAGCAATTTCAGACAGAACAGGAAATAGTACTAGTTTGAGTTATAGGCAAATATTTTCAAAAGAGGATCATTGCAAATGAATTAACTAGACAAAATCGCAATTAAAAAGAATACAACACAAAATATGTTTTTTCTGTCATACTGTTATTATCTGTGTCCCATGCCTAGGTAAGTAAATACAAATTACTGATAATTACTCTAAAATTGTAATCAGATTACTGACTTCATACTGATAACTTAATTGAAAAAATAATCACTTATTACTTTTACTTTCTAAATCACTTTTCGCGAATCGAATTCAAAATCATATTTTCCTCCTTGTTCATTTACTCGTTATGGAGCGCATGCCCTTCAGCTGTTGCAAAATGCAAACAGGTGTATACAAACTCTCTGAGTACTTTATTGAGAACACTATGGTCCTAATAAAGTGCCTGATGTGGTCTGCTGTTGTAGCCCATCTGCCTCAAGTTTCGGCATGCTGTGCATACTGAGATGCTATTCTGCTCACTACAATTGTATAGAGGGGTTATCTGATTTACAGTAGCCTTTCTGTCAGCTCCAACCAGACTGGCCATTCTCCACCAACAAGGCATTTCCATCTGCAGAGCTCCCACTCACTCTATGTTTTTGGCACCATTCTTAGTAAACTCTAGAGACTGTTGTGCGAGGAAAAGCCAGGAGATCAGCAGTTACAGAAATAGTCAAACCAGCCTGCCTGGCACTAACAATCATGCCACAGTCAAAATTACTGAGATAAAAAAATTTCCCCATTCTGATGGTTGATGTGAACATTAACTAAATCTCCTGACCCATATCTACTTGATATTAAGCATTGCACTGCTGTCACATGATTGGCTGATTTGATAATCACATGTATAAATAGGTGTACAGGTATTCCTAATAAAGTGCTCAATGAGTGTATATACGTAAATATTTTCTACATATATAACGTTATTTTATAAATATGTGTAGCCAAAGTAATTATAAGTAATTAATTAAAATTAAAAGTCAGAAACTGTACTTTGATTACAAGAATTTGAAACATAATGTGCTACACTACTTTTTCTACTAAATAAGTAAGTAGATTGGATTACAGTAATTACTTTTTTTTTCTCCCCAATTTGGAATGCCCAATTCCCAATGCACTCTATGTCCTCGTAGTGGCGTAGCGACTCGCCTCAATCCAGGTGGTGGAGGACAAATCTCAGTTGCCTCCCTATCTGAGACTGTCAATCCACGGAGGCTTGTTAATAAACTCATTACCACAGAGATATATCGCGTGTGGTGGCTTCACGCTATTCTCCGCAGCATCCACGCACAACTCAACACGCACCCCACCGAGAGCGAGAACCACATTATGGCAACTACGAGGAGGTTACCCCATGTGACTCTACCTTGCTGGAGTCTCTCAGTACGCCCTGAATTCAAAGTCACGACTCCAGGGGTGGTAATCAGCATCTTTACAAAATGTTTTACATTTTATAACATTTTATAAAAAAATAAAAAAGGAAATAAAGTTTGAGTAATTAATTAGGCAAATAGCTAATTTTATTTAGCTATATTTAAAATATAATTTTATTGCACAGATTCTCATTCTCCTTATTTGGTGTCTTGTTCAATTACCCCTTAATTTTCTGCAAAGCTGCTTTGAAACGATGTGTGTTGTGAAAGGCGCTATACAAATAAAATTGAATTGAATACTAATTAGAGTAATTTCTAAGGCCATTATTTACAACAACAACAACAACAACATAATTACATTGCACAAACTCCCATTTCTGTGTTTAGCTCCATTTTATGTCTTGAACTTTAAATTATATTTCAGAAAAAACAGGTATCAGTATCAGCAAATTGTATTTAATTAAATTAAATTGAATGTAAAGAACATTAAACAAATTACATACTCTGTCATCCTAAGAAAAGGTGTTTCACGGATCTCCTCCTTTAGCGTGTATACTAAAATAATCCAGTTAAATTGATACATTTCCACAGAAGACCTCTGCCATCACAGGATATTAATAATGCATTATTAATACACATCATGAATTAAAATTTAATATATTCCAAGAATACATCCCCACTTTTATTAAAACTGTGGAAAAATGATATACTTCTTCCTCGAGGCAAGATTTGGAGAGATAGATAGAGGAAAAGATCCGAGAGAGGGATAGAAATAGATTTGAAGAGAAAGAGGTGTAAAATCAACACAAGACTGAGAAATACAGAAGGATAGAGAAACTGCACAAACAGAGGACTGTGGTTAGAAAATGAAAATGTAGAGAGCGATATTGGGGTGAAAAAAAAATCCATTGAATCTTGCTCCAAATAGATCTGCTATGTCTCCAAGGTTTGTGATGAAAAAGAAAAAAAATAGCAAAGTGAAGGATTGGTGAGAAAGGGTGGCAGCGAGGGAGGAGACAATATAGATAAACAGTAGCAGAAGGGAAGTATTCAAACTGTATAGGACAGAGTGGGGGAAAAGTGTTACTCCTTTCCACCTCACCTGTCTCCATCCATATAAATGATGGATCGCTGGGCTGGCTGACAGACTGATAGAGCATTCTCTTTCACTCACTCCTCCGGTAATGGAAGTGGTGTGGGAGAAAAAGCAGAAGATGGATCAGGAACGTGTGTGTGGAGAGGCCTCAGGCTGTGCTGTAATTGCTCACCTGGGAGTAGAGTAGAGGAGACAAGGCGACTGAGACTGAGTTCAGGTGTCAGAGTCAGTTTTGCACACACTGTTGTGATTAAGTATCCCATCAGTGTTCCAAAACTCACCAGGCCATGAGAACTTTGATTGATGCATACAACCGCAGGAGGTCTAGATGAGGAGGTCAAACCGCTTGGACAGGTCACTCGCAGTTTGGCCTGTGCTGTTTTAAGGTTCACTTAAAGAGCCATATTCTACACTTTTGTAGCATTTTAAGTGTCAGGGAGTGCACAAAGTATATAATCCAGGCAGGGGAAACGGAACAGGATCGACCAGACTGGGCTAAGGGAACCAGGGAAGGAGGAAATAAACTGGATGGCAGGACCGACGTGAGAGAACCAACAAGACTGGAAACAAGACAAACTGGCACTGGACACCAAACACAAGGAGACTAAAATAGGGAGAGAAATCAACAGGTTAACAAGATAGGGCAGGTGTGACTAATAACTTATAATGGACAAACAATAATGGGCCTCCCAGTGTCCTAAAATGGAACATCAAACAATACACAAGATAGAAAAAATGAGCACTAACAAAAAACACAACAGAAAGGGAGGGAAACCAGGAGGGGAACTTAAGGAAAGGGGTGGGGTCTGGTGGCCTGGGAGGAGGTCTCAGGGCGGAGACAGGGTCTGGCGGTCTGGGAGGAGGCCGCGGGGCAAAGGCAGAGTCTGGTATCCTGTGAGGAGCCGTCAGGGCGGAGGCAGGGTCTGGCGGCCTGGGAGGAGGCCTCAGAGTAAAGGCAAGGTCTGGCGGCCTAGGAGGAGCTCTCATGGCAAAGGCAGGGTCTGGCAGCCTGAAGGAGGCCTCAGGGCAAAGGCAGGGTCTGGCGGCCTAGGAGGTGTCTTCAGGACAGAGGGGACAGAGTACTGGGTGGCGGTCAGGGACAGGGATCAGGAGGAAATGGCTTAGGGGCAGAGCCATGGAAGGCTCTTTGGGCGGAGCCGTGGAAGGCTCAGGGGTGGAGCCGTGGAAGGCTCAGACACTGGCCGCAGCAGGAGAATGACCTCTGTGGGCGTGAGAACTGGCAGAGACTGGGGAATGGCCTCCGTGGCTATGAACACCGGCAGAGACTGCGGAATGGTCTCCTTGGTCGTAAGCACTGGCAGTGACAGTGGAACAACCTCTGTGGTCGTGGGCACTGGCATTGTTCCCAAGCCTTCGTGGCTGCGACTTGGGAACAGCCTCTGTGGCCAGGAGTGCTTTGCAATGACTGGGGAGCAGGAGCCCTTTTCCTCCTCCTCTTCTGGGCGGCCAGGAGCACTGTATGAATGAACTTTGTGACCTAGCACATTGGCACTGGGATGGCCGAGGCTTCAGGTGCGGCTCTGGGACGGATGAGGCTTCAAGAACTAGCTTGTTGACCATTGCAGGCGTGGGTGTTGACTGTGCCAGGCGTGGGCGCTGGCTTATTGACAGAAGCAGGCGTGGGCGCTGGCAGCAGCAGGGGAACAACCACCATGGCCGTGAGCACTAACAGTGGCAGGGAAATGGCCTCCTTGGCAGTGGATGCTGTCAGCGGCAGGGAAATGGCCTCCGTGGCAGCGGATGTTGTCAGCGGCAGGGGAACGGCCTCCGTGGCCATGGACACTGGCTGCAGCAGGGGAACAGCCTCCGTGGCTCATCATCTTCCAGGCAGAGGGAAGTATTGTGATTAGCAGCAGTGGGCTAAGCCGAGGCATCAACAACATTGTTGTACAGCAGGGTGGGCAAAGTTTCTGAATAATGAACAGGTGTTTATAAACTCAGCAAAAAGGAAACGTCTTTTTTTCATGACGAAATTATACTAAAGATAATTTTTTTAAAATCCAAATAACTTTACAGATCTTTATTGTAAAGGGTTTAAACAATGTTTTCCATGCTTTTTCAATGAACCATAAACAATTATTTTTAATAAATAAATCGATAAACAATTGATGAACATGTACCTGTGGAATGGTTGTTAAGACACTAACAGCTTACAGACAGGAGGCAATTAAGGTCACAGTTATAAAAACATAGGACACTAAAGAGACATTTCTACTGACTCACCAAAAGAAAGATGCCCAGGGTCTCTGCTCATCTGTGTGAATGTGCCTTAGGAATTCTGCATGGAGGCATGAGGACTGCAGATGTGGCCAAGGCCATAAATTGCAATGTCCTTACTGGAAGGAAGGACAGCTGATCGTCCTCGCAGTGGCAGACCACGTGTAACAACACCTGCACAGGATCGGTACATCTAAATATCACACCTGCGGGACAGGTACAGGATGGCAACAACAAATGCCCGAGTTACACCAGGAACGCACAATCCCTCCATGAGGAGGAGATGCACTGCAGTACTTAATGCAGCTGGTGGCCACACCAGATACTGACTGTTACTTTTGATTTTGACCCTTTGTTCAGGGACACATTATTCAATTTCTGTTAGTCATATGTCTGTGAAACTTGTTCAGTTTATGTCTTAGTTGTTGAATCTTTTTATGTTCATACAAATATTTACACATGTTAAGTTTGCTGAAAATAAACGTGGATGAGGATGTTTCTTTTTTTGCTGAGTTTACATAAATGTGGGAGTATACATATTGTTGTAGCCATTATTCTGACATTACAGCCATGACAATTTCTGAATGACCCATTTTTGCTGCTAATTTGCTGCTTGGTAGACTTGCAATTTGCTTTACAAATTGAATAGTGGTGTGTGTGCACAAATTAATATTAATATTAACATTAATATTAAAAAAGCTAATCCTCTTATTTATAATTACCCAGCTGAGACACATCAGGTTAAAGGTGAAATAGGCATGCTCTCTTTCCCCCTTAAACTGGCGTGCCTCAGCTGACAGAGCCCTTGAAGTGAGTACTATGAAGGGAGAAGGACATTACTGTCTCATTTGTGCATTTAGAACACCCGTCAGAAAGATGTACAACACAGCCTCTCTATTTTGAATGGGAATGTAATTATAATAACCTAGATGCAAAATTCATAGCTGTTAAGCTTGCCATGACAAACAACAACAACAAAAAACAAAAACGATTGTGTCAAATAAACCCTCTTTGTGTCTTTATTTTATTTCAATTTGTACCATTATTTAAAGGTGCACTCAGTAAGTTTTTGTTCATATCATCTTATACTTACACTGACACCTAGTGGCCTGGATGTAGCATCATTCAAACTCAATAGTTTTCAGTTACAGATGCCAATAAAACAATTCTGAATTTACACCCATGATTAATATAATCCATGAGTGAAAGTGTTGAATGACAGGATGGTTACTGAGATTAAGTAGTATTTGGCTGGTCATATGATTCTAGCATGGCAGCCCCCATGAGCTTTTTATTAGGTTACTGATGTGACTGGAGTCTTCATCTAATGCGAGTGTTCTTGATTTTATACATAAGTTTCAAAATTACAATTCATTTCTTAAGGAGTACAGCTTTTTAATGACGAAAAAATTACACAGTGCACCTTTAAACTTGTGTACTGTTTAAATAAATGTGCAATACTGTTGGGGAAATCTACATTAATTTGACAAATTCTTTGTAGGAAAATGCTTATTCTGTGTCTTCTCTTTGTAACACCATGGTCAGGTTTGATTACAAGCATAATGACATAAACTGCAAAAACTGACACAATAAATCAATTTTAAAATTCTGACAAATAATAGTTTGATCATATCTAAATATATATCCAAATGCATATCTTGTGATAAAATAAAAAATTAAGTTACAAGCCATCAGACCACACAGTAGGTGGCTACATCCATCTACTGGCTGTTTCTGGCATGACATGGTTTTCAAGTCATGTTATTTATATTTTGTTCACCAGATGTCAGCAATCTGCCTCCAATTTATGTCACGTTCTCATATTTTCTTCATCTTTTTTAACTTATAGAATTGAAGGTTCTTCTTTTCTTTTTCTTTTTTTTTTTTTTGCTTATGGAAATTTAGAATTACGTAGTTTATCCAGCAAATCGTGCTCTGACTCCATTGATTACAGAGCTGACTCTGAGGTGACGATGCCTCTGGGCAGAGTTGAGCGGTGCGGAGTTGAGCGGTGTCTTCTCTGTAAGTTGCTAACTAGTTTGTGAAATACAAACTTGAAAGTTAATAAACAATGACTCCATCATTTTGATTTTTCAATATAACTAATATAATGTTAACCCTGTCCCTGACATCCATGACACTCATATCTGTTTGCTGTTAGCCAGCTATATTTTGTCAGTGCAGTCAGTTGCCTAATGTAGCAGATTGAAAAGTAAACATCAGGGCATCTTTATGCAGGTCAGCAGACAATGGTGCAGTGGTGGATTGTTTCTGTTGAGTGTTGATTTCACGCTACGTTGTTGCCTAGTTGGTGAGACCATCTTTTATAGATAACTAGCTAACCACGTAGCTACTTTCATTGCTTGTCAGCTGAGTGGAAAATAATGTGTAAACATGTATTCACCAAACTTTTTTGTTCAGGTTTCACAGTTTGGTACCCCCTTCAACATTTCCAACCATTGCATTTATAAAATGTAATATTTGAAACTCTGGTATTCCACCGTTGAAAGTTTCCCCGGAACTAGTATAGCAGAAAACAGTGTAACACCGCTGCCGCTGTTTATCTCTTGTCTCGGCAGATGGAAATACTTTTTGTTTTACAACCTGCCAATAATTGACTGGCAGTATTAACATAGTCAGCATTTGACTGATTCTAAACAGTACAACTGATGTCTATTTAGCTATTCATTTTATTTTTATTGATTCTTTATTTTAATGGTCAGCATTTGACTCATACTAAACATTCAGTTCTAAAAGAAATTAAGCTATTTATTGTATTTTTATTTATTCTTTATTTTGTCAGAGTTCATTTCTAGAATTTGTTGACAATGTATAATAATAATGTCAAATGAACAATCCCCATAGAAAAGGTATGTTTTCATTCCAGATCAAAAATCAACTATATTGGCCATCATATCAGTACTCTATGAATTTTCCCCCTCTAAAATCGGTATCGGTCTCAAAAAACCCAAATCGGCCGGGCTCTAGTCATAACAAGGTACACATGCCCAGGTTCAATATCTGCTGTCCCCTACTAACTTTATCAAGTCTTCACAGGGGCACAACTACCCATTTTCTAATATGTATGTGACACTAACTTTTACACCCCTTGCTAGGGGTGCTTGGGTGGGCATGGGTTGGGGGATGGGGGGGGTGGGCAGTCTCCTTATATGCGTTGACTGGGGGGGTGGAGTAAAATTGCGGCCCCCCCCCTTTACATTGCACCCCTATACATTGCATACACTGCATATATGGTTTTTGCACCTCTAAGTCTGAAACTAGGTGAAGTTTTCCTGCTATTGGTTACATGAAAGAACTGAAATATGAGGAACGTTCCTCCATATTTGCAGCTCAAATAATACACAAGCTTTAACATAAGAATTAAATAATTGCTTTAATATAATTATAACACACATAATTGCCTTTAAACTTTCCAAAAATTGTCCCCATTCACTTTCATTGTAAGTGCCTCACTGTAACCTTGATTTGCTTTCTTTTTTCTTTCTTTCTTTTTTTAAGAAAAGGAGAAACAAGTCGAACCTTTTTTGGTTATCAACATTTTTCCTCAAATGCTGTCCTGGAATAATCCTTTAAGTAAGCCTTCTTTTTTTAGACAGTATTATTTGTGTTTGAGATGTATGAGATGTCAGATTTATGGCAAGATGTCAGTGTTATTTATGTTGATATGTTGCCTGATTTCACAATGTGTGAAAAATAGAGTACCCTTTTTAAGATGCACCATATGGTACGTCATATGGAGTTATGAAAGTCAAAAAGAGAATAGGATAGGAAACGTAGATAAAAAATAATTGATAGAGCAGAATGCGTGTTGGGTAAGCAAGGGGGCTGAGATCTATGGTTACCAAGGCAACAGGGTGTCAATTTTGTTGCTTTGAACTGATGAACAAGTTTGTTGAAGACTCACGGAACCCCATATCTATCACACACATACACATCTCTAATACAACACAGCTGAAACATCGCTCTGCTTTAATGTTGGGAATTTATATATGATCGCTGCCTTTAAGGCATAATCTACAGCCAGCTGTTGGTTGAGTGTTTATAGAATAGCAGACACCTTCAAAAGTGTCTGCTATTCTACACAAACAATCCCCCCCAGAATTTGTTTCCTGATAACTCCACCTGTGTGTGTTTTCAAAGATGCTGCTTTGTGTTTTGGCATCAAATCCCTGAGGCCACAATGGATCCACACTAACAGTTACACATTGCCTAATAGTGGGAAAGCAGCATGACTGATGGAACACATCACATTCAGCAACTGACAAACTGAGATCAGAATGCGAGAAAAACCTCACACTTGTGCTGTCTCCAGAGATTACCTGATGTATCCCTCCATAACTGCAGGTGAGCTGGGAGGGGTGCAGAGGCATCCTCAACTTCCCCCTTCTCACCTCTCTCTGCAAAAGATTAAAGAACCTCAGTCAGAGCTGTGAAATTAATTAGAGAGAAGATGGTCGTGAGAGTGAGGGAGGGATATACAGTATGGGTTGAGAAAAGGCCATTGGGAATGTGAGGAGAATAGGTAATAAAGGGATAAAACTTCTAAGAGAGGTTGACTTAATTTTTTCTTGCAAATATTAGCTTTTTTAATGTCCATTTAAATCTTTTGATGCATATGTTTTCCAGAATACCATTTTAACTTAGATCCACCAAATTCACAGCAAAAGCCCTGAAGAAGTTCTCCTCAAAAAGCTAACGGTAATTTCAGACTTTGGGGCAGATCAGCCTCGGCATAGCAAGAAGTCTTACAGAGGTCCCACTCCAAAAATAAACAGGTAAACAAGCCTGCAGCATGGTGGGAAATTATGTAAATTTTAATTCACTGGCCGGTTGTAGGCATGGGCAGGGGTGGGCTAAGCCCACCCAAACGTGAGTCTTGCCCACCCAGGGCTTGACAATAAGGACTGCCCGATGGCCCGGGGCCAGTGTGAGAAAGATTCGGGCCAGTTGCTTGAACTGTCACTTGCCAGATCGGGCCAGTGCTGCATTTATAACATTAGTGGAAGCAAACAACAAGCAAGAGCACAAAAATTACATGGAGCAAAGGAAGTCTTCTAACCGAGGAGTGACCGCAAGTATATTTATCTCTCAAAGATGTGCAAATGCATAATATGCTGGACGTGGCAAGGCACAGTCGTATGCACGCACAAGATCGTGCAGACACCGAGCGCACTCTCCTAGCACTGTCCTTGCTCTTTTCCAAGTGTCTTAGCAGCAGCTATTACCAATGTGTAGAAAATAGCAGAAAAACCCCGACTTAATGAAGTCGGATTTCATAGTGGGATTTAATGTCTTGTGCAACATTTTAAGAATCCCCGCACATTCCGTGTTCACAGTGCGCGAAATCCCCACATTTTTCATTTTTACATGTTGGTGAAAATTAGTAATCCACACATTGGAATATAAGAAATCAACAGTTTCTTTCAATAGGACTGAAAATACATGTCTCTCCGTGCATATGTCTCATCATCATCTCTCTCTGTGCTGCGTAGACTGTTTAAAATGCATGTGCTCTCGTAAAGGGACACAGCGCTAGTTTTATTCCCATTGTAAAAAAAACAAACACATTTTCTCTCATTAATTCACATTTAGAGATGTTGCTCCGAATGATACGTAATAAACTTTGTTAAACCCCAGTTATACACGTGTCTGGAAATCACGAGCTGCTCAATATCCAAAATGTAAGTATACATTTAATTAGGTAATGTTTCAAAACGTAAACATTACTTTGACATGATAATGCCGTTTGACATGAATAGAAGCAAAATGTGGCTCATTGTGCATGACACCTCAGAGACACCAGCATGTGGAGGCCCATGCTACTCTCCGTGATCCACGCACAACTACCATGCACCCCATTGTGAGCGAGGACCACTAATCGCAACCACGAGGAGGTTACCCCATGTGACTCTACCCTTCCTAGCAACCGGGCCAATTTGGTTCCTTTAGGAGACCTGGCTGGAGTCACTCAGCACACCCTGGATTTGAACTCGCGACTCCAGGGTTGGTAGTCAGCATCAGTACTCGCTGAGCTAACCAGGCCCCAACATTTACCTATTTAAATGAATATCAGATGCTAAAACTACATCGAATTACAGTCCTTACCAAGAATACACTTTAACGTATTGAGGACTTGCTATTGGCTGTTGTCATTGCATAATTAATGAGGTACATGTGTGCAGGTTTTGGGGTGTAATTAATTCATATTTAAAAGTTATTGAAGGTTAATAGTTATATTTTAACTTCCATTTAATGTTAATGATGTCGTTTTACTGATAAACCAACATGTTTGGTAAATGATTCAGTGTTTCACGTTGTTGTGAAATATCACACACTGGTGATAGATGCTGATGAAATCTTATAAAGTGAGATTGAAGCTTAGAGGCACTGGTACTATATGAAACAAATGGTTAATTAAAATTCAAAGTTTAACGAAGCATGATTCTCAGGTGTTCGTCACCTGTTTAAGTTTGTTGAGGTCTGACATTTTGGTTGTTAGAGCAAGACATCAGTTTGATAATTATTAGCAATCTAGAACAGGAAAACGATGTCTCACAGTGGCTAGTGGTCACTCATTTTTAGTCAATTCCCATGCTATACTATTATTAATGCCATTTGCCAAAAGTGAGCATATTTTTATGTCAGCCGAAGTTCATTTGAGGTGTAGGCTAAAAGAGGGGGGTCGTGCCCACTCCACTCCATCCTTGCATTCATGGGGAATCTGATTTGGCTATATCATTTGCTTTAAGGCTGTAATTCTAATTACTCTGAAAGTGTATTGCTGTATTTTTTTTCCTTAGTAATGTAGGTAGTATACAAAGAATAAGGTTGCCAGGGCCCACTTCAATCTTATGATTTATGTTTTGTTTATTTATTTCAATATATATTTTAAAATGGGAAATATAGGAATAATGATCTTAACAATTACGCCATGTTATGCCAATTACAGAAATTAAAATAAATTGTCCGACTCCCCCAGAACCTAGCTGAATTGGGTAAACCCAACAAAATTAAATGTGAATGTAACTCAAATAAATCTCTTTTATTTCTTTATAACTAGTGAAACTGAATGTTGCCACTGTTATCCCCGATGTTGTTTTTATATATATATATATATATATATATATATATATATATAAATAAAAATGATAAATAAAGTTAAATAAAGTACAATAATCCTAAATCCTAACATATTTACCTACAATGTATGTGTTTTGTGTTAGGTGGATGATTTTAATGATTTCTCTCATTCTACTGGATATTTAGTCCATTTTAATTTAATAACTTTGTTTGTACACTTAAGTTGAATTAACACGCATATTTGCCAGGTCAACTCAAAAACATATGTTGAATGAACTCAAATCAGTGTCAGTTAACTCCCAACATTTATCGCAAAATCTTCTATGCTTAATTACTTTAAGTCTAAAGACATGTTAGACAGACAAGATCACCTTAATTGTTGTCCCAACAAGCTTAACAAATTTGTCTTAACAGACAGTTTAATTTTGAACAATGTTGCTGATTTGCGAATGTATTGGGGGTGCCCAGCCCGCTCCTCTGCAGATGTCTGTTAGAGAGGTGCCATTGGCCAGTGCCCACGAGGATGCCTCACTCCTTGTAGAGTGTGCTCGTATTCCCAAAGGGGCGGGTATGGCCTGGGCCTAGTATGCCAATGCGATGGCATCCAAGATACAGTGGGCAAGCCTCTGTTTGGAGACAGCATTCCCTTTACGCTGTCCACCAATGCAGACAAAGAGCTGATCAGAGCGTCTAAAACTCTGCGTGCAATCCAGCTAGATGCGCAAAGCATGCACCGGACGCAGCAACTAAAAGGCTAGGTCTGCCTCCTCACAGGGCAGCTCTTGCAGGCTCACCACCTGATCCCTAAAAGGGGTCATGGGAACCTTGGGCACATAGCCCGGTCGGGGTCTCAGGATCATTTGAGAGTCCTCTGGACCAAACTCCAGGCATGTTTCGCTAACAGAGAACACTTTCAGGTCCCCGACCCTCTTGATGGAAGTGAGAGTGGTCAGGAGGGTGGTCTTCAATGATACGGCCTTCAACTCGACTGACTGTAGGAGCTCAAATGGAGCTCCCCGTAGGCCCCGAAGGACCATGGAGAGGTCCCATGAGGGAAAGAAGTGCGGCCTAGGAGGATTCAACCTCCTTACCCCTCTCAGGAACCTGAGGATTAAGTCGTGCCACTTCAGGGCATACAGCTGACTTGTGGAGGGAGCCCTGGCCTGAGTGATCATGCTTACCACTGCGGGTGGTAGACCTTAGACTTAGGTCTTCTGAATCCTGTCCAGGGACCAGACATGGAGGCTCCAGAGGTCTGGGCACGGGTGCCACATGGTGCCCCGTCCCGGCGAAAGAAGGTCCGTCCTCAGGGGAATTTGCCAGGGAGGTGCTATCGCGAGGAGTGTGAGGTCCGAGAACCAAGTCTGGGTGGGCCAGTACGGCACCATGAGGGTGACTTGTTCCTCGTCCTCCCTGACCTTGAACAGAGTCTGTGCAAGTAGGCTCACTAGGGGGAACACGCATTTGCACAGCCCCCGGCCAGTGCATCTGTCCCGAGGGGGGCTGCTGTCAGAGAATACTAGAGGAGGCAGTCGGAGGATTTCCATGAAGCGAACATGTCTACCTGTGCTTTGCCGAATCAACTCTAAATCAGCTGGACCACCTGGGGGTGGAGTCTCCACTCTCCACTGAGCGTCACCTGCCACGACAGCGTGTCCACTGTCCGGGATATGAGTGGCGACCTCAGACGCTGCTGACTCCAGAGGAGGAGATGACAGGTGAGTTGTGACATACGATGAGATCATAAGCTGCCTTGGCAGTTTATAAGCCGATTGTAAGCCGCAGATATGGTTTAAGTGGTGCAGCCAGGCGCGCAAAGGCGGGGGAACTGTGTTCACGGGGCCCTGGCTGCGAGTGCTCAAGGTGGAACAAAAGATTGTCCTCCCGGCCCTCCACCAGGTGAGGAAGTGGTCTGGTTACCAGATCCTGAGTTCAAGATGTGCTTTATCACCTCTGTCTGTTTTTTCACTGCCAAGAAATGCTGGGTGAAGTCCTCAACGGTGTCGCCGAAAAGGCCGACCTAGGAGATGGGGCGTTCAGGAAGGACCACAAGAGTGGACATCTGACAAAATGTGTTACAACTGTGTTGCTTCAGTTAATTTTAAGTAAATTGAACAAGTAGCAAAAACATTTTTTAATTCTATGTGTAACTTCAGTGAAAATTTTAGGTGTAGGGATGGATTGACCGTTGTTGTAACAGGTTTGATATAAATATGACATTTATAGGCCTACTTGCCAAAGGTTTGCTATTAAAGTGTTTATGAGTATGTGGCAGGGCGGAGGGTGGGTCGTGATTATACACACCCAGTCCCTTATCAGGCTAAGACATGTCCGTAAACAATCTCTCTCTCCCACACAATCCTCCGCAGTTGGCCTTTATCCCTCTCGGAGGCTTGATTAGCCTGATAAGAGACTGGGTGTGTATAATCACGACCCGGCCCCGCCCTCCGCCCTGCCACAGAGTAGAGGCAAATATTTGCAGTACTGGTAGATTATTGGCAAATGTTACCCATATAGCTGTTTTCCTGTGGCAGATATTTACCAAAAGTTTGCCATAGAACTGTTTGCTAATACTGGCAGATAATTGATGAATATTCACAATATAATTGTTTGCCAGTAGTGGCAGGTACAGTGCATTCAGAAAGTATTCAGTCTCCTTAATTTTTTCACATTTTGCAGCCTTATGCTAAAATGCTTTAAATTATTATTATTCTATATTATATATAATTTTTTTTTTTTTTACATCAATCTACAGTCCATACCCCATAATGACAAAGCAAAAACCAGATCTGTCTAACTCGATCTGGGGCACAGCTCTGGGGAAGGCTACGAAAACATTTTGGCTACATTGAAGGTTCCCATGGGCACAGTGGCCTTCATAATTGACCATCCAAAGGTTTTGGTTCTTACCCCAGAAGGGGAACTCAACTCCAGGTTTCTTCAGGGAGATTGTCCTTGTAATAAATGTACTGTAATATGCTTTGGATAAAGGTGTCTACTATATGACGTCCTACTTGGCTCACTTAATGATCATCTTACCCATATGCATGAACTCAAACATCAAAAAAATTACGCTCTACCACGACATATACAGCAGTTGTTTTTTCCCTCTAGAATACATAGGCAACATATTACATGTGCATTTCATAACTAGCAATAAAAAAAAAACCAATTCAGCAAATATTGGAAGTAGCAGCAAGGGGGCAGAGAATGTAATATTCTCTATGAGAAGTATTGCTGTGTAACAAAAATACAATAAAAAATGAAGCAGTGCAGTATCGATTCACATCCCAATTGAGATGAGACACACACAGCTGGAGTGAGCATGCATGGATGCGCACAGAATCGACAATATCAGAAATTTGCTTGATCTCATGTTTTCACTGTAATTTCCCATAAACATATTTACACATTCCATTGGCCAAAGGACTGCACGTCTCTACACTGTAACAAAAATCCAACTTCAATTTAGTCAGATAAGCTACATTTTTAAAAGTTGATTGAACAATCTAATGTAAAAATAAAAATAAATGTGAGTGTACTTAAATCAAGTTAACTTTTATGAAATTTATGTCAGAGCAACTTAAATTTTTAAACAGTGGGGAAATACCAAGTTTGGTGCTGAATGTAGAACATAGAGGCTTTTGGGCGTGCTCAGTTTTATCACTAACACTACAACACCCCCCTTTTTGAAACTTTGTGCAGCACTGTGAAATGGAACATTTTACTGTTGTAAGCCAGGCTCAACCATGGAAAATCTGAGAATATGTGGGACTTTAAATCTTTTATTTTGACTTATACCTTTAATGATGTTTTCCATTTGTTAAAATCATGAACAGTTCTTGAAAATTCATGGGTCAAAATCTGGGGGAACCTTGTAAGGCTTAGCACTATGAACTTTGCATTGTTGCACCTGCCACTGAGCATGCCCACTGGAGAAGCATTGTGGATGAAGACACTACCCACAATCCCCTGCTCTTGAATTTATTTAAGTTTGTTTGGTCAAAGCGTGCCTACTTATTTGAGGACTTATAAATAACTTGTAAATAATCTGTTTTTAATTAATAGATGTTTTTGCTCTTGCGTTTGTAATTATATTTTGCTGTAAAAAGTTGTGTTTTGTTGAAGTCACCATCAGGGTAATTAGCGTTCGCTTTTGATAAACTTTCTTTATATAGACAGTTGATCCAACTCCAATAAGTTTGAAGTTCTTGTAACCTACACCATCATTTTAGTTAGACCAATTAATTGGTCTACATTTCAGATACTGACAGAGCTTTACAGCAGATTCAAACATCATCCTCTGAGATGCTTCAGTATTTTAATTGTTTTCTGCTACCGTTGCACCGTTGGATCCATGTCAGACTAAAAGAACACTAATAACACACATATTCCCTGTGAGTGCTTGTGCGTTTGTTTGAAAGGGCAATGGTGCATTTCTCTTCAGGAGAACAGAGAGGACACCCTGCAGTGCCACTCACCCCCACCGGAAAATAGAAGAGGAGAGAGGGAGGGAGAAAAAGGGGGATAACATTTGCTTTTTAATGATACTGTGTGTATGTGTGGCAAAAGACAGAACCAGTGTGTCAAAGACATTCTATATCCAGAGAAACGGCTCTCCATGTACATTTCAACAGTATAAATACAGTGCCACATAAATACATCCTCCACTTGAGAAAACATACATAGACAAAATAAATGACAGTAGGCAGTAACACTAACCCAATCTTAACCAATAGAACATAATAACCAACAGTATGTTAGTGGTTAGATGGGTGCTGCACAGTGGGGTGGGGGTTGAGCGCAAGAAATGTAAGTAGTACCGTGCAGACACGTGTTTCTTTACAATCGGGAAGCACTGGTGAAACAGAAGGGAGCGGGAACCAAAAAGAGACAGAAATGAGAGCTTGAACAAGACACGGGGGCTGCAGAGATCTCTATTGGAGGTCTGGGACAAGATAAGTTCAGGTTGCCGACTTTCAGATTCAGTTTATACAAGATGGTTTAAATGGTGATTCGGTGGGTTTGTTTTGTTAGATGGGCAGCTGGAACTTGACATCAACCTGGGCCTCTTTGGCCAATGACACAATTTCAGAAAGCTTTACAACCTAGAAAGAGAAAGGGAGAAAGTGATAAGAAATACACAAATGATTACTTAAAAATAGAGCTGTCAGAATTAACGTGTTAACGCATGCAATTAATTAAAAATGTTTAACACATTAATTTTCCTTATTTGTGATTAACGCATTTACCATTAATGCAGCATAAACCAGCATAAACACTGGTTGGACGACCATAACCAGTGTAATGTGTTCGCTTTGAGCCATTATTCTGATGGACACACCACTAACACACACACACCCCCTCAACAGCACTTCCATGTCAGTGACAAAGTGATGGGGAAAGGCACTCTTCACACTATTTGATGCACAAAACAAGTCCAAATGGGACTTGCATAGGCACATTTTAATTACTACAGAAGCATGTCAAGTCTTAACTATCACCAAAACGCAGAATGAGATGTTTTTGTCTTCAAGCGCTTTTCATGTGGAGCTCAAAGCGACGATTGATGCTGGCGTTCGCGCTCTGTCGTGAATCATGAGCGCTGCTTCATGATTGCAATAAAGCGGATAGTCACAGTCTACTGGCAGACTCACAATTAATCTACAAAAATGATGTGATAAATCACGATAAAACATTTTAATCGACTGACAGCACTACTTGAAACAATGATCAACACAATTTTTAAAAATTTAAGGGATTCATAGGTTGATTCCATCCAGTTGTCTTGAATTTGGTCAGGTGTAGTTAATTGTCTGTAATTAATTGTTTCTTCAGACATCTTCAAAATTTTTGACTGCACTTCATTGAAGCACTGAAGTTATGCTGATTGAAACATTAGCTTCAGTTTTTATTTTCATACATTTTTTGTTGATCACATGTACAGTACTGCGCAACAAATACATTAAAACGGTTATTTTATATCTTCTGCTTTAGTGTCAAAAGTATTGAGTTTTAGATTTCCAAAATTACTTAGCACAGAGCACGGATCTCAACATCGAGTCTGGGATTACATGAAGAGATAGAAGCAATTGAGACTAAATACATAGATCTGTGGCAAATTCACCAAGATGCTTGGAACAGCGTGCCAACAACCTTGAAAAACTGAGCAAGCGTACCGAAGAGAATTGGTATAACAGGCATAGGGTGGTCACACCAAATATTGATTTAGTTTTTTTTAATTATTATTATTATTATTTTAAAAATTTCGGACAGTACCGTATTAAAATTAGTTTTTTGTAAAACCATTTTGTCTTTCATCATTTACTCGCCCTTAATTTGTTTCAAACCATTATGTCTTTCTTTCTTCCGTGAAATACAAAAGATGTTTTAAAGAAAGTTCATAATACTCCTTCCCAGAGAATGTCAAGCTCCAAAAAGGATGAAAAAGAAAGAAAAAAAAAGATACAGTACCATAAAATTAGTCCATACATCTCAACCAAAATCTATCCTATTCCAAAAGACAATACACCTATAGAGTAACCACAGTTATTATTACTTTATCACATTAACTATGGACAACCAAAAGGTGTCAAAATACTCGTAACTTTGACAGAAAGAGAAATTGCTGCATTAACCTTAATTTTGAACATCTATTGCTTTATATCTGTCAGATTTGACCTTAATGACACCAAATGTCATGGCTTCTTCATTTCATTTCATTCATTTTCAATGAACAATTACTTACATTTCGGTCTTTCATTTATGGCTGTAAGACTTGGATAATGCCGCACATGTCATATGGACTACTCTTATGATACTTTTATGGTGCTTTTTTGTCCTTTATGGATTGTATAAATCCCATTTGTTTTATGGGAAAAACAGGCAGAATGAACATTGCAAATAACCCCTTTTTTATGTTTTTTTGGGGTGAAAAAAAAACTAGCCTAGCCATAACTAGCCATATTATCAATTTGATTGCTGAACATTGTATGTGGATTCCTCTTTTTTTTTTTTATCTCTGTATCTCCACTCTTTGTCAGTTTCCATTTGCCTGTCTAAATGATCGAAAGACTAACACACCATCTTGGCCGCCTCGTCCAGATCGTCACAGGCCAGGATCTTCAGAGGGCTGGCAGCAATCAGAGCCTTGGCATCATCCACTCTCGTTCCTTGAGATCAGATGAGTGTGATGTGAGTGAGAGAGAGAGAGAGAAATTAAGGACACGACACATGGGCCCCCTGCACAAATATCTCTCCATCTCAACACACATTTCTTCTTCCTGTCACCTTTCTCTCAATCTTTCCTCTCACTCATAAGTTCCAACTCTATATGTTTAGAGGACTTTTGTCAAACCTGTCACAAAGACTGTAAGAGGGGACTAGTGTTGAGTAACTTTTACATTAACAAGATAATTTTGTAACATGACAAATCATGGCTGTTTTGTGGTGAAACGCTTACAGCTTTACAGCGGAGAAAACTGAATTGCTGATTAAATCAGAACCCTTTGAAATACAGTATTTTTTTATAGGTTTCAAATTTCCCTCTATCTATTCATTAATCAAACTCACCCACACCATCCATCTCTCTCTCTCTCTCACCTTGTAACCGCACTACGATGGGAATTCTCAGCTTTAAGTCCGTGACGGCCATGATAATTCCCTGCGCAATGACATCACACCTCATGATGCCACCAAAGATGTTCACCAAAATAGCCTGGACCTATTACAAAGGAAACAAACAGACCAATTGGAGAGTGGCCAAAAATCAACAAATGAATACAATCAAAAAAGGAATCCTGTGTCCAATAGACCATGCATTACCTTTTTATCAGAGGTGATGAGCTTGAAGGCCTCGGTCACCTGCTGTGCTGTGGCTCCGCCTCCTACATCTAGGAAGTTCGCAGGAATTCCACCATGCAGTTTTATGATGTCCATTGTTGCCATTGCGAGACCAGCTCCATTGACTAAACAGAGACAAAAAAAGTGACATCATCCGTCTCCATTTATATTCAAATTCCACTGGATTTCATTCAATCCACTAGTAAAAATGGCTCAAGTCTTTTATTTAAAGCTAAAAGCTATATGTAATAGAATATTAGAGGTAGACCGATATATCAGTTTTATCTTTTTAATCTGGTTGCTTTTTTTATATAAACTGGCAGACAAAAGTTTGGAATAATGTAAAGATTTTGCTGATTCGGGAGGAAATTGGTACTTTAATTCACAAAAGTAGCATTTAGCTGATCACAAAGTATAGTCAGGACATTACCGATGTAAAAAAAGAGCACCATCACTATATGAAAAATAGACAGGCCCCATTTCCAGCAGCCATCACTCAAACACCTTATCCTTGAACAATCATGCTAAATTGCTAATTTGATACTAGAAAATCACTTGCCAAACACAGTTGAAAGCTATATGGTTTGTTAAACTAAGCTTAACATTGTCTTTGTGTTTGATTTTGAGTTGCCACAGTATACATTAGACTGGTATGTCTTAAGGTCAATATCAGGTCAAAAATGGCAAAAAAGAAACAGCTTTCTCTAGAAACTAATCAGTAATTTGAGGAATGAATGCTATACAATGCTTGAAATTGATTGAAGATTTCATGCAAAGGTGTACACTACAGTCTTCAAAGACAAAGGACAACTGCCTCTAATGAGGACAGAAAGAGATGTGGAATGCCCAGATGCACAACTAAACAAGTACATCAGAGTATCTAGTTTGAGAAAGACACCTCACATGTCCTCAGCTGACAGCTTTATTGAATTTTACCCGCTCAACACCAGTTTCATGTACAATAGCAAAGAGAAGACTCAGGGGTACAGGCCTTATGGGTAGAATTGCAACAAAAAATCCACGTTTGAAACAGAAAAATGGCTGTTTCTTTGCACACTCATTGGACAACAGATAATTGGAAAAGAGTGTTATGGATCTTAAACCATAGAGTTTTTGTGGGATCAGCTAGACTGAAGGTGCGTGAGAAGTACTGAAGGATTTCCCATCTATTTTGGGCACATATTTGGCTGCTTTTCATTATTATTTGTTCTAAGTCATCAATTTCAAAAACCTTTTTTTTTTATTATTAAATTTTAGTTTTATAATGAAATAAATATGGTGGCACAGTTATATTTTGTCTACAAAACTAATTTCAAACATTTAAGTATACACCTTCAGATCAAAAGATTTTTAAGATCACAAGAAACATTGTGTTTCAAAACTTTTGACTGGTAGAGTGAGTGTATATATATATATATATATATTTAGGGATGTCCCGATCCGATACCTAGATCGGTATCGGCTTCGATATTGACGTTTTTAGACGGATCGGGTATCGGTCTGACGAGCCCGACCCAAATCCGATACTCTGTGTTAGTCATGTTCGTTACTGTCAAGCTTAAAAATGACATAAAAGAACTGTTAAAACACCATTAAAGCGGTTCATATGACTCGTGCATTTTATTCAAAGCCACTTTAAGACACGCTGATAGCTCTGTGAATTGCAATAGGCTGTGTTTAATAAGTAAACATATAAATGCACGCGCAGCTTCAGCCCGTTAGTGAATGGTGCTTCGGTTTACACACACACATGCGCGCTATTTATAGCCTTCACACGTGCACAATATTTGAGCGCTACAAACGAACATCTCAGATGTAGATGCTCAGCAGTTCGGTTCACTTATAATATGGACTTAGAACGGCACTGGAGGTGCATTTAACAAGAATATAAATAAGAAGCTGAATTAAACTGTGAATAAAAAGGGTGAGGGTTTAAAAGTTAAAGCTGTCATGGAGAGACTCACAGCAGAGATATGAACTCTGCAGGGTTTATTGAGCAGAGGATTGAAACAGTGATGTAAACATTGTGAGTAAATCCAGTTAAGCAGAGTGGCAAACAGCAGGTAAGTAATATCCAGACAGTGTATAGACACGATGAAAGAGATAACTCACAACAATTTTATGATACTTGCAGGCAATAATGAAGACACATGTATAACATAGTATTTCTGAGACTCCAGAACTTTCTACTATCGATGAGAACAGGCACAGAGTGTGAAAGTGAGAGTGAGTGAGTGTGTGTAGAGAGAGAGAGAGAGAGAGAGAGAGAGAGAGAGAGAGAGAGCTCGGGTGAGAAAGCGGGGTATTTATGCAGTCATTGATTAGCCACTAATGATATGCAGGTGCGTGTAATCAGAACTCAGGGAGTGCCAGTATCCAAGTTAATAATAAAGTGTTTCTTAATAAGCTATACATTTATATTGAAATAATGTGTAGTTAAAGGTTTGTGTTTCTTTACATATTAAAGAGTACATCCAATTATTTCCACACAATAATGTAAAGATATTATAAACTGATTATGCAATAAAACAACACTGGTGTCGGATCGGGATCGGTATCGGCCAATACTGAGATTTCCGTTATCGGAATCGGATCGGAAGTGGAAAAAGTGGTATCGGGACATCCCTATATATATTTATGCAAAATAAATCCTTAATCTAGTTAATATATACAAGCTTTGAAAATCTTAATTTGTTAAATACTTAAAGAGCATTGTAACAGAGCCAAGTCTCTGTCATTTCAAAATAAGGGTCCCAAAATAAATGTTCATTTTGGGCTTGTAATGCTCAAAAGCTTAATTTGTTTCTGATTATTAGTGGGATTTTGGTTGCACAATTAACTGCATCAGATTTTATAAATTTTGGAATTTACTGCCTCTATGTCTGTGCCCTTCATAGTAATGAAAGGCAAAGGAGTTATTTTAACCTTCTATAAATCGATTTTAAAAACAATTGGCCGATTAATCAGTTATCGGCCTTTTCCACAATCTTAGTTATCGTATCGGCAAAATCCACTGTCAGTTGACCTCTATAGCATATTACATAGAACAACATGATCCAAAAATTACACCTATAGAGTAACCACAGGTGTTACTTTATCACATTAACTATGGACAACAAAAAGGTGTCGAAATACTCGTAACTTTGACAGAACGAGAAATTGCTGCATTAACCTTAATTTTGAACATCTATTGCTTTATAATTTAAACCCTAAGAAACTTCCTTTTGTGAATTGTTCTGCTTGAAAAGTGTCTTTTTCTAAAATTAATGCCATTTGGTTTGATATTTTATTGTCTAATGCAGTGACAATCATTTTCGGGGCCACTGTATATATAGATAAAAAACACTAAAAATGCTAATGAGTGAGTCATCCACTCAATGTTTAATACAAATTTCACAGTTGTTCACTAATGGAAGCCTGAGGTTTATTCCACTGACCCAGGCAGCCGATAGTGCCATCCAGGCCGATGTAGTTGAGGTCTGCTTTGGCTGCCTGTCTGTCTCTGGCGTCCTCCTGAGTCCAGTCGCGCATATCAAACACTTTCTTCTGTCTATAGGCAGCATTGGAGTCAAAGTTGATCTTAGCGTCCATACACATCACTGCAGATACAGAAAAGAACGTTTCTAATCATGCATGAATCTGCCTGAATATGGAATATTATGGTACAGGGATTGGGGTCGCAGGTGTGGATGTATAGGCTATTTTACACAGGCTTTGAATGTGGCCCATCCAATCAGATTTTAGAGTCAGAACTGTATATCAGTTTTATAATATTAGATTAGATTAACAGTTGAGATTGTGGGTTTTTAACTTGTGTTAAAGGGATAGTTTCTCACCCACACCTATTACATCACTTCTGAAGATATGGATTTAACCACTGGAGTCGTGTGGATTACTTTCATGCTGCCTTTATGTGCTTTTTGGACCTTCAAAGTTCAGGCAACAATTTACTTGCATTGTATGGCCTTACAGAGCAGAGACATTCTTCTAAAAATATTTGTGTTCAGCAGAAGAAAGTCATACACAACTGGGATGGCATGAGGACTATCCCTTTAAATAGGAAGTTACATATATGTGAAGCTAATTTAGCCCTGATACCAGACTTATTGGATTTTTTTAATAATCTTATATTTTCATTTGCTTCTATCATGTTACAATCAATGAGTTATTAACTAGATTATCCAAAAATGTTGCCCAATTATTTTTGTTGAATTTCTAGCCAAAAAACTATATTGGGATAAACAATATACTTTATCATAATATAAATATAAATGTAATTCCTTATACTGTGATATATGACTTTGGTCAAACTGTCCATCCATATGTGTAAGTAATAAAAAAAGAAATCAAACATAGCACATATTTAGATTGTCCGGTACCAATGCCAGATGAGTCCTCCACCATTGGGTTTATCTCCAACATAGATGCATCATACTTAATAAAGACATCATAGAGTTTCAACATGTTCTCTGCAGCTTCATTGATCAGTGCAGGAGGGAAGCCCATCTTCTCTGCCACCTGAGAGAGAAGGAAAGCGAATCAAAACATTCTTATTGCAAGATGGGTCACATGATCATCATGTCTGGCCACTGGCATCTATACAGTCCCGCAGAGCTGTCTTGTACTCTGCACCTCACCTTTATGGCTTGCTCTATCTTTATTCCCTCTACGATATCAATGGGCTCTTTTACAATAGCATCGGGATTCTCTGCAGCCACATCCTCAATGTTCACGCCCCCCTGAGAACTGCCAATCAGCACGGGTCCCTGCAGTGGCGGAGCAGAAGCGAAGAGATAACTTTAAGGGCAGGTAAAACTAGTAAATGTGATGAGAATTCAGGTTACTGCACAGTAAAAATTTATTTTTCTGCCCTCTGCTGACCATTTTACTTACTGCAGCTTGTCACTTGTGATCACAGGCTCCATTTACACTTGAAACTAACATGCATCTCAAATGCATGACTACCCCCAAATGGGGTTTTGGATTGGCTCACCTGAGACGGATGTTAATACCAGGAGTTAATGGGGCCTTTTTTTGTGCTTGTATAGATAGACACAAATTCTAACTGGAATTAACATCTATATGAACAGCGATTTCATACATATATAAACCACATAGTAGAATAACACAATCCATGATCTCTCACCTGAAAGGACCTCTCCATAGTGATGGCAAAATAATACTCTCTGCGCGGGTACCTGCGCTCGCAGATAAACACCTGGTTACAAATTCGCCCTGCCTCCCCTGTCTGCTTAGTGAACAGTTTCTTGCCAATCATCTTAGAGGAGATGTCCTTTGCTTCTTCTGGCCTGCAGACAGAAATAGAGAGATGAAATAAGGAAATCAGAAAAGTAATAGAGCAAAGTCACAGAAAATCACAGCACGAACACTCACGAGTAAACGATTCGGACTCCTCCCTTCAATCCTCCCTCAAAAGAGCCTTTGCCTCGACCACCTGCCAACACTTGAGCTTTTACCACCAGGTCTTTGGAGCCTGAGAGAAAGAAAAGGAGAAATCATAAATAATGAGTGAGAAAAACACTTATAAATAATTAGTATACAAAAAAAAAAAAAAAGAGTGATGAATTATATTCAATGAGAAAAATAAATGTAGGAATGGACTTGAGTTAATCTATCGGGAGTTGATTGGATCAGGAGGGCTGAAAAATACGAGCATTGGTGACATCAGCCGAAAAGTCGAGTACATTATTACTAATGATTAAGGACAAACATAATACCAATTCTATGGAATAACATGAATCGTTCCCAATAATGATAAATAGGGATAAATAATAAGTAAATGGGGACAATGTTTATGTCACATTGACATCAAATATACCTTCAATAAGCAAAAAACAAACACAAATAGCTATGCCCAAAGACCATAAGCAAATAGACAGAAGCCATCAAAATTAAGGCAAATCCTTTGCAACTATAAAACTGCTGCATCCTGAACCTATGAGTCACACTATTATTAGCTACAGTCTCTGAACCTGCACACACAATCCTGCTTTACAATCACATAGTACACACACATCTGACCCAATCCAAACACACTGGTCTCTCCCAACTGATGAGGGGCTTCATCACATGACCTGATTCTTATGATGTTTCTTTCTTTCTTTCTGCCATGCCAGCTTCGATGGCTATTTAACCAGGTTTAAATCATAAAAGTACAACTTTAAGATACATTTTTTCTAAAAACTCAAACTAAATTTGCTCTCATTTTATTAAAAACCTTTTCAAGGGTGTCAGTGGAATAGGAGTTCTCACAGGAGTAGAAATATTACAATCCAAAAAGTATTTTGATAAACACTGGGCTCTGACATGATGCAATTCTTATGATGAAACCTGCTCTAGATTTAGTCTTCACTGTACCATTCACATGTATAAATGGAATAGACCGTTCATTTTGGACATTGCAGAATGCAGACTGGTAAAGATGAAACCATTATGATTCCTGAAGCCTGTAAACTTACATTTAATTTAACTTACACATGATACACCAATAACAGAATGATTAAGACACAGAAAATTCTATTCTATCTGCTAAGAGAAACAATGAGAAAACAGCTGGAGTTTAATTGTTGTATATTCACGAGACTTGTTATTTTAACAAATAGAATAATATCCCCATTTTTATCCACACTGCCGTTTTCAAAATGTGTTTATCCACACTAAAACGTATGAAAACTCTAAAATCCCCTTACTGCGCATGCATGTACATTCTGAAACAGAATTGTTCGTGTTCCGACGCTGGACAGTAATTCTGAATAAACTTCCTATGCCTTTGAAGGAATGTAATTTGAAGGTTGTACAAAGTAAAATGTATAATTAACAACGCTATCAAAGGGAATAGCAGGCACCACAGCGGCGCTACAACATAGGCTGCCATCTTGATTGTTTTGTGTTGAATGGATCACATGACTGTGTCACATGACAACAAATACTTAATAGTTTTCAGATTTCTCCGTTTCCCCTGTCCACACTAAAGTGCAAAATCTGCGTTTTCAAATCTATACACTTGGTAGTGCGTTTTCGAAAAGCTCAGTTTTCGATGTCAAAAATACGGTCTCAGTGTGGAGGGAAGGCCAAAATGTAGAGAAAAATATGTTTTACGTATCAGTGTGGATGTGGCCTTCGAAACGAAATGGGAGTTGAAGATTTCTGCATGAGTGTCCAAGTTAGAATAAAGTATAAATTAGACAAAGTGTCATTCCATTGCACTTTCCCCAGTTGAGAGGTGTAAATGTAGAGGACTCAACACACTGTAAGCGTTTTAAACAGCTAGACGGAGTGCAGCGAAATTGGACAGAATGCACCGTCTTCAAAACTGAACTTTACTTAACACGCATATTAAAAACGTGATGGTTATGGTATCCTGTTAAGCCAACCACAATTTGAAAATAAACGGTTGAGACTAGTGATGGGTCATTCAATTTGAATGAATCTCCTATGTGACTATGTGAATGAGTAGTCTCAAAGAGTTATTTGTTCATTTTGTGAGATTTAGTGGCAGACGGGAGAGAGAGATGCTGGAAGCTGTTTGTGTGTAGTGTGTAGAGCTGAAAAGCCAACAGAGTTTATGTATAGCTGAAAAGCAAACCTTTTGTGTACTGCTGAAAAGCGGCCTTATTGTGTGCAACTGAAAACTACAACAAGTGTTGTCAAGCCGGTTCATTTTGCTGAACAAGTCTCAAAGATCCAAGTCAGTAAAATGATCTGATCTTCCCATCACTAGTTCAGACAGTCACTAAAAAAAACTGGTGTGTGCTTACTACGGTAACCTGAAGGAACAACAGGCAGATGCGTGTTGTGCACATTCTTTCACTGAGTTGGGCAGTGAATCTACACATAATGACAAAATATTATGCATTATAATTTGATTATGCAATCTTTTTTACATTTTGTAAGAGATTGTTTTTTACCAGCCTATAATAATGAATAGTTGATACACTGGAACAACAAGATGCAAAGCCAAAGGTGTTTGTCAGACATGTTATTGTATATATACATACAGTTATGTACACGTCATTGCCCATCGAGAAGAGAAAATGACCAAAATACCCATCCCTAATACAGATTAGTATGGATGTAACACTCTAGATGGATTCAAGATTCATTTACTTACACTTAAGTCATTCCAAACATTACCTTTTCTTCCATTAAAAGTAGAAGTTCATCAGAATGTCTGAGCTGCTCTTTTCAATACAATGAACGCATACAGTGACATGGGGCTGTCAAGCTCCAAAAAGGTACTATAAAAGCAGTCCATACAATAGCTTTGTGTCTGACTGAAATGAAAGTCGTTATTAAGGGATGCGCCGATCGATCGGCCAGTGATATTTACTGACAGACATTTGTCTTAATTCTCATGTTTAGATTCAGAGACAATCTTTTTTTAATTGCAGCATGCATTAAATCACACATCCGCTTCTACTCGGATGCATGAGCACTTCAGCCCTCGAAGCATGACATTGCGGCCACTGGAGTGCAAGTTATTGGCAATTCTATGCATTCACAAATATACACTCTCAGACATGCTGTAATTCAGATGAATGTTTGTACTGGTTGGTTTTAAAAATTCATATACCCATGTATGAAACGTACGAATTGGACAAAGATACTGATGTGTCAAGACAGTCAGAAGGTGTGTGGAACGATAGAGACAATTTGAGTGATTGTGCGCACTCTCGGTCTCTCATCAGTTAAATCTCATTCAGACTTCTTAAAATTGCATATTCAAACTTTCCTCATCATGGTCTGTCATGTGAGGTGAGAACCAATGGTATGCACAATCACTGACATCAAACCAATCATGGTGCATCTTCAAACAACACAAGTATCCAGATGCATCTGAATAGACGCAAACTTGCTTGACAGACTCTGGTCACTGGTCGATTTCATTGCTGGGAAAAGAGCAGTGTGAGCATTCTTCAAAATTTCTCCTTTTTGTTCCACAGAAGCAAGAAAATCTTCTTGGTATAAAACAACACGAGGGTGAGTAAATGATGACAATATTTTCTTTTTTGGGGAACAGAAATCAGGAAGATCCCTGCTTGCAGCCATAAAATGGCTGGTTTTTGGAACTCTGGATATTTTCAGTTTCATGTTGCAATATTGCAAATTCATCAGAAATACTTCCACTTTTTATGGCGCATAATACATGGGCGCAAATGCCATGAGCAGCGAGTGCCCAGTTCAATTACCGGTTGGCCGGACCATTTGCTGCATGTCATTCCCCTAAACTCTTTCCCCGTATTTCCTGTCTCTCTCCAATTTCACTGTCAAAAAAAGGCATAAATTGGCCAAAAACATTTGGTACCAGAAAGATATTGAGAGAAGTCCAGCCTAAAAAGATGGACTCTCAAGACTGGATGGACACATTTTAGGCCAAGATCTGGTCTGATGGATCACTTAAGCAATGTTTATCAACCTAAAACTACTGTATTCCTGCTCCATGCTTGACACCCTACACTTCTTTATTCCTGCTAACAACTCTGCCCGTCCATCATGGGTCTGTGCAGGTTGCTGACAGTAAGATTAAAGGTCAGGACAGTCACATTCTCCAATGGTGGTGCACTGCAAATCTATGTTTAGACATCAGTGTGTGTGTGTGTGTGTGTGTGTGTGTGTGTGAGAGAGAAAAGCACAACAGCTGAAACACACAGACTCACCCTATACACAAGAGCAGAAAACAGGGTAATCTGGTTGTCCTTTATAAAAGGAGCTTAATCTGATCTACATAAAATCACATTTTGGTCTGTTTCTTCTCCAAAACTGGTCATATCGCTTCAGAAGGCATGGAGTTGTATGCTGCCTTTATGTCCTTTTTGGAGCTCGAAAGTTTGGAAGTATGAGTATATTCACTTCATATCTCCATAAAATATCTTCGTTTCTGTTTTGCAGAAGAATGAAAGCCATACAAAGTTGAGATGGCATAAGGGTGAGTAAATGATGAGAGAATGATCATTTTTGGGTGAACTGTTCCTTTTACTAAAGTTTAAAGCACACTATGTTTGTCTTAGCACAAATTTTCCATGGCAAATCTCTATCCTTACCGATCTGCTTGGCAGCAGAAAAGGCCTCATCAGGCGAGCTGGCCACAATACCTGCGGGCACAGAGATGCCCGCTTCCTTCAGCAGCCCAATGCTTGCGTACTCATGTAGGGAGAGGTTTCTCTGCTGCTGCCCTGACAGCATTGGAGATGGCTGGTTCCCTTGGTTACCAAACAGACCTGATGTCCCACCAAGCACCTGTAAATGTACAGGGAAAATACTATTAAAATCCAATAAGAGAAAGAGGGATTGGTCTTGACAAGGCAAAAACAAGATTTGAAGTATAATATTTACATTGCAAATGCTTCTTTTACAGATTTGCTAAATGATAAAAAAATAACCTTCAACCACTCAGTCACCACTCCAGAACTGTATCCACTAGGCCACACTACCCACTAGAAGTTAATCAAGAAACGATTATTTTTGAAAGGGTAGTTAACCTTTTTTACATCTCATTCAGAGGGGAAACATATGAGAAACAACCGTTTTATGATTCTGTTAATGGTTAGACCATTATTAAGGTTTATAATAAAAAGTACACTGCATAGTTGGTCTTTACAATAAGTGACCAATCCTCATGAAGGACATATCGCATGAATTCTAGCTCACATATTAGCAGAATGTTGCAAGACTGCATTTATTATATTATTATATTATTTTTATTTTCTTCCAGTACACATATTTCAGTATGCAACTTCAGTATGGAAATCAAAATAAAAGCACTGTCCGGTATTTATCTTTACACCAGAGGTGACCATCAGAAGACAGAGTGAAACCTTAACAGTTCAATAACCAACTGGACATGTTTGCATTGACTTGAAATCTACGATTCTGAATGGTTAATGATTTTAACTATATTAACCAGCTAGCTTAGTAGAAACACTTAAATGAAACTGAACAAGACAGTCATTTGTCCATGTAGGTCAAACTAAGTGAGCCACTAATCTCAACAGCTGCATTGCTCTAATGAACTGAAGTATAAACATAAAAATCAAACTAAAATCCTGGTTAACTCAACTTAATTCTGCCTAAATTTAAAAGAAGGATCCATTCAGATAATAAATAGACTTACTAACCAAAGCATATTACCAACAATGACAGGCAGCTAGCCTGCATGCTAATGTCAAATGAAATTCACCCATTTGGGGCCGCTAAAAGTGTCCAAAAAGGCAACCTCCGCAACAAATGAAGATCGGATATAGATATCTGATGCGTGTACATAAAACTGACCTTAGCTGCCGATCTTATACTCGTCCTAGGGCCGGCATTCCTCAGTCCAGCGGACAACCGGCCACAAATCAGGGACGTCGCCATGTTGCTCTGTACACAAGCAGCGCAGCAGAAAAACAAATGGCAACACGCGCCTGCGTGAGCACGTACGCCAACTGCGCGACTGCAATTCGAGAATCACGCATCGGATTCATCTTTCCCCGTGAATCGAAGTTATCCATTTCAAATGAGCTCGTGAAAATCTACTTACTTTGTAAATTATTTCAATGCGCATGCTAATCATTGGTATATTTAATAGTTTATGAGTTTCCACCAGGCCGTAAAACAAAGGTGTTTTGCTAAGAGATTCATCTGCCAAGTTATGCCTCCAACACACTACACTACTTTCAAAGACGTCGGATGGTGGTACCGTTCATATTACACAGCTGTCAGTCTTGTCATGGAAGTTGTGGGGTTTTCAAATTACACGAGGAATCGGCAATAGGGATGAACACGTTACAAAACTTTTCACTATTGACGAATCCCCGACGACTCTGCCTGGACTCCAAATTACGTTTCACAACAGAGTACACGCGAGAAGTGATACGAGATACGAAAACAAATGCATGATCATATGTTATGCATTTCAGAATATGATGAGTATGTTTTTAATCGCCTAAACTAAAGGCATAATATATTTTATTGGTTACAATATGAAAAAGTACCTCAGGAAAAACCTATTTGCTTACCTGACTCTCCAAGAGAGTTGGCCATTTCTCTCCAACTCTTCTCTTTCTCCGCACGGTTGTGGTACAATTCAGATGAAAAATCAAATAGGCACTGGTGCTGCTGCCAATATTCCACTAATTTGTCCTCCATTTCTTCGGTTCATTGAGACTTTCTTGATACCGCAGCCATGCTAGTTGATGTTTTATTGTAGGTACATCAGGACTCATACCACTGGAACTTCCCGTGCCCCGTTTCTCGCTCTCTCATTGGCTGTAGGTCAACCCTGCAGTTGTATTCAGTCAAAACAAATTTCGTATTGCGCGATTTGGAATCGCAGACAGTATGGGCAATCCGGATCGTTTCAGTGAGCCGGCTCGGCTCAGCTCACCATAAAGAGTCGGCTATTTTGGCTCCCAATCGGCCCTTTAAAAATAATAATGTTTTGACTAAGTAACTCGTTTGCGATAGTTTGACTGTAATTGGTGTTATAACAATTCTAATTAAATTATTAAATGAAATCATACTCTACATTAACCACAATGTATTTAAACATGCATTGTTTTTTTTATGAAAAAGAATGCTATTAAACATTTGCATTTAAGGTATAAACTTTGTTGTATAAAAACAAAGTGCATAGAAATCTAACCATTCAAAACTAATACAATCTGAGCAGCATAATAGAATATTATTGCACCATATCAAAGAAAATTAAATAACAATTAGCAAAACTGCAGCATCCCACTAATTGAAATAAATGTAAAAAAAAGAAGGATGCTATTTCACATGTGCATTTAAAGTATAACTTTTTAATGTATATAAAGAAAGTGGATATGAATGTAACAATTCAATACGAATACAATTTGAACAACATAATAAGTTGGCTCCGCCCTCCCTGACGCAGCTTTGGTTTATTGGTTGACACTGAGTGTCTGATTGACAGGAACAACAGGTGAGGCTGTTAGTCTGAGCAGACAGTCAGAACGCTTGAGCATTTAGGCCTATATTATTTCATTTATTTTTTCATTCTTTGAATTTGTTCATTCTATTCATTTAAATCTTTTGATTATTCATATATTAATTTGAATTTTCTATATATTTTTATAAATAGATTCGGCTCTTCTGAAATGCAGGCTCCCAATGTTCACTAACGACCCATCACTAGCAGACAGGTCCAGATATTTAACATGCTAGATATCTCGATATCTCGTCTTTGATAATTCATAAATTGTGTTCGTTGCTCACAGGAGCGAGCTCCGATTTGCTTATGATTTCGGGCTTTCGTAGCCGATCTCGATCTCGCCGAAAATCGGGCCTTAATTCATGAAGTGTAACCTCAGCATTAGATAAAGCGGTGGCAGATTGACCGTTGGGAATACTGAGTATTCTGAGTACTGGTGGACTGCAGGCTAATTTGGGCCAGTCAATCTTGCAGCTGATATAGAGCTAATTTGAGTTCTATACTCACAAACCGAATTGTTTTTTAAAGTACTTGGTGCATCCCTTGTGTGGACCTGATTATTTGACATACAAATCATAATAGTGGTGACAACCAAAGACAACATTAAGTATAAGATGAAATCACAAAATGACAAATAACTGCAAGTTGCAACAAAAACAATAACAGCCACATATATAAAATCTGAAAACAATAAAGCCATGAGCAGTACATAGTCATTTGCATCATTTATTCATACCGCAGGGAGCTGAAGTGTGGCTTGCTGAATATGAATATTTTAGGCTCACATTTGACCGAAAACAATGAGCGTGCATTATTTTTTAAAATTATTATTAAATAAATTTAAGAACACACAAACTTAAATAAAGTAAAAGCACTACATTTTTGCATTTTTGGGGGAGATTTTATGCTATTTAGATCTTATCTACCTTTACATTTCTCAATCACACCATTTATTTGCATATATGTTATTTCACAACAGTAAAAATCTACACTTCTATAAGTTGACACATGAAGAAAATATGAGAATGTGTCATTTATTGGGGTATATTGCTACCATCTGTTGCAAAAAAGAATAATTGCATGACTTAAAATGAAAATAAACTGAAAATAACCAGATGGCTGCAGAGATCCACTAATTCGTTCCTGGTTTTCTGCATTGTGGATGTGCTATGGCCTCAACCATTCATTTGTGTGTGAGTGTGTGTGAATGAAGTCCCAGAATTATTTCCATGGATGCTGTGAAGGCTTTTGAAAGAGTCGAGTGGGGTTATTTGTTCTTCACACTGAGGAGATTTGGTTTTCCTGATCAATTTATAGCTTGTATTTTAGACACGTCCCCAATGGCCTGCACGAACAAATAATAACTATTTTAAGTATTTCTCCCTTGGCCATGGGACTAGACAAGGCTGCCCACTATCCCTGCTGTTATTTGCATTTGCTATTGAGCCTCTGGCAGTTGCTCTCAGATCCAGCGTGATGGCTGGCATACAAAGGGGAGGGCTGGAGCATAAATTGTCTTTACACGTAGAGGATCTTTTGTTATATGTGTCTAAACCTGGCACCTCCATCTCCTTGGTGCTGGACCTGCTGGCAGAGTTTGGTCTAATTTCAGGCTTTAAGTTAAATTTGAGTAAAAGTTAAATCATTTCCATCAATAAGGCAGCCTTGGAATATCCTTTAGCATCTTTGCCTTTCAGATCTGCTTTACATAGTCTTAGGTATTTGGGCATAAATGTGACAAAAAGCTTTTCAGACTCATTTGACCAAAACTTTATACCGTTGCTCAGTCATCTTGCTCAGGATTTAAGTCATTGGTCCTTCTGGTTGGTAGGGTTAATTGTATTAATATTTATATTTTTTTCAATGCAATTTTATTCCAAAATTCCTCTTTGTTACTCTTGACAGTTCTATTTCAAATTTTCTTTGGAATAAAAAGACTCTGAAAAAGGATCCAAAAAGACAGTTTGAAGAAGACAAAACAATTGGGTGGTCTGGATCTTCCTAATATTCTAATATATTGGGCAGCGTACGCTCTTCTTTACATTGGTTTCATTCAAGCAATTTAGTTAATCCCCCACCCTGGTTGCACATTGAGAATACATCGTGTAAGTCCTTCTCCCTGGCTGCCCTTCTATGCCTCCCACATACATGGTCTCTGAAGAAGTATTCAAATAATATAATTGTAAAGAACAAGTCTTAAAAAAATGGACCCAATTTTTGTGGCATTTTGTTCTTCATATCACCCCTTTGTTATCCCCATTACACTCTAACCCTCTGTTCGATTTTGGACAGTGCTTATGCCTCTTGGAGGACCTTGGATTGGCTTCTATTGCTGACCTCTACATTGATAGTGTTTTTTCCTCTTTTGACCAGTTCTCCTCTCAGTTTAATATTCCCAGAAGCCATTTTTCAGATATCTACAAATTCAAGATTTTGTGCATAAAAAATGACCAACTTTCCTAATGTGAGAGAAATTAGATACGCTCTTCGCCGACCCAGCACTATTTTTGTCAAACGCTGTCCAAACTCTCCAACTTGACCCTGCTCTTTGTGTTTCATTTGCTTCATCCCCCCTCCCCCAGTCCCCCTCAACCGGAAGCCTAGATGTGCAAACTAATATATTGTGCGATTGCATTTTATTTTATTTAAGATAAAGTAAACCATTTTATATAAGAAACAAATTCAAAAAATTACTGAACAGTGCACAAGCATTAATCATTATATTAAAAGGTTAGAAGCATATTCCTTGAAATATCAAGGTTACTCCAAGGAAATCATTTAGGACATAGGGATTTAACAGGCAAAAACATTTGGGAACCCCTGTCTTATTGTGTATGTGTATGAAATGTTCTATATAAATAAACTTGCCTTATTTTGGCTTATTTGATTGCTTTTCTAAGCTATACAGGCTAACTAATTAACTGAGTAAGTCTGTAATAAGCCAATAAGTCTGGCTCTTTCATCACAGCTTTAATAACATTTCTGAGGTGGTACAAAACAGTCAGACCATCCCCAAACGTCCTGGGGTGGGAATTGGGGTCCTTGTGACATATTTCTCAAATCCTGGATATGTCATGTTGGGAAAAAGAAAAAGCATAGTTAGGAAAGGTACCTACCAATTACCAGGATGTCACATTGAATTTGGGTGAGTATATTATCAAAAGAGTGTGTGAATGTGGCCTTTTTTAATGTTAAAAATAGTTCACCCCTAAATTAAAAATCTGTCAATATTTACACACCCTCATATTGTTCCAACCCCGAAGAGTCTTCATGTGTTATATCTTCCATACAATGACAGATCATAGTAACTGTCAATGTCTGTCAAGCGCTAATAAAAACTATTAAAGCAATGTAAATGTAAGACATATGAGATGTTAGGTAGAATGTTAGCCTCCCATTCACCATTCACTTTCATTGTTTGGAAAAAAGATGCAATGAAATTGGATGGTGACTGAGGCTTTTGTGTTCCATGCAAGAAAGTCATTTGAAACAATATTAGTGTATGTGAATGACAACCAAATTATCATGTTTGGGTTAACTAAAATTATGCATTCTTAATAAAAGTGATACTGCTTATGTTTATACACAAGTAGAATATAAATCAGTTGAATGACAAGTAAATATTGTACTGCATCTTTAGAGAGACTTGGCAGGAGTGTGCCACAGTATATGGCATAGTATTTCAGTTGGAAATGTATATCACACGATGAACAAAGTCACAATGCACCAGGTTGTTACAGCCCTTCCAAGCAAGAACTAGACTACAGATTTGCCAAAGTTTGTGTGATTTTCTACGAATTGAAAATTTGTTTGCTGGATATCCAAATGTGGATATTATGTAGTAACTAGTTTTTGCATACCAGTCTATTATTGTGTAATCATCGATTTAAAATGTACCTGCCCCCAAACTGTGATTGGCTACATTATATATTGGTCAAACAGCATTTTTCTGTCTAAATGGTCCAGAATAAACTGTCATGTGGACTAACTGGCAACATACAGTGTTTTGTGTGTGTGTGTGTGTGTGTGTGTGTGTGTGTGTGTGTGTGTGTGTGTGTGTGTGTGTGTGCACGCATGTAGATATGTATGGTAGATGTGCAAATATTCATAATATCTATATACTATAACCATGTTATATGAATGGATTTCTATGTGTCATGAGTCAATGGTGACCTTCCCCAGAAGTGTTGTTAAGTGGGAGTAGCTGATGTTGATCAATGTTTAAAACCATTCAAAAAATATTTGTTAAAAGTTTTATACTACAGTCACGCAGCATTTAAAGGGATAGTTCACCCAAGAATGAAAATTCTCTCATCATTTACTGACCCTCATGCCATCCCAGATATGTATGACTTTCTTTCTTCTGCTGTACAAAAACAAAGATTTTAAAATAATATATCAGCTCTGTAGGTCCATACATTACAAGTGAATGGTGGCCAGAACGTTTAAGATCCATAAAGCACATAAAGGCAGTATAAAAGTAATCCATACGATTCCAGTGTTTACATTTATTTTCAGAAGTGATCTGATAGGTGTGAGTGAAATATAGATCAATATTTATGTTATTTTAATCTAAATTATCCTCCCAGCGATATGTACAAATAATGCGAATCGCCAAAAACAAAAGAAGAGGGGAGTCGTGTGGTGCCCTGCGAGGTTCGGACGTGTGAACGGCGAGCTCTGCGCACTTTGCCAGTTTTATTACTATTTGTGTCATAAACCAGTGAGATTTGATACACCCTGATTCTTAACTGTTCTATGAAGGAAATATGTCAAAGAATTCCTAGATAAGCTTTTCCCGAGACTGCTCGACATAACATGCCATAAGCTGGAAATCGAGCGAGCTCACAGAGACCCGGCTCGGGGATCTGCTGAGGGAGAAAAGCTCTGATCAAATCTGGCCAAATTTCGGAGATCATCCAATAAAGATCTTGTGTTACACAAGGCAAGGTGTAAAGGAAAGTTTTCTTGGAAGAACCACTGCATTTTCTTGTTCCCAGACTTTGACAATTTGACAAGAGAGAAGCGTGATCGATTCAGGGAATGCAAGAATCTGGTGGTGGTGGTGTAGTGGGCTAAAGCACATAACTAGTAATCAGAAGGTCACTGGTTCGATCCCCACAGCCACCACCATTGTGTCCTTGAGCAAGAAACTTAACTCCAGGTTGCTCCGGGGGGGATTGTTCCTGTAATAAGTGCACTGTAAGTCGCTTTGGATAAAAGCGCCTCCCAAATGCATAAATGTAAATGTAAGTTTGCGTTTGCTCTGATGTTTCCAGCCAAACTGAGTATAGATACTAAGGATGGCCGTAGAGAATTGACATGCCCACAGCAAGCATTTTCCTACATAAAGACAATGGAGTGAGTAAGCCATTTGGTTATTTTCATGTTGCTGCTTAGTGGGACTGACTCAACAAACATTTACTTGACTGTCAGAGGAAGCTGGGCACCTTTTTTTGTTTCTTTTTGTGAAGGTTCCGCCTAGTGGCTGGAGTCTGTTTTGTGTAATATCATTCCATCGGGACAGCTTGTCTGCATGTTTTTGGTGCTTATGCCTCCTGTGGCCTGGAGTTTGTTTTGTGGAATATCTCCTGCAGGAAATTGGAGTGCATGAGTCTTTTGTTGCACTCATTTATCAGCCGAATGGGCCGGCTTACTGAACATTAATTTGACTGCCCGAAGAACTGAACAGCTGCTTTTTCCCCTTGTGCTGGTTTCGTTAGGATGAATCTACACGGTTTTTGTGTTTATTCAGTTTATTGTCTGGAGTTTGTTTTCTAGACAATTTTTTGCTGTGTAATTCTGTCTCACAAAATATGTATAGAAACACCAGACTTGAGAAATCAGATGACCAAGTTGTCACGGGGGCTCTCGTAGGCATACATGGACTATTTGATTTTATAGGGATGGACGCTTGGCACTGTCGTTCACGGGGTTAATGCACCCTTTTTTCTTGTTTCAGTTTTTTTGTTCTGGGGGAATTTTGGGGGTTGTTTGTTGCACTAATGGGGAATGTGGTCTTTATAATTTATTTATTTTTGATACACAATCTATTTTTTCTAATATGTCAAAATGTCAAATGTTAATATCAATGGATTGTCTCTCTCCACGTGGAATGTGAATGGGTTGGGGCACCACATAAAAAGAAGGAAGGTTATTTATTTTATTAAATCTAAGAAATATGATTTAGGGTTTCTTCAAGAAATCCATCTTTCCCCGCAGGAAGCTGAAACATTTAGGAAGATATGGGGTGGACATGTGTTCTTTAGTGCTGGCTCAAGTAAGAGCAGGGGAGTCATTACACTGATAAGTAATCATCTACAATTCAACCTAACGTTGATGATCAGGGCTTTTTTTTATAGATCTTAAAGGGATGTAGCAAGCTGCTGGCACCCCTCATGATATAATATTTGGAGGAGACTTTAATCTTTTGATGGACTCAATCCTTGATCGTTGTGAAGCAAAAGTCTGCAAGCCCCCTAGAGCAACATTGATGCTTCACAGGATGTGTAAAAATCTTGGTCTTACAGATATTTGGAGACATTTTAATCCATCTGGTAGGAACTATACTTTTTTCATCAGTCCATAAGATTTATTCTAAAATAGATTTTTTTTTAATTTTTTATATGAGTCCCTCATTTCATCTGTAGTTGATTGCTCAATTGGAAACATCTTAGTCTCAGATCGTGCCCTAGAGAGCTTAGAGATGTTGCCACATATAGAGAAAAATAAATCATATAGTTGGCGCTTGAATGTATCCCTTTGCCAAATCCTGAATTCCATCAAATGTTAAAGGCTGAAATCAATGTTAATATTGAGATCAACTGGTCCACAGTATCCTCTGTGAGCGTGGCTTAGGAGACACTTAGAGCAGTTCTTAGGGGTCAGATCATACAGTATGCTCATTCATCAAAAAATCCAAAGCACGAGAACTTGTGGAGTTGGAAGGGAATATTAAAAGTGCCGAGGCAGAGCTGAAGTGCAGAATGTCATCTGATGGCCTCAGAGAATTGACCTGATTGAAATACAGATAAAATACTATTTATATAAACTATTTATATCAGATATAAACTAGTATTTTTCTACCATTCCCTCAGTGAAATCTGCTGGTAAATATTTACCTCGGCCATTGATATTAATAATGCTTTTAAAGAGGGGGCCTGCGTAGCTCAGCGAGTAAAGACATTGATTACCACCCCTGGAGTTTGCAGGTTTGAATCCAGGGCATGCTAATTGACTCCAGCCAGGTCTCCTAAGTGTGGCAGGGGGGAGTACAAGGAATTCACACTCGAAGGTTTAACTAACGATTACGCCACCCAGGGACTTCCGCCCTGGAAATTCTCAATGCAAAGACCAATAATCAAGGGGCACAACACAGGCAGTAAATAGTAAAACAGTGATGCAGCACTGAAACAATACATTTTTTAAAGTTCCAGGTGTCATAACATCTTCAGCATTTGATTAGCAAACAAACAGAAAAACACAATTAGAAAACTTTTACGAGACTGAGGCTTGACAGCAGGGAGTAAGCTGGATGTAGGTGTTATCAGCAACTAATAACAAAATCCCACTCACACACGTGCACGCACGCTAAATCAATGGTGATTCACAGCACAGTGCAAAAGGGCAAATGAAACACCGCCACCAGCATTCCAACCCCCTGCTCTCCAGGCCTCGGCTCCTTTAAGTGAAACAAAACACAGACACAAAATGAATAAAATTCCCCACACAATTAACAAAGAAAATAAATCCTAAAGAAAATAATAATTTAAACAAATATACAGAATGTAGCATTCTTAATTAGAATTATGGACATAAAGAAACACAAAATTAAAATAAATAAAAAAGCACTCAAACGCTAAATTCAAACCACATGGGCTGTAACAGCAACTTGGTGCAGGAGCCAAACAGGACAGTGACTTACTGTAATGATGGTGTGGAAAGGCAGGAGAAGGCAGACGGGAGGTTTGGATCCAAACGCAGTTTATTGAACAAGCAAAAGAAAAGAATACAAATGAACAAACTCAGGAACAAATGAAAAGTCTGCGATGAGAAAATCAAACTGAAACACAAAATAACATCCAGGAGTAAACGGGTTGATAAACATCCACAAAGGGCAAACATCAAGGAACGTAGCAAACATAGGTACGAACATGAAACGTCAACGAATGACAAAGGAAAGGGAAAACAACAGGGTTTAAATAGACAGACACGGTAATAACAAAATCACGAACAGGTGCGGACAATAACGCTGTGACAGCGGTGATGAGGGCCTGTGAAGGATGAAGGACAGTGAAACACGGGGCGGACAACAAGGAAAACGTGACATGGAACGTGATCAGTGGACAGTGAAACGGAAAACACGGGGCAGACAACAAGGGATCGTTACATAATCCCCCCTCAAAAGGACCGGATTCCAGACAGTCCTAGAAAAAACAAAAATAGCAAAAACAAACAAATGTTCAAGGAGAGAGGGGCTAGAAGAGGGGGAGAACAGGCAGACCAAAGGGGGCACAAGGGACACAGAGACAGACCAAGGAGGCACAAGGGACACAGAGACAGACCAAGGAGGCACAAGGGGCAATCAGGCAGTCCACGGAGGCACAAGGGACGGACAGTCAGACCAGGGAGGCCGAGAGGGCCGACAGGCAGTCCATGGGGGTATGAGACGGGGACCGGGTCAGGTGGCCTGGGGAGCGTCCACCAGGTAGGGACAGGTTTAGGAGGCCTGGGAGGTATCGACCGGGCAAGGACAGGTTTAGGTGGTCTGGGAGGTGGCCACAATATGGGGACAGGTTTGGGTGGCCCGGGGGCTGGCCACAAGGCAAGGGCCGGTTCAGGGTGCCTGGGAGGTGGCCACAGGACAGAGGCCAGTTTAGGTGGCCTAGGAGGTGGCCGTAGGGCATGGGCCAGTTCAGGGGGCCTGGGAGGAGGAGTGACCACTGGGGGAGCTGGCGGAGCCGCGAGAGGCGGAGCCCAGGAGGACTTCCGAGGCGGAGCAGTCAAAGACTTGGGTGGCGGCGCCGAAGGAGGCGCAGGCAGGGCCGCAGGAGACCCTGGGGGCGGAGCAGAGGCAGGCAGAGCCGTGGGGTACTCAGTGGGCGGAGCAGAGGCAGGCAGAGCCATAGGAGACCCTGAGGGCGGAGCAGAGGCAGGCTGGTCCGTGGCAGACTCAGGTGGTGAGGCCTTGGGTGGATCAGGAGGAGGAACCATGGTGAGCTCTGGAAACGGGGACAAAGGTGGCTCAAGAGACGGAGCCATGGTAGGCAGAGCCAAGGAGTACTTCGGAGGCGGAGCCAACGGGAGGTTTGGCTCTTGGATGGTCATGCCTACTGGCGCTGGCTCTTGGACGGTCGAGGCCAATGGCGCTGGCTCAGGGACGGTCGAGGCTACAGGCGCCGGCTCAGGGACGGTCGAGGCTACAGGCGCTGGCTCAGGGACGGTCAAGGCTACAGGCGCTGGCTCTCTGACATTAGAGGCTTCTGGCACTGGCTCACTGACGTTTGGGGTTACAGGCTCTGGCTGGTTAGCCGTGGTATGCGTGAGCTTGGGTCCGCTGGACACTGTGGGGAGAGCCACGGGGGGTTCTGGGGACAGCGCTGTGAGTGGCGGAGGCTGGAGAGCAGAGGACTTTCCTCCTCTCCTCTTCCTCCGGACGGATGAGACTCGCGACGCTGGAACGCTGTGCGTGGTTGGCGTGGCGTCAGGTTCGCTGACCGTAGCTGATGTGGGCTCAGGCTCGCTGACCGTGGATGACGTGGGCTCAGGCTCGCTGACCGTGGCTGACAAGAGCTCAGGCTCGCTGACCGGGGCAGGCGTGGGCTCTGGCTCGCAGACCGGGGCAGTAGTGGGCCGGGAGGCGGAAGCCCGTCTTCTCTTCCTCCTCCGGGCAGACGAAGCGGACCGCGCTGGCTCGTGGAAAGCGACTGGTGTGGGGGTGAGTTCGCTTCGGGAAGTGTAGTTCATACAAGGACAGTGAAACACGGGGCGGACAAGGAAAACGTGACATGGAACATGATCAGTGGTGAGTGAAACGGAAAACACGGGGCAGACAACAAGGGATCGTTACACTTACAGCGAGTCCAAAGCGGATCACAAAGCTGGCGTTTAGTTCACACAGTGGCTGCAATAACTGAAAGCCCAGAAATCATTAAGCATACAGAGAAACACTGTCCTTAGATGACGAGCGGCAGCTCCATTTGTGGTCGAGAACTGTTCTAAATTTACCCAAATTAACAAAACACAAAATTAAACAATAAAACACACAGAAGAATAAAGCAAAACAGCAGAAAGCAAAACAACAGAAAGCAAAACAGCAGTGTCCCGAAGACAGCGAGTTCCCGCAACCCCGGCAATGGGACCCTTGAGAAATAACACACTCAGGTCGCCTAAAACAAACATTTACGATTATAATAATTATCAATTTCAGAACAATCGTATGAGAAAGGCTACATACCAGGAGCGTGAGGAAACGGCAAACACAGATCAATGCTGAACAGGTCATAAATACGCACTGTAGATGGAAGCCAAACATTTACCATAATAGATATTAAATTTCAGAACGATCGTATGAGAAGGGCTACATACCAGGAGTGCGAGGAAACAGCAAACACAGAGCAACGCCAAACAGGTCATAAATACGTACTGTGAATGGTAAACAAAGATACCGTTCATCATATATAAACCTACCCTCCAGGAAGGGGAGAGAGAGCACATTAGTGCGGAATCAAAATTACATTCCTACCTGTGGATGGGCAGCGATCAAACCCGACAACAGCCAGAAAACACTCCAAACTCTGACATTGACGTGAAACAGTCAATTACTCAATGACAATTCCTGGTGGAAGAACGCAATCTATATATACTCTCTCCCCAACACTAATAAGCCATTGGGGAGAACAAACAACACTGGCTGACTGATTATTCATCAGGTAAGGGAGGTGGAGTTACCAATTACCCAGGCCACATAAGCAACCAAATTGGCCCGGTTTCTAGGGAGGGTAGAGTCACATGGGATAACCTCCTCGTGGTCGCTATAATGTGGTTTGCTCTCGGTGGAGCATGTGGTAATTCGTGCATGGATGCTGCGGGGAATAGAATGAGCCTCCACAAGTGCTATTTCTCCGCTGTAACGCACTCAACAAGCCACGTGATAAGATGTGCGGGTTGACGGTCTCAGGTGCGGAGGCAACTTGGATTCGTCCTCCACCACCCGGACTGAGGTGAGTCACTACGCCTCCACGAGGACCTAGAGCACATTGGAAATTGGGCATTCCAAACTGGGGAGAAAAATGGGAGAAAATAAAAATAAATTATGCTTTAAAGAATTCTACCTTGATCTTTATAGTTCCACGTCTTTGTCTACTGATGAAGATATTAGAAACTTGGAACCATTAGAACCATTAGAACTCCCTAATCTGACAACTGAGCAAAACAATTCTTTTGATTATGAGATAACCTTGGAGGAGCTTGACGAGGTATTTAAGGCAGGCAAGACTCCGGGGCCAGATAACTTTGCCACTGAATTTTTTAGACCTTATGATACTGAACTGACTCCACTTTTGTTAGAAGTTTATACGGAATCATTAAAGAATGGGAAGCTTCCGCCAACCATGACACAAGCCTGGATCAGTCTGATTCTTAAAAAGGACAAAGATCTAAGAGTTACCGTCCAATTTCCTTGATCCAGCTAGATGTAAAAATATTTAAAAAATGTTGGCTAACCGATTAAGTAAAGTTATTACAATAAATTCTCTTGAATCTGAGATAAACTTGGAGGAGTTTGGCGAGGTAATTAAAGGGCAAGCCCGGATCAGTCTGATTCTTAAAAAGGACAAAGATCCAAGGGAGTGTAAGAGTTGCCATCCAATTTCCCTGATCCAGCAAGACATTAAAATATTGTACAATTTTGGCTAACCGATTAAGTTATGACATCTCTTATACACAGATCAGGTGGGAGTTATTTGGGGCCATAACTCTTCTGATAACATAAGGCATTACATCAATTTCATGTGGTCAGTGGTGAATGATGCTGCCATTTCACTTGATGCCGAAAAGGCGTTTGATATGGTAGAATGGGATTATCTTTTTAAGATTTTGGAAATATGCGGGTTCGGAAATACTTTTATTGGATGGATTAAGTTACTTTAAAGACATCCTTGTCATCTTTCCCCATTATTGTTCTGTCTTGCCCTGGAACCATTAGTAGCTACGATAAGAAAGGAAGATGATTTTCCGGGGATGATGGTGGGAGGAATGGCGCATAAGCTTTTGCTTTATGCTGATGATATTTTATTATTCGTCTCCGACCCCATTAGATCTATGCCTTGCCTCCACAGAATTATGAATGCCTTTTCACAGGATACAGTCAATTGTTCTAAATCCGAAGCTTTGTCTCTGACAGCATACTAGGCTGGGTCTTATAGATTCACCCACCTGTTGGGGATGCCAATCAGAAGATGGTGACACAACCCATGTTTTTTGGTGGTGTGTTAAGATACTAGAATTCTGGTTGAGGGTCCAGAGTTTTATGGGTGACGTATTATGTACTCATATCTCATTTTAACCCAGACTCTGTATTTTAGGTGATGGGCCGATCATTGATGTAGGGGATAAGAACATGAAGAATTGGATCCTAGCCAGTGTTATGATAGTCAGACAGGTCATCCTTAGAGGATGGAAGTTGGCTGGAGCACCCTCGTTTCGTGAGTGGTATGCGGAGATGGGCAGGGTAGTGTCATTTGAAGATTTGACACATAGAAGGCTAGGTAAAAATAGATTTATTCAATAAGAAATGGGTCAGCTATTTAGCCTTTTTAGAAGGCTCTCAGGGAGGGGCAGTGGAGGGAGATGTGTTGGTTTTAATGTGCATGTTGTAGCCTTATGTTTTTGAACATATACTATATATATTTTTTCTACTGTTTTATTGTCTGTTTGTGTGTCTTTGTCAATGGGCATTTGACCACCATCTGTTTTTGTTGGGTGGGGGTGGGGTGGAGTGGGTTAATGTTCGGGAAGGGTTGTCAATTTTATAAAGTGATTCCAAATATTCTGTAATTTTTTTTTTTTTATTTGATATGTTATATGGAATAAATAAAATTGTTAATAAAAAAAAACAAAAAACAAAAGAAGAATGTGAAAGTGAAAGTGTAGATTCATAGTAAAAAAGGAAAGTTTCTCAGCCACACCCATCATATCACTTCTGAAGATACCAATTAAAAACTGGAGTCAAATTGATTAATTTTATGCTGCATTTATATACATTTTGGACCTTCAAAGTTCTGACCATGATTCACTTGCATTGTATAGGCATACAGAACTGAGACTTCATCTGTGTTCAGCAGAAGAAAAAGTCATACACATCTGGGGGTGGTATGAGGGTGAGTAAATGATGAGAGAATTTTAATTGTTGGGATAACTTTCCTTTAATGAACCATCAAACTCTGAATTGCTTCCATTAAGTTGAATTATGAATTTAACATACTAATTAAATCCACTATATATCATAAAGTGCCCAGTGCAAACCCAAATTAATGTTCTCACTGATAGGTTCAGCTTCATTTGTTTTTGCTTTCTCAGGTTGGACATGGAGGAGATGGAAGGAGTTTCCCCCAGAAGAGCAGCTTTTCTTGCCATTGGCCAATCTGAGACAGCAAGAATTCCAGCCATTCAGAAAGGGATTTTATTCTTATTTTTGTAATCAAGATATCTTTTTACTCCCTGGTTTAACATCTGATTCAGGATCAGATGAACAGTGCTTGTGTATAACCTTAGCCCTGGTGAAACAATGAAAAGTGCCCTGGCCTTATGTAGTGAGATGGACATACTTCCTGATTGACAGTGACTCGCCTATCACATTAATTTACAAGGAATGGTTTTATTGCACACACACGTGTGCTATATTATAGCTATCATTCATAATTGCACAAGGCTTATCAGCCGTATTTATTTATCAGTCATATTAAACAATTGATGACTGTATAATTGCATTTTTCATTGGTGATTTTACATGACAGGGTCAAAAAAAATCTTCTGACATAATTTACTCTCAGTTTCTACCACGCCTTTTTTCTGGGTAGTCATACAGCAGTGATTTCGTAACATTATTTCCCACATAACCATGTCCCTTACCCAGGGTTGGGAGGGTTACTTTTAAAATGTATTCCACTGTAGATTACAGAAAACATGTTGTAAAATGTAATTTGTAACGTATTCTGTAAAATTACTAAAGGTCAGTAATGTCATCTAAATATTGTGGATTAATTCTTCAGCAATGGCTTATTTTGACTTATTGTAAAAAAAATCTGCCAGTACAGTAAGACAAAATACAAATGTTAAAAATACATTCTCTGAAACAAGATAAAGCAAATTGATCTTGTTTTAAGGATTTTTACAAATATGTATTTTTATAGAAAAACAATACGAAACTTTTCATCCAGAATAAGATTTTTGCAAGAATATCAAAGGTCTTACTAGAGACCTTTTTTATTTTCTTAAAAAAAAAATTATGATTGTGCCAGGTAATAGTATATAAAATGGCTAGAAATAGCATTTGAGCTAAGCGTGAAGCTACATTTTTCACATGACAATTTACACATGGTTTATTTCTATTTCTGCTGCTCCATACTTACTTCAAGCTCACTTCTCTGTCTGCTCATATGTATGTAACACATCTTAAGAAAGTGTTTCACTGCTATTCAAACACTCTTTGGATCACATAATTTATATTGATAAATGTTTTCCAACCGAATAGACAATGACAATGACAATATGTCAATGATGACAATGTCAATAAAATGGAAAGTAATCGATTCAGTAATCAAAATATTTTTTAAATGTAAATGTATTCTGATGACTAATTATTTAAATGGTAACTGTAGTGGAATACAGTTACTAATAGTTTGTATTTAAAATACGTAATCCCGTTACATGTGTTCCGTTACTCCACAACCCTGCACTTTCCTGTACTCCAATCAGCATTACTTGGTATTAACTTTTATAAGGTTGAGTTGGACAGGCTCTGGATATTAATGTTGGAAACGGCGCGCTCTACCCATAAACTGATGTACTTACCGTCTGGATAAAATATTCGGAAATATTATATTATAATATAGCCTACATATTAAATATATTTATAAATGGAATGACGAATACAGCGCCCTCTACCCGTGCACTGATGTACATGCAGTCTAAATCTGGTCGGCTCAATATATGCTGAATGCGCCACATTAAGTTGTAAGGCAACGCTGTTGAGAGGTCGTCCGTTTCATCGAGCTTTTTCTTTATTTCGGTGAGGAAAAAAAGCAAGCAAATTACAATAGTAACATGGTAAAACTCGCGTTCAACTCCTCTCTCGTCCAGAAGGATTTGAAAAAGGAGGAGAAAGGTGAAGTTTTGATCCCTCAAGATGTGGTGAGTTTTTTTTTTTTAGCACGAATGCTACCCGGTTAATGTGATTAAAACAGTCATAATGTCTTTAAAAACAACGTTGTTTTAAACCATAAAACTCTCTATTCGACGTGGAAATGGCCTGTCAGCTTGTATAGATGAATGTCAGAGGCGAGTAGGTATATAAAGAAAAAATTAAGGATTTTTCGACATTAAGTAGTCAAAGTAAAAATAATTTTTTATTTTTGACTGAAATTTACATGTCATTGTGATTCACACATTGGCAATATTTATTTGAGGTTACTGGGATTATTAAAAAAAAAATGCCGAAGAGTTTTGTTTTAATGTGTGTATAGGGAAGCCATCTCCTGCTTAGTTTCACTGTGTGTTTATGAGTGTGTATGAGTGTCAGACATCTTTGAGCTTACAGGAAAATGGCCGACAGTTCAACACAAAACACCAGGAAATATACACAAAACATAACCTTCACGCATTGCACTTTTAATTGTTGTTTTTTCTTATAGATACCCAATGCATAACCATGCATGCTCGTGCAGTGATATTATTACAAAAGCGTTAAAAATTAATTGCATTTAAAAAATGCGTGTTTAATTTAATAACGATGCATTGCACTTTTACTGTTTTTTTCTACCAGTTTTCTGCTGCATATCCATGCACAGTCATGCAGTGTTGTGAATCAATAGAAATGCATTTACAACAAGTGTGTGTGAGCGACGGTACATATGTATAATGTTATCCCCTGCACTTCCTGAATTTGTTGCAGTCGTGAATCTTGTGGTCAGGAAGAGGAAAGGCATGTTTAGCCAGCTTATCGTGGTAGACTTTCAGAAGTGTCACACCAGCTCCCACTCAAATGCGTCTACCTTCTGCAACTTCTGTTACTCAAATATGATCATCTGCCACCGAGGATGAGTCAGCGCCGAATCGAGTAGATGAAGAATAGATCATGAATCATTAACAAGACAGTGTTGCGTCTACTAAAACAGCCTGATCCAAGTGGCAATATTTTAGCAGACACAACAGTGACGTAAAGGAGTGCATCAGCAAAAAGAAGTAAATTAATTCAGATGAAGCGGTGGATTCATGCATAGAGCTGTGTTGTGTGCCTTACCATCAGACATTTCTGCAACCAGTGAGTCTCAAGCTCATTAATATGTTTCTAAATCAGATCAAGGTATCAATTCATCATTAGATCAACTGTAAAGAGCCTGCTGGTGTGGTCTGACTTGTAGGGTGATCAAAGCCTCACTAAACTTGTGGCTGGAGCCGAATTCCAGAAACAGCCATTTCTGTACCTTCAAAAAAATCTGGAAGGCTCGGGTTAGTTAAACAAAGACACTCTCTGTTAGAGCTAAACCTTAATCTGCAGTGTGTCTTTGTGTTCAGGGTTGAGTCGTAGTGTATTTGAAATAAATGTGTTTGTTTGCAAAAGTGAAAGAATTAATCTCTGAAGCTTTTTGTTTTAATTTTGGGCTCATATTTGATTAACTAGACAACAGGAAGATCTGGTACTAATTACAAAGTACACGATTTAACAATCTTTTAGATTACATTTCTTAGGTTTTCTATTTTGATTTCTTTGCAATTCCTCATTGCAAAGCCCTATTTGATTCAAATTTGATCAATTATTTTAAATGCATGAAGTATCAGTTAACACACAAAGGGACTTAACCCTTTAAGCCCGGATTTAATTTTTTAAAATAAAAATATTAATTACTACAGTTTTGACCATCACAAAATAGGTTCATTTTAAAGCTTAGAAGCAGCACTTTAAAATGCATGTAGGTGTTGTGACCAAAACTGAACAAGTGCTTTGAAATTTGCCAACAAATTAGAAGTGTTCCGTTTTGCTCATTTATTAATAATTTTGCACTGAACATACTATTGGAATTAGTAAAAAAAAAAAAAAAATCCTCAAATAGCCATTTATCATATGTCGTTGGAAAGCTCTCAAAGTGTAGAACACAACCAGCCTATTTGTTTTACTTGCTGGTAAATGTGGCGAGTAGTAGCTTAGTACATGTCTTTGATATACATGTTACAAAGTTAATCAGGTGTTTCTTATAAGCCGCATTACTTGGAGGCGATGATCTTTAAAAAGATCTTGCACATAATGTAATCGGATGCATATGTCATTAGATAATCCACATGAAGCACAATGTGCACACAACATACAATGTGCTATCTGGCAGATTACTTTTTCGGAAATGTAAATTGTATGTCATGGAACACTAAACCAATGGTATTAGGATTCAGAGTGCTGCAACCAGATGTGGAAGTCATCCAAATATAGACCGAGAGGAGGTTTCACTCTAATTACATGTGTCCACCAGTAGATGGTGCCAAGTACATGACACAGACTCAATGATGGCTCAAATGACACCGAATGGAAGCAAAGAGATCTCATTACTCATGCCTGTATTTGTTGAATTTGCATGTATAATTAGTTTTATGTACAATTATTGTGTTTTATTTGTTTGGAAAGGCTTTTGGACACTAGGATACATTTTTTTTTGTAATGCTATAACTTTTGATTGCTTTGTTGTATCAACACAACTTTTTACTTGGTTATGGGCGACATGATTGGGAACAAAGTTTTTTGGAGCTACCTTACTTGCCCTAAAATATATCATGTGAAATCCAAAAAATAAGAAAGAAGGTACATTTTACATGTACATGTACAGTCAGATTACTACTTTTAACTTAAAACTTGATTTTGATCATTAAGTCTCCTCGCATTCATTCTCTTTCTGTCACATTCCTCATTGAGAGGCCCAGAGGAGGGGCCTTTGTCTTCTCAGGTGTAAATCACCTCAATATTCATGATCATTCACGCCGCCTCGCATATAACATTTCAACACTAAAATGATCTTACAAAAGTTAAAGTACTATATTGTTTTGTATGAATGAGTGATCAGGATGGTTTTCACATCATTTTGTAGCAAAAATTCTAGGCTACAAGATCCAATTCTCAAAGGGCTTCTGGACAAATGTTTAGTATGTGTTATATGGCTTTATTTCAATGAAAATTTTAGTTTTTTCAAAAACCATGCATAAACATTATTTTCTCAAAAATACAAAAATGCACACATGTTGCTCAGATATTATTGTAGCCCAGTTTGTGCTGAATACAGTGTTATCAGATTTTAGCCATTTAATGTGTTTTTAATCAACTGAAAAAAGCACAAATGTCAAGGCATGTCAAAACTTCTCCAGGGCCCAAAACACCCTCAGACCCCAGAGGGTTAAGCAGGATGTAACATGTACTTTGTATAAATTCTTTTGAAAAGGAAACTGGATATGAAAGTGTGGTTCACTCAATCAAACCACTACAACTGTTGGTGTGTGTGTGTGTGTGTGTGTGTGTGCGTGTGTATATATACACACACACATTTTATTGTTGTAATATTAATGTTATTTTTCACATAAGATTGATCTCATGATGATCTCATCAATGATGCAACACATTGCAAGTTGCAGACAGCAGGGGTGAGAGACAAGCTTTTCCGTGTTAAGGGTGCGCATCAGCCGGCGAAACTTTAAATCTCCCAGTCTCGACTCCCGTTCAGATTGGGTCTCTTACGCGACTGGTTGAAGCAGCTCTGACCACACAGAGAATGACAGTTTTGGAGTTTGAGCTTATTTGCACGTCACGCTCCCATATTATATTAACTTTAATTTTTGATGAAATAAAGACATATCGCCAAGCTGTGATCAGTGTTTCTGTGTTATTTTTTCTGGCCACCAGTTCAGTGTCGGTCTGCGCGGCATCCATCTTCACCTGATTTCCACGCTGAACACCGGAAACTCGTGTGACATGACCACATGTGCCACTCCCTAAACGGAGACTGACTGGTCATCTTTTTATTAGCCGTGTAGAAAATGGCCGAACAGCTCTTGGAGAGAATGGGCTGTCACGTCCACACATGCACTTATTTATTTAATAAAATCGCAGCATTTGCCGTCATATAATCGCACAGGCTGACATCGCAATTGCGATATGATTAATCGTGCAGCACTAGTATCACCTGAGAGTAAATGTAGAAAATGGAAAAGTCTGAATGGAGCATTTTAATATTTTCATTAAAATGAGAAAGACTTGGCTACAAACTAGTCATTTTATTGTCTTTCCTTGTCATCCATAATGATATCTGATTAATTTCACAAAATATTTGATTCATTTTATTAAAGGCATGTAACATATTGATTTAATAAAGCTACATTTTGAAGGAAAAACATTATGGTCTAAAGGCGCTCTGGAAACGCCGTCTCATGTCTACTCGCATGCGGGGAAAAGAGGCAGAGCGTGTTTGGTAATAGAGAAAAATATTCAAGAATACATCACAGCGGGACTAGTTGGACACCATGAGAGGATCGGAACAGCGAGCTCTGCGCACTTTGCTAGTTTTAATATCTTTTAATTAAATAAACAAGTGATATTCGATACACTCTGTTCTAGGGTTGCAACGGTATGAGATGTCAACAACAAAATCTACAGGAAGCCCCCCCCCAAACCCCTTTTTTTTTTTTTTAATTTGAAGAGCATATTTACATTATTATACCGTTTGTTTCCTAATTTAAAAAATAATTCAAACAGAAAATGCATATTACACAGGAGAAAAGGCTCCTTATTACCATGGTTAGGTCAGTGTAGCTAGTCTTAAATAATATTAATAATATTAAATTATAGTATTTATGAAAAATAAATACTAGCTGAAACGCATCTTGAAACTTTAACTACAACTGCCACTGTTGATATAAAATGAGGTCTAATAGATTCTACCTTTTGGATTATTTCATATGAAACTATAACATTTTGTCAAAATATAACAGTTACTTTTACTCATGTAAAATAGTGAAACAAATATGTAAAGGTGATGGTGTGTAATTATTAATATTTTTAACTATTTTGGTAAAGGGGGCCATATCTGTTGGGTGCTGTAAGTAGCGCATAGGGGGCCATATTGTATTACTTTTGAGATGCAATGTTCTGCACTGATTTGTTTTTTGTATCTTTTAAGCCCAGAAATAGTTGTGTACGCAATTTTCTGAAGTGTGTCTGTGACTTTTATAATGGAAAGCACTATTATATTGCTCTACAAAGATGTATACTTTTCTGTCAGGCATTAAAAAAACTGAATAAAAGCGTAGATTATTCTTTTATTTTGCCATCTCTACTTCCCTGTTAATTTATTATTCAGTTTTAATAATAATAATAATAATAATAAAAAAAGAAATTTATAGAACTTTTAAGGTTTGTCGCAAATCGGGCGAGTTTACTTATTTTTTTTTTCTAAAACATTTCCCATTTACATGCTAAAAGAATCATGATGTGGGTCTCTTCGATGGATTAACTTTCAGCACACAATTGAATAACACAGACTGCATGAATATGATAAATTATTACTGCAAGAGTTAGAATAGCATATAGGTGCGAATGGACATCAACGTTTCTAAATTGCACAAATAAAAAATACAAATACATATTCGTCTCTGGCTTGCTTTTGCTCGCATGTCAATGATGCTGAGATCTACTTTTATATTTAATTTAATTACCGAGAAGGTTTACCTGCAAAATTAGTAGCACTAAACATCACAAGCAGCCTCAAGAATGGACACAGAGTAGCCGTATAAAACCTTTCCTTGAGCAGAATATTGCACTACTAAGTTTGTTCAAAGGAGAAAGCGAGACGCACTTTCTTTAACACTGCTTTAACTCACTCACACACACACACACACTAATGTCAGACCGCCTCGCTTCTCTCAGACATTTTCACGCATGCGTGTATGTGTCACAAGTTGACGAGTCTGACAGGCAGACAAGGAATTAAGGAGATGCGCATGTGAGATTCTCAGTCCGGTTGCATTTTTTTCTCAATACCGTAGATAAGAAAATGTACATGGTATGATAACCGTCAATTTTCAAACAGTGTTATACCATGAAACGACTCGGTTACTAGCGTAACCTCGGTTCCCTGAGAGGAGGGAACGACTATTGCGTAAGTAGCTTACGCTATGGGGGAAAACTCTGTTTCTCGAGAAATATTGAAGTCTTCATGTAAAACGCATTGCAGCTGCACAGCAGACAGTGATGAGCGAGGCAGCTCGGTCATTGGCTGTGCTGCGGCAACTGCTCTAACCAGTGACGGGGCGACTTAGAACGCGCGACCAATGGAGGCGTGTCCGCATTCAGCGCTCAGAGCCTGCTGAAATTAGCATATGAGGGCTATATAATGAACGTCCCGTCATGCCAGTTCTTTTAGGTTCAGTCGACTGAAGCGAACTGACCAAGCACAGACACGGCAGCTTACGCAATAGTCGTTCCCTCCACTCAGGGAACCGAGGTTACGTTAGTAACCGAGTCGTTCCCTATCGAGAGGTCTCTCCTATTGCGTAAGTAGCTTACGCTATGGGAACACCATGTAAAACGCCGTGCGTGCTGACTTCGCTGTATAAAGCCAGAGGCAGGTGCCTGAGCCTTAAAGCAAAGTGATATTCCACGAGCCGGCCAGCGGCGAGCTATATAGTGGGATATGACAGGGTGCCCTTGCCTTCAAGGTGGGGCGCTCCTTGTACAAACACAAGCGCATATCTCATGTACTGAGCTTTTGTGTACTGGTACGCATAATAAACCCTCTAAGTCGGTCAGAGACGGACCTTATAAGGGAGGAGATGATGCCCAGCATATACATACTCCAGTTCATTCCACAGTCAGACTGATAGAATGTTGGAATGCAGTGAGGGGACCTGTAGGTTATAAAACCTGATAAATGTCGAAGGCGAGGCCCAGCCTGCCGCCGCACAAATATCTTCAATGGGTATCCCACTCGACCATGCCCACGAGGAGGCCATGCTCCTCGTAGAGTGAGCTCTGACGCCTAAGGGGCATTGAAGGCCCTTGGCTCCATAAGCTAGCACTATAGCATCCACTATCCAGCGCGATATTCGTTGCTTTGAGACAGCGAGACCCTTAGTTCGGCCGCCAAAGCATACGAATAATTGTTCCGTCTGTCTGAACAGAACGTTCCAAATATACTCTGAGCGCCCTTACCGGGCAGAGTAAATTTGCATCACCTTCATCTGCTGAGGACGATAGCGCTGCCAGAGATATCACCTGTGCTCTGAAGGGTGTAGAGAGCACCTTAGGAATATACCCGTGCTTTGGCCTAAGGACAACTCTGCAGTCGTTAGGTCCAAATTCCAGGCAAGCAGCGCTTGATGACAGTGCGTGCAGGTCGCCCACTCTTTTAACTGAAGCGAGTGCCAGCAAGAGCGTGGTTTTGAGCGAGAGCTGCTTGAGGTGCACGGTTCAGAGAGGTTCGAACGGGGCACCTTTGAGTGCGTCCAGGACCGTGGCCAGGTCCCAGATCGGCACCGAAGGTGGGCGAGGAGGGTTCATCCTCCTAGCGCCTCTTAGGAAACGAACGATCAGATCGTTTTTCCTAATGAATGTCCTTTATCAGGATTGTGTGGCCGCTATGGCAGCCACATAGACTTTGAGCGTGGAGGGTGTGCGGCCCGCCTCCAGCAGCTCCTGCAAAAAGGCGAGTACACTTGGTATCTCGCACGTTTTGGGGTTCAAGCTCTTGGTATCACACCAGTCACTGAACACTTTCCACTTTTGGGCATACAAGCGCCTCGTAGAGGGGCTCGCGCCTCAGTAATGGTTTTCAGAACTCCACTGGGGAGGTTCCGGGAACCCGTTGAGGGGCCATGCATGGAGGGCCCACAGATCGGGGCGGGGATGAAGAATCATCCCGCTGGCCTGTCCGAGGAGGTCTTGCCTCAGCGGAATCGGCCATGGGGCAGATTGCATCATCTGTACCAGCTCTGGAAACCACGTCTGGTTTTTCCAGAGTGGGGCTACCAGGAGCACTGCACATTTCACCTCCCTGATCCGACTGATGACCTGAGGCAGCATCGCGATCGGGGGAAAAGCAAACAAGGGGCGTCTCGGCCAAACTTGGGCGAGCGCATCCGTGCTTTTTGAGAGGAAGAGAGGGCAGTGCGTGTTTTCCTTGGAGGCGAAGAGGTCGACCTCTGCCTCGCCAAAGGTTCGCCATAACCACTGAACCGTCAGAGGGTGGAGAGACCATTCTCCTGGGAGAACTTTGTCTCTGGATAGCATGTCCGCTCCTTGGTTCAGGACGCCTGGCACGTGCGCTGCCCTTAGCGAGCGCAGGTGGTGTTGTGACCATAGGATGAGCTCCCTGGCCATAGAGTGCTGGGAGCTCGACCTGAGTCCACCTTGGCGATTTATATACGAAACTACCGTCATGTTGTCCGTTCGGACCAGGATGTGTTCGTTTTGCAGGTACGGAAGCAGGGCTCTGAGAGCCAAGGCGACCGCTTTCATTTCCAGACAGTTTATGTGTAGGCGCTTTTCTGGGTTTGACCAAAAGCCGGAAACAGGTCTGCCCTCGTAAAGGGCCCCCCATCCTATTTTGGAGGCATCTGTCGTGATCATTTTTCTCCGCGTATTCACGCCCAGACTCACGCCGGTTTGATACCAGTTTATGGCTTTCCAGGGCGTCAGGGCTTTTATACAGCCGTGATTCGCTCTGATCAAAAAGTGGCCCGAGCGCCACGGCTCTTGAGCCAGCACTGGAGAGGACGCATGTGCAACAATCCTAGCTGGAGTACAGCTGATGCCGAGGCCATGAGACCGAGCATTCTCTGAAATTGTTTGACGGGGGCGTGCGCGCCCGTTCTGAACGATGTTGCAAGGCGTCGAATAGAGAGCGCGCTCTGATGAGAGGCGCTGTCATCTGCACTGAGTCTAGCACTATTCCCAGAAAAGAAATATTCTGGCTGGGGGATAGCACGCTCTTTGCAAAATTTATTCTCAGACCCAGGCATTGTAAATGGCTGATAGTCCAAGATCTGTGTGTCATTAACTGAACCTCTGATTGTGCTATGATTAGCCAATCATCGAGGTAATTCAGTATCCGCACTCCCGCTGTCTCAGGGGAAAGTGCCGCGTCCATACATTTCGTGGAATGTACGGGGGCCAATGATAGGCCGAATGGTAGTACTGTGTACTGGTATGACTGTCCCTCGAAAGCGAATCTCAGAAAGGGCCTGTGATGAGGCGCTATCGGGATGTGAAAGTAAGCGTCTTTCAAATCCACTGATAGAAACCAATCCCCAGGGCGAACTTGCACGAGAATATGTTTGGTTGTTAACATTCTGAACGAGCGAATCGTTAACGCTTTGTTCAGATGTCTGAGATCCAGGATGGGGCGAAGGCCACCGTCCTTTTTCGGGACGAGAAAATAGCGGCTGTAAAAACCCGCCTCGCTCAAAGAGGGAGGAACAGATTCTATAGCGCCCTTCTCTATCAGTTTGAGCACCTCGGTGCGTAGAACATGTGACACATCTTTCCTCACTTTCGTCTCGACCACCGCTGAAAAGCGGGGTGGTCTGCGAGCGAATTGAAGTGAGTATCCATGTTTTATTATGTTCAAAACCCATTTCGGCATGTCAGGGATTTTTTCCCAGGCTTCTGCTCGCACAGATATGGGCTGAATGCCGGCTGGGGGCGTGTCGCAGTGATGTATGGGCCCCGCTCCTTTTCAGGTCTGCTCTTCGGCTGGGAGACGGGCGGCTCTGCCCTGGCTCGCTGCTGCTGCTGGGGCGGTTTTTGAGATGAGCTGGAGCGCTTAGGCAGGATACGGACGATCTCCGAGTCCATGCTGGTGCCCGCGCTCGTGTCCGCTGATGCCGATGGCGCGGGGTCGAACGAGCCCGGCCAGTCGTCGGATGCAGCGTCAAGAGAGAGGCTGTCATCCTTTCCGTCGTCGTCCCCTGATGTGCCGAACGAGACGAGACCCACCGCTTTGTTGGAGGGGTGCAGATCCGCTCTCGCGAAATGGACCGGCGGCGGGGAGACATCTGGTAGCGGTGATGCCCGCGGGGACTGAGCCGGCGTGACATCACCGGAGTTGGGGTGCTCTGGCAGCCTCTGTGAGCGGCGCTTTTTCTTGCGCGGCTCGAACAGAGGTGGCAGCACGGGGGCAGCCGGCTCGCTTGCAGTGAAAACGGCAAAGCGAGTGCGCAGCTCGGCGAGGCCCAGATGAGCATCCGCCCTGAATGAGTGCAGCTTCTGCGTGGTCCAGACCCAGGCAGCGAGTGCAGATGGTGTGCTGATCTCCGTCGGAAAGAGGGCCTCTGCACGAGGCGCAGGCTGAAGGCATTTGAAATAACGCCTGGAAAATAACTCTTTTACTCTTAAAAGCGTCGCGGGGGCGAACGCTTGTTCAGTAAAGGATATGCGATGCGCGCCGGATGGCGTAGCAGAAGGCTTCGAAGGTGGCTGAAGATGCCGGCGTCCTCTCAGCAGTCCCGCTGTAAGCTTGTCCACGGCGGCGAAAGATTCGAGGACACGAGGATCCAGCGAAGAGAAGGTCTTCGCTGAAGGAGATTAAATCTAAAAGAACTGGCATGACGGGACGTTCATTATATAGCCCTCATATGTTAATTTCAGCAGGCTCTGAGCCGCGAATCGCGGACGCGCCCCCATTGGTCGCAGCGTTCTAAGTCGCCCGTCACTGGTTCGAGCAGTTGCCGCAGCACAGCCAATGACCGAGCTGCCTCGCTCATCACTGTCTGCTGTGCAGCTGCAATGCGTTTTACATAAAGACTTCAATATTTCTCGAGAAACTGAGTTTTCCCCCATAGCGTAAGCTACTTACGCAATAGGAGAGACCTCTCGATAGGGAACCGGTATACCGCTGCAACCCTAATCGTTATCTATAAATTATGTTTATCTAGAAAGGACAATTTATACAAGAATATAAAATTTTTGTGTATATTCATTAGGGCTTGGACGATTCATCGACGTAATCGATTTGCATAACGTGCGTCGCATTGGAATAATTAAAATGGCAGGTTTAAGCATGGATTCCCTGACGCACAAACTGCAGCTAAAAAAAACTTGCCCATGGTAATCTAAAGCGTGGGAGTATTTTAGCCAGAGAACCAACAATGTGGTGCTGTGTAAGATATGCAAATTGGAAATGGCTTATCACAGCCGTACAACCGCCATGAACGAACATTTGAAGCGAAAGCATTCCAGAGTGCTCGTTAAGACGGCAGCACTGTAAGTCCTGTTTACTTTTTGTCCCCACCTAAACATGACATAGTATTACAACACGTGTTTCTGTTAGTAGTAGTCACTTAAAATAGATTTTCTAAATGTTTCCTCATAGCCCCATGTTAAAAGTAATTTCTGCACCGCTGCAAACGTAACTTTACACCATGCGTCATCTAATTTTGTTATTTGGCCGTTTTATATTTTCTGTTTACTTTAACGGCCGTGTATGAGTGAGAAAATGGTGTAAACTTTGTGTTAGTCTAAATCGTTTCAATTATATTCCTTGCTCCACTGAGATTTAATTTAGATTGCAATAGTTTTATTTATTGCTGTTAGAAAAAGTTAACTGTTGCTCGAATTGCACTAATTTTACTGTAAGATGAGAGAGAGCAGGAGAGGTGGAATGTGGAGGGAGGGGAGGGAAAGGAGGAGGGGGGAGAGAGATTGTTTGTATGTGGTAAATTGTCTGTGTGGATTACTGAGAGTTGATTAAGAATGCACAAGTTTTAGTTATTCCTGTTACTCAAATTGCACTCATTTTACTGTAAAATGATTTTATGTTGGACTGCTAAACTTGAGGTTGCACAAGGTTTTGATATTCCTCCTGAAAGTGACTTGAATTTTACAATTTATTTTGCTGTTGATTTAATAAATGTAGATTGCACTTTCCTTTTACTTGAATTGAACAAGTTCTTAAAATCAAATTAAAATAATCTACATTTAGCAATCCAACGACAAAATAAATGAAACAAATGTAAAATTCAAGACACTTTCAGGAGGAATATCCAGGGTGTCCGCGGGGTTTTAAAAAGTATTAAAAAGTGATAAATCAAAAGTGTCAAATTTAAGGCCATTAAAAGTGTTAAATGTGGTCTCAGAGGTATTATTTTTTCCAAATTAGGCATTATTTTTTTCAGACTATCAGGTGTCCTAATTCTGATTGAAATTATATCTACGTTCGCGTTATTTCGTTTAAATATGGGCTTTAGCATATCTCCGCACATAATCAAAGATCTTTCGTCTCCGTCTCAACTTATGTTTGACGCTGACGTCATATTCAGTGGTCGTTCGGCATCATCTCAGAACACTCGCGCTCAACAGAAGTGGCTGGCTTACGTTTTATTTAAGACTTGCTTCAAGGCATATCTTCAACGACTGGACAACCATCGTCGTCTTCATGGGCAAATGCAAGTTTTCTGGTAGCTGGGTGAACGACCCAGCGTTTAAGGACTGGCTCAGGCCTGTAGTAGGGAATAACAGGCAGGCTTATTGTTCGGTGTGTAAAAAAAACATCAATGTCAACTGGATGGGAGCTAACGCACTTCGATCGCATATGCAATCCACTAAACATAAAAATGGAATGCGTTCTCAGAGAGAGCAGTTAATTCTACCAATCTCAGCTGTCTGTGCGGCTGCACCTCCACCACCACCGCCGCAAATTAGTGCCACTGTTGGCCTACTGGCCAACGCTACGGCTCTAGCAACGTCTGACCTCCGGGTGGCCATGAGCGCCACACCAACACTGCGTGCGGAGGCTCTGTGGTGTCTGAACACTGCAGTTAAACACCACTCATTGAACTCCAATGAAGGAATTTCGAGCTGTTTAAAGAAATGTTTCCCAACTCTGACATCGTGAAGTCATTCACGTGTGGTAAAGACAAAACCGGGTACATCATCAGATTTGGATTAGCATCGTTCTTCAAAAAACAGCTTGTTGATGGCATCAACAAGGCTGGGCCATTCGTGTTGATGTTTGATGAGAGCCTCAATCAGGCGTCAAAGAAAAAACAGCTTGACATCCATGTTCGATACTGGGAGGATGACCGTGTCCAATCCAGATACTTTGGATCTCAGTTTTTGGGACATGGAAGGGCCGAAGATTTGTTGCATCACATAAAGGTAAGTTATTTTTTATGTAGCCCTACTTACGCTCTATCCTGTGATCACTCATTTGAAGAGTTATTTATTCACAAAGATTTTGTATATTATAGGATGATGTTGGCTAATTTACTGTTGGTTACACAAAATAATAAAATTGGCCAAAGTCCTGCAGTTACTTGAATGAAACATGTAGGCCCACCTGCATTTATTGACCTGTGGGGTATAGCTCAAGGTACAAGAAAATTATGTTTTTAGTATTTTGTTAAATTTAACAACTTATCACAGTTATGTAAGGGATAATGTATAGCGAGGCGGTTGTTAAAACGAATGCTACCACCCCGACAGGATGACTAGGAGCCCGAAGCGGAGGGATCTTAATCAGCCTGAAGGGGTGGTATTCGCTATAACGACCGCCTCGCTATACATTATCCCGCTTATTACATGGCTACCTACCAAATAAATCAATAATTTGACTCAAAATATTGATTTAAAAAGGAGTTTATTGATTTAAAAACGATTGTTTTGCTTCCGCTAAAGAAAATAGTCTGTTCCGTCTCTGAACTGCGTCCATGGCAACGCTCTGTTTTTCATGGCAACGCTCTGTTATACTAAGCAGCGTCTGTTATCAAGAAATAACAGACCGCATTCTACATTGGAATTCTACCAAGCCATGTAATAAAGAAATTTAATATTTGGCTCAGGTTTTGTTGTTGGAAAAAAACACTAAATAATTTAATTGCTGAATTACCAATTATTAATTGAAATCAAATGTGTATGCAGTAATGCTTCTCCTTAACCAACCTTTGTGAATGTTGAGATCTATTTGAGATCCTGTTGAGATTCTGCCAGAGCGTTTTACTTCTTTCACATGGACAAGCCACCGTGGAGAGGGGCTTCTCCATTAACAAGGAGGTGGAAACCTGTAACCTTCTAGGTGAATCCTTGGAGGCACTGAGGTTAATCTGTGACAATGTCAGTAGCTGTGGTGGTGTCCTCAAGGTGCCTTTTAACCAAGGAACTGCTGGCTTCTGTGGCCTCAGCAAGGTCCCAGTACAGGCTCTACCTGGAGCAAGAGCGTAAAAAGAGGGAGAGTGATACTCAAACACAGAAAAGGAAGGCCGCAGAGGACGAACTACAGGAGCTCAAGCAGCAACGCAGAGTCCTGGACGAAGTCTGTGCCAGCCTTGAAAATGATGCCAACAAATTGGCCGAGGAGGCAGAGGGGAAAGCTGGGTCAAAAATGGCCCAGCTAATCACCAAATCAAACACACTTAGGAGACACAAGGAGAAAAAAGAGGAACTGGTCAAAATGGACAAAACTATTGAGGAAAAGGCCATAGAATTAAGGCACTTTTCATAGGATTTTATGCCCACAAGTTCATATTAGGGCTATAGCACAAGTGGAAACAATAGTTCACCAGTTCATGTAGTGGATACCAGTTTGTGAATCAGCAACAGTTCATAGAAGATGCCAGTTTGTAATGCATCAACTTGCAGTGAATGCCAGCCAGTGTGCTGGAACTATCCATTCTCTCCATTGCACATTTTATGTAGTTTGTTTTATTTTTATTTACTAAGTGAAATAAATATGTGCAATATGTTGTCAACATCAGTCTCTAAATCTATTCTTTTTTTGTATGTTATATATGTCAAAATCTGTGTAAATAATAGAAAGGTCGCTGATTAACACTTGCAGTTCAGTGTCGTGATGGTTTTAAAAAAAAATTCTGAAGGTAGTAAAAAAGGTATTAAAAAGTAGTAAATTTAACTTAAGGATTGCTGTATATACCCTGATATCAAAACATTGTGTAACCTCAAGTTTAGCAGTCCAACATATAATCTCTCCAAAATAAAATTAATGTTGGACTGTAAAATGGAGAAGTTAAGACAGGGCTATTTTTGTTGCAGAATAATGCCCTGCAGTGCACACTTTGTTTCTTGTACATTTGTTTGTTTAAAAGAAGATAATTTATTAAAATATTGAAATATTAGATATTAGTTTTTTTATATTTATTTTTGGTTAATTGTTATATTAATCAAGAAATAATACAAATTAATCTTTAGAAAAATCGTCAAATTAGTCGTTAGATTAATCGACTAATTGAAAAATATTCATTAGGTGCAGCCCTAATATTCCTAAACCTCTGCAGATAGAGACTGTTTACGTGGAGCAGAATAATTATTGAAAAAAAGCACAGTGCTTTCCATTATAGCTATGCAAGGCTGATTGGGGTGAAATACATAGAAACATAAAGTTTCACATATTAAAAGTTATTTCGGATAATAAAAACCGGTGTATTGATGAAGTCGTGGGGGGGTGTGGCTCTATTTGTTGGTCACGAAACAAGTCTTAATGTGGGGGAGACGAGGGAGCTTTTCAACTGAAATTGAAATAATTATAGGATATTATAGACATTGTTTGATGTTCTTAACAGATTTACTTTAACCAATGTCTTTGTTTATATGATTATTTTGCTGTGGTAGCATGTACGGCTCTTTGAAATTACTGAAAAAACTTGGCGAAGTGTTGTGGAACCATTATGCGTTCAAGACCTGGAATTAATTCATAACCATGCGTTTACATGAAAAATAATTGCTCACTTTAGAACATACGTCTACCAGTCAGAATCAAGCATTCAATAGACCTGTGGTATAATATGAAATAATTCAACTAGCAATGTTTGTCAAAATGACCGCTTGCCAAATGTTGGATATAGATGCAGTACACTTAAAGGTTTAGTTCACCCAAAAATGAAAATGATCCCATAAATTACTCACCCTCAAGCCATCCTAGGTGTATATGACTTCTTTCAGCCAAACACAATTGGAGTTATATTAAAAAATATCCTGGCTCTTCCAAGCTTTATAGTGGGAGTGAATGGTACCTTAGATTAGTGGCTGAAAGAAGAAAGTCATATACACCTAGGATGGCTTGAGGGTGAGTAAATTATGGGATCATTTTCATTTATGGGTGAACTAATCCTTTAAAACGTGTCACAGAACAAAGCAATTATTAGCAATATATCTGAGTCATCATGGCAAAAGTAGCATTGGATTATTGATTCTCCCATATCTATCCTCGCCATGATTTGAAATGAAGCGCCCATAACTGTCATGTAACTTAACACGTTGTTATGGGTAAAAAGAAGACTGTTGATCAATATGCGCTTGCTGAGGCCAGTTATGGTCTTAGGCTGGTGTATACCTGCATGATGGACGAAGCTGAGCTTCAGTCGTACTTTGAATAATACTGCTGTCTTTTATATCAGTCTCCGTGTTGTTAACCTGTCAGTGCAGCTGATCAGGAGTGGCATTAAAATTAATAAACACTATCCATTCATTTTCTGTTCCTTATTGGTGGATTTACAATGTATCTAACTTTAATGTTTAATGTTAAAACATTTTAATTTCTTTATTTAAAAAACTAAAAAAAATTGTCAAAACACAAATTCAAATTAATCCGGAAGATCTGAAAAAATGCCCAGCCCTAGCTGTGGGGTCATGAAATATTAGTGAGTTCAGGTAAGTGAGCTGCTGTTGTTCGAGTTTGTTACGTGAGCTTTGGTACTCTTTGTTCCAGGTAATCTCAGACTTGTGCCATTGACAGACTCCCACAAACATTCAATGCTCCTCACAAATTTATTATAACCGGTAAGCACATGAGCAAAAGTTGTTGATGTGCTGAAGGGGTACATTTACATATACTCACATTCTTCTATGCATGCTGTCCCGTCATCTTAAAACTCTTGATTCTCTTATTTAAAGTGAGGCAAAAAATATGGATGAATATTGTCAGTGATAAAAGATTAAGATTCCCACAAAGTGTCAGTGATTTTCATCTCTCTTCTAGAGGCAGCAGTTATACTATTTAACAAAGCTGTTTTAACTGTTGAACCCTTCAGCGGCAGCCACAGAGGTACAAGGAAGGGGGAGAAAACAACTATCGGTATAGATTTTTGCAGATAACCGATAGTTGCTTTTTGGAATCTGTAAAACTGATATATTGGTCTATCTCTACTTACTAATAACACTCAGACTGTCTAAAACACCATGAAAACAGACAATGGATTAATTCAAACAATCAAGAATCCCAGTACTGTTTTTCACCTTTTTCCTGAATGCGGAAGTGTTCCACGATTCATTATGGAAGCCTGTTTCCTTTTTCTGGTCTCCAGTTTTCTCTTCCTTTGGCATGTGTTTTTAGTGGATAAGGTGATGTTTAGCATACAATATTGTTTTAAATTGCAGAATAAAAAAAAATGTGGCTCTGATGATACTTGATACTGTTGAGTTGTAATGACCATCTTTTGACAGTGTGTTGATGATATGAAGTGATGGTCTGAGGTTTGTAATGTTGAAATCATTAACTACTTCGAATTGATATACTCAACGGTACAAGTTGAGCCTGAACTCATTTTTACTCCTAACCATGGTTGTTCTAAATTCTGAATTGCTTGTTTTGGTATTTTCTATATTGCTTCTTATGGACACTTGAAATAGAAAACAGTCCAACGGCAATCAGAATCATCTTGGTGCCACCCAGTGGTTGGTCAGGAGAAATAAGGATACTAAATATTAGCACTCTTGGAACATCGCTTGTCCAATCAGATTAGAGGATTGGAACTTTATTGTACAATCAGAAATTAACGTTAAGAGAAAAAAGTATTGGTGTCATCAAACACTTAATGACATAACATTTTTACCAAGAGCCCATACTTAAACTTTTCTTGCAGTGACTGACTGTGTGTTTGTGTGTACAGGATGTGGAGGATGGTCTGCGTGTCAGGCAGCAGTCCAGGGCCTGGTGCTGGTGCATGTGTTTGGGGCTGGCCCTTATTCTCTCCGGCGTAGTGGTTGGTGGAGCTTACCTGTACAGGTATTACTTCATAGAGGTGAGAAAACAACTTACTAAATATGTTATGCTGCATGAGAATATGGAATAAGGATGTTATATATGTTAACAGTTTATTTTGAGGGACTAAACTATGAAAGAGACCGCTTTTAGAATTTTTTTCAGTTAAGTGAACATTGCTTTAAAATTTGTAAGTATGATTTTACTGCTAATTTTAAGAATTAAAGCAGCTGAACAAAGATACAAATGAAGTGCATCTTGCAGCACTGTAAATATTCAAGTAAATATTTAGAAATTGCCAGAGAGATTATCGTAATTTTCATTATAGAGACACTGATATTTTCATTGCCATTTTCGTTGACAGTGTATATACATATTAACAAAACTCTGATACTGTAGAAAGACTGGAATCGTTACAATTTTTAAAAATGTGGTATCGACTTGGTACCAAAGTACCAGTACTGATTTTACACCTAGAGAGCTGTACGTGTTTCGGTCTTATTGATCGTTGTCAAAGAATATGTATTTTGATGATGATGTTGATGATTGTCTCCAGGAGGAGAGGATGTATTACTGTGGGGTGAACTACCGTGAAGAAAATTACAAGATGCAGGACAGCCATGAGGAAAGTGAGATGGATTTGCCGACCGTATCAAAGAGGATTGAAGAGAGAGTGAGGGTTCTAGAGGATGAGGGAGTGGAGCTTATTAACATCCCAGTGCCCAAGTTCAGTGACAGTGACCCTGCCGACATCGTTCATGACTTCAACAGGGTAAGAATCCAATGATTCCCACTCTCTCTCCCACACATGCACTCAGCAGAGGTTACACAATAAAAAAAAAAAAGAGACTGGTTATGTATATGTGACTAACCCCTCCAAAATAAGCAAATTTCTGCTGGTTTTCCTTCTCTGCTATCAGAGACTGACAGCCTATCTGGATCTGCGTCTGAACAAATGCTATGTCATTCCGCTCAATACCTCTGTCGTGATGCCACCGAAAGACTTCCTGGAGCTGCTTGTCAACATCAAGGTAACCACAGCAACACTGCTGTAATGTACAAGTATGCATAATTCAGTACACTTAATAATTTGTGAAATTGTACAAAATGTACTTACCAATTGATGGCTAGGCAGTTTTCATAGCTAAAGAAGTTTGCTTTGAAGTGTATATAAGCTGTGTCTCCAAACCTAGTGAGCTGCCTACCTAGACATTTTATATGATGCCCTAAATGCTGTTAGTTTGTGATAATGACCATATAACCCATGTTTGTTGGGTATACCCAGGTATAACCCTACTTGTTACATGGCTACTTACCAAATTAATGAATTAATGGACATGAAACTGAGTTATTTTTTTATGCAAGCAGAGAGCCGTGTAACAAGTTTGTGATAATGTAACTCTGGTTGTGTGTGTAGGCTGGAACATACCTGCCACAGTCTTACCTGATCCGTGAACAGATGATAGTGACTGGAAAAATGGAGCATGTAGATCAGCTGGGTTACTTCATCAACAGCCTCTGCAGAGGGAGGGACACCTACAAACTGGAGCGTAGAGAGACTGTTTTTGGTAAACACACATACACACACACTGCCCTTCTTACACTTGTGGGGACCTTCCATAGTTCTTAAGCAAAGTATTGCACCTTAACTCTCAGACAACTTTTGGCATTTTTAGATTATACAGTGGCAAAAAAAAGGATGTGAACCCTTTGGAATTACCTGCATTTTCAATGCATCTGGAAAGTATTCACAGCGCTTCACTTTTTACGTTACGTTACGTTACAGCCTTATTCCAAAATTGAGTAAATTCATTATTTTCCTCAAAATTCTATAAACAATCCCCCATAATGACAATGTGAAAGAAGTTTGTTTGAAATCTTTGCAAATTTATAAAAAAATATATTTTTACAAAATCACATGTACATAAGTATTCACAGCCTTTGCCATGACACTCAAAATTGAGCGGAATTGTCAGTAGACCTCCGAGACAGGATTGTATTGAGGCACAGATCTAGGGAAGGGTACAGAAAATGTTCTGCAGCATTGAAGGTCCCAATGAGCACAGTGGCCTCCATCATCCGTAAATGGAAGAAGTTTGGAACCACTGGGAATCTTCCTAGAACTGGCCGCCCGGCCAAACTGAGCGATCGGGGGAGAAGGGCCTTAGTCAGGGAGGTGACCAAGAATCCGATGGTCACTCTGATAGAGCTCCAGCATTTCTCTGTGGAGAGAGGAGAAGCTTCCAGAAGAACAACCATCTCTGCAGCATTCCACCAATCAGGCCTATATGGTAGAGTGGCCAGACGGAAGCCTCTCCTCAGTAAAAGGCACATGACAGCCAGCCTGGAGTTTGCCAAAAGGCACCTGAAGGACTCTCAGACCACGAGAAACAAAATTATCTGGTCTGATGAAACAAATATTGAACTCTTTGGCCTGAATGGCAAGCGTCATGTCTGGAGGAAACCAGGCACCGCTCATCACCTGGCCAATACCATCCCTACAGTGAAGCATGGGGGAGGTAGCATCATGCTGTGGGGATGTTTTTCAGCAGCAGGAACTGGGAGACTAGTCAGGATCGAGGGAAAGATGAATACAGCAATGTACAGAGACATCCTTGATGAAAACCTGCTCCAGAGTGCTCTGGACCTCAGACTGGGGTGAAGGTTCATCTTCCAACAGGACAACGACCCTAAGCACCCAGCCAAGATAACAAAGGAGTGGCTATGGGACAACTCTGAATGTCCTTGAGTGGCCCAGCCAGAGCCCAGACTTGAACCCGATTGAACATCTCTGGAGAGATCTGAAAATGTCTGTGCACTGACGCTCCCCATCCAACCTGATGGAGCTTGAGAGGTCCTGCAAAGAAGAATGGGAGAAACTGCCCAGAAATAGGTGTGCCAAGCTTGTAGCATCATACTCAAAAAGACTTGAGGCTGTAATTGGTGCCAAAGGTACTTCAACAAAGTATTGAGCAACGGCTGTGAATACTTACGTACATGTGTTTTTTTTTTTTTTTTTTTTTTAATGGGGTATTGTTTGTAGAATTTTGAGGAAAATGATGAATTTAATCAATTTTGGAATAAGGCTGTAACATAACAAAATGTGGAAAAAGTGAAGCGTAACTCAGTTGAAGCACCTTTGGCAGCGATTACAGCCTCAAGTCTTTTTGGGTATGATGCGATAAGCTTTGCACACCTGGATTTGGGGATTTTCTGCCATTTTCTTTTCTCCAGATCCTCTCAAGCTCTCTCAGGTTGGATGGGGACTGTCAGTGGACAGCCATTTTCAGGTCTGTCCAGAGATGTTCCATTGGGTTCAAGTCTGGTCTCTGGCTGGACCACTCAAGAACATTCACAGAGTTGTCCCTAAGCCACTCTTGCGTTGTCTTGACTGTGTGCTTAGGGTCATTGTCCTGTTGGAAGATTCTGAGGTCCTGAGCGCTCTGGACCAGGTTTTCATTAAGGATATCTCTGTATTTTTTTGCATTCAGCTTTCAATTTTTGTTTCGTCAAACCAGAGAATCTTGTTTCTCACAGCCTGAGAGTCCTTTAAGGTGCTTTTTTATGTGTCTTGCACTGAGAGGCTTCCATTTGGCCACTCTGCCATAAAGCCCAGATCGGTGGAGTGTTGCAGTGATTGATGGTTGTCCTTCTGCAAGTTTCTCCAATCTACACACATGATCTTTGGAGCTCAACCAGAGTGACCATCGGGTTCTTGGTCGCCACTTTTACCAAGGCCCTTCTCCCCAATTGCTCCTTTTGGCCGGGCAGCCAGCTCTAGGAAGAGTCCTGGTTCCGAACTTCCATTTAAGAATTATGGAGGCCACTGTGCACTTGGGAACCTTCAATGCAGGCAAACCATTTTTGTAGCCTTCCCCAGATCAGTGTTACTTGACACAATCCTGTCTCTGAGCTCTGCAGGCAGTTCCTTTGACCTCATGGCTTTTTCACATTTACATTTTCAGCTGTGAGACCTTATATAGACAGTTGTGTGCCTTTCCAGATCATGTCCAATCAATTGAATTTGCCACAGGCGGCCTCCACTCAAAGTGTAGAAACATCTCAAAGATGATCCAAAGAAATGGGATGCGCCTGAGCTAAATTTCAAGTGTAATTGCAAAGGGTCTGAATACTTAAGTCAATGTGATATTTCAGTTTTTCTTTTTAAGAAATTTGCAAAGTTATCAAAATCTAGTTTTTGCTTTATCATTATGGGGTATGGAGTGTATCTTGATGTGAAAATAATAAATAAAATAATTTAAAGCATTTTAGCATAAGACTGCAACATAACAAAACGTGAGAAAAATTAAGCAGTCTGAATTCTTTCTGAATACTCTGTAGATGGCCTCAAAGCTAAAAGACATGGACTTCAGGGCTCCAGACTGTGACTAAAATGGTCACAAATGTGACCAAAACTAATCTATTGTGACTTTTAATTTAAAATGTAGTCGCCATTGGCGACAGTCGGGTTGTGTCTTGAGACACATTTTGAGTTATTGAATACATCTTTAGAGTGCGCATCATCAGTGTGTCTCACACTGCTTTCACCCGTTCTGTTTCTGACTAGCTCACGCGCTGCACGCAACAACAAACCTAGCGCGAGGTAGTCGTGAACAAATTATTCTTTTGAACCGGATCTTTTTAATGAATCTCCAGAAAAGTATTTAAACTCAGGAGCTCATGTTAGCAGTTTGAATCAGATTGGTTCTCAGCAAATCAGCCGTCAGTGAACTCAACTGGGAGTGCAGACGTTTTAAAATAAGAGACCCATGCTTTTTTCAAAAAGTCAATTTTGTTCAATTCATTGGGTTAAGAAATCTTTTGGCCTATTTATGAACTTTTTTTTACTAATAGGCACAGTTGATTTCAAGAGATTTGTAAATTTTCAGAAATTTTGCTCAAGACTCGCATATACAAATTCACCATACCATTTAATGTGCACATAGTAGTTTAATTGTCCAATTAGAATATGGTCAGAGATGACACCGGGGAATCATGTATTCAAACACTTAGAGCTGGGCCAGTGTACTGTGCGAACATATAACCACAATATATTACAGCCCAGAAACACTTTGGCATGCGAGTATACACACGTGTGTGCAAACAGACAAAGGTTAGCAGTGTATACAGCACTGATATGAAATATGAGATGGGTGTGTTTCTAAGTCACGTGACAATTAAGAACAGTAAACGACAGACAGTAGAGATACGCATGCATGTTAACACAGGGATTGTTCCTGATGTGACTACACAGAACCTGTCTTTAATTAGTCAAGTCAATGTAAAAAAAGTGCATCTTCTGTTTCTTCCTCACAGGAATACAGAAGCGCGAGGCTCTCAACTGCCTAACGATCCGCCACTTTGAGAACAATTTTGTGATGGAGACGCTGATCTGTGAGCCGTAGGGTGCAGAAGACAGCTGGGTAGCAAGATAAACCACTTTGGACAAATTCCACTCTGACCCTTCTTATCCTTCCATGAAACTTTTCCTGTTTTCCCTGTATGTGTGCGTGCGTGTGATTTTTCTGAGATTTGTGTATCTCTGTATAGAAGCAATCAATATTACAGAGAGAGTGAATGCGACTGAACGCCTTGAGCAATATTATGCATAGAACTATTTGTTTAGGTAAACGTTTTGACCCATTTCTCTCTCCTAGTAATGCATTTTTCTGTATTTGGGTTCTGTTAAGCAGGAAGTTTGAAGTATCCAAGAGGGTTTGTAGGGTAATGTATGATAACTAGTAATACATTGACCATGGAAAGGGGAAGGTCTCAGAGGATAGATGTAAAATGAAATCTATAATAATATGCACTGAATGTGTACATTTAAAACTGAACTTCTGTCACAGACACCAGATTATATACTGGAAGATATATTTGACTAGGTGTGGTATATGGCCAATAATTACATGGTAAGAACATGCGTAGAATTGATTTTTGTACTAGTTACACTTTTTTTTATTTTTATTATTATTACATATTTTGCTCTGCTGTAAGTTAACACTGCTAAATGTGTCTTATGTAAGAAATGCAATTTAGGAGCACTACGGTTTTGGTTCCCTCAGATATTCTAAGAAACACAAATCTAAAATAAATCGTCAATGCAGACAAAATAAGGTGTAACTTCTGCATCATTTAGGGACTGATTGGGTCAAATTCTGTAAAGATTGTCCAAATTTACTAAAAGGTTGAACATTGAACATCGGTTGGAATGATTTATACTTTGTACATAACCCAAAGTTTTAATGTTAACATATTAACACTAATAAAAAAAATGGACCATTTGTTTTGCCTGTCTGTCTTGGTGCTAAGGAAAAACGTACTATTGTAATTGCGGTGTAAATACATGGCCCCATTACAAAGTCTAGCCCTCCTATTGGGAATAGTTTTTGGTACAGAAACCAAACGTGACTTTTTCCAAGTCCATAAAATCAAACAATATAAAGGAGAAAAAAAAAAAATATATATATATATATATAACATTGTTTAACCTCTTCAACTCTGAGAATTTTTGGGCCGTTTGCAATTTTTCACCCACAAATTTAAAAGCTCACCATTTACACATACTGTGGACTAATTGCTAAAAACTGGCCAAAACAATATTTTCATTGCAAATTCGGCCTCTGAGTGGACTACAAGCTTAATCTAATTGTCATTAAAAAGCTGAGATCCTCCTCTTTGTAATAAGGTATAACCTTTTATCATCAATAGTCAATAACATATATTTCCTATTATTTGTTTAGCAAGTGTTTAGCATGTTTTGTTCTGGACATCTAAGATATAGCTCACAGACAAGTACAAATTTGCAGTTTTCTTTAGAAACTACCTAAGTTTAAGTTTTTAGCTATTTGGGGCTTACAGCAGCAGTGATTGGCTCATAAAGAGATATTTGTATTTGATATCTTACAGAAATCATCTTTCGCTTTGTGATTATTTTGAAAATCTTAAGAACTGTAGAATTAGGGCAACAAAATAAAATCACATTCCTGAGAATGAGAGCTTTCATTCAATATATGTTTTGACTCTTTAAATGCTATTTGAAAGACCTTTATATTAATCTTAATATTTATTCCTTATGGCCTCTAGGTGGTGCTGATTTATGACCACCATTAAACCACATCATAAATCCCCCACCCCCAATGGTTAAAGACCAATTGAAAATAATTGTCTCCTAAAACAGATGGCAGAAAACACTAATTTTGTGTTTACAACACTTTCCAAAAATGTCTTGACAAAAATTATTTAAAAAATCTTACACCATTAATATTCAGTACATATAATTTTCCCCCATAATATATATATATTTCCCATTTTTTTCCACATATCATTAAAACTAGTTGTTTTAGATTAGTTGTACACTACTAGAATTTATGCATTTTGAATGGTCTCACTATGGGTCAAAAATGACCTGAAGGACTAGAGGGGGCAGTAAGACAATAGGATGTCTAGATATGGATAGGTATCCCATATGCTTCAAAAGATAACTTTGAATTTCTCAAACATAAAAGCAGTGTGAGCCAGTAGACCAGATATATCCATTTTATTCTCCATCAGCAGGAAAATCACAGAATTTATCAACATGCAAGACCCGTTTCACACACGCACTGCCACAGACCTTTCATTGAAAATAAAGATTTGCACACAAACAAGTCAGTCACCAATGATCCATAAACGGTGAAATCAATTAGTTTCACACTAACATACGCACTCATACACACTTACATATAGACATCAAAGTACTTTATAGAAAAAGTTTCTGTGCATTAGTACAGTTTGTTCCACATTATCTGCATGAGGGTCAGAGGTTGTTTTAAAGTCTGGGCTGGTTTCTGTTTTTATTTCATTAATATAACTTCATCCAAAAGTCAGTTCTTCACATTTTGTAAGATCTTCCTAAGATCACATTTATCATCTTGTGCTTTAAAAATCTGTCTAGCTCATCGACTGAGGACTTTCTACCTGTGCCTTAGTTATTGCAGATAAAATTGGGTCCATACACCAACACAAAATTATTTCTAGAATATAAATCATTATATAACATACATATAATAGTCTTGTATCTGCAAGTCCACAGTTGGTCAAAGGGATGAATCAGAGGTTCAAGATCACAATACACATTTTCTTCCTGAAGAACACCACATCCGGTGCTGAGATTCATGACAACCTCTCACATCCAAAAATATAACCATTTACATACATTTCTTTATGGCACAAACTTCCTGAACAATTTAATAGCATTTTGTTTTTATCATACATAGAAAGAATACACACACACTTGCAAATATTTCAAGCAATAAAATCTTTGTTGGAAAGAAATTTATGTAAAGGAATGGAGAAAAGTAAATATCGGTCCCGTCCACGATCGAAACTGTCACTGAAATCCTTTGGCATGTTCTTTTGCTAATGACTTCAAACTAAACAGCACTCTAAACGTAATAGTTTAAAAAAATAAATGTAACCCCCAACGCAATGAAAAACGGGAAATAAGCCAACCTGAATCAATGCATCTCTCTAAGACCTGGCACAATAAAATCCTTGTGTTGTTCTTGGCAAAAGCTTCTCTCATTTGCTGGTCAGAGGACAGCACACAGCTAAGAAGCGATGAAAATAAAAAGCATGCATGTCCAAGATGCCTGTCTTTTAATCCCTCTCCCTTTATCAAAGCAATTTCATGAAGACATGAGTGGATAACTGTCCTTCCACTATGTTATGACCGTTCCTCCATAGCAGAGAAGGGAAAGAAGCAAAGCAATGTCAACACAAGTCAAGCAAAACCAACACTTTTCTGATACATGTTTCTAAAAGATTCAAAATAAGAGATTAATTAAATGTTCTAATGTATTTATCTTACACATTTCAATTTTCCCATTATAGTATTGATGAACTGTCCTCTTTGCCAATGTACACAATGCCTCAGTTCTTGCTCTCGAAGTCAACTTCGTCCACATTTGTCATTTGTCTGCAACAAGCCTGTGCAAGACGTAGTGTCGCTGGATTTGTTTGTGTTCCTGTGTGTATTTGTGTGAATGAGCACACTCAAAGAACTAGGAAGATAAAGGACAGAGGAGCAGTGGCGCCACTTGGTGTCTCAGTCGGCATAGTGCATGATGGACTCCACATAATTCCCAGGAAAGAGGCCAGTGGTGCCGCACATCACACCCTCAAACCAGCCGTCATCGTTCTTCTTGATGACATAAATGATCGCCCCCTCCTGGAAGGACAGCTCGTCTTCTTTATCACGTGCGTAGTCATAAATCGCCACCACTGACATCAAACAAGAGAAAGAAGAAAAGGAAAATGAGAAAACAAGGAAAGATACCTATAAACTGTAGTAGTGTTTAATTATAACTTTAAACTGTAAGATGATACAAAAACGTTCAAAAAAAATGTAGGGCTGTTGATTTAACTAGTTAATTCAGTGTGATTAATTATATATATTTATATATATATATATATATATATATATATATATATATATATATATATATATATGGTAATACTGTAATTTCTATATAGTAACCATGATTTTAATATATATTGCAACCATGACAGTAACCATGTTTATATTGCGGTTACTATGATTTTACTACAAATGCCATGGTTAAACTATGGTTACTGTTGAAAAACAATTTTTTTTATTTAAGGGCAAACCTGTTGAAGTGTTTACCAAATAGATCATTCTTTGGATTTGGTAGTAATATGTTTTCTGAACAAAGCAAATACCGAAACCGTTATACAAACTGAACCTTGAGAAATTAAAACTGCTACACCCTAATATATATATATATATATATATATATATATATATATATATATATATATATATATATATATATATAATAAAAAATACAAATACTGATAATTAAATGCATTACATTATTGTGAAACACAAGTAAAGCATTAAAAAAGATGGTAACAGTACAATAAGGTTCCATTTGATAACATGAACTAAAAATGAACAATACTTTTACAGCATTTATTAATCTTAATGTTAATTTCAACGTATGCTAATACATTTTTAAAATCAAACGTTGTGTTTGTTAACATTAGTTAATAAACAATGAACAATTGTATTTTTATTAACCAACCTTAACAAAGATGTTTATTAGTTTGCTCATGATACATAATGCATTAACTAATAACTAATGTTAATAAATGGAACCTTATAATAAAAAGTGTTACCAAGACAATACAAAAAAAAAATTGGCTTTAGAATCCAATATATTTTTTATTTCCATATTATTGAACATAAGCCTGTCATTGGCCTACAGTTTACAGCAATCCATTTTACAATTTAACTAAGTCAATCAGTCCAAGATTTATTATAGGGGGTTTTAAAGGATGTGTCAACGTACACCTGCGTCAGACGGATGCTTTGAGCATCTCGGTTGCATCCTGTCATTAACATACCGTTTTTAGGTTGCTGTGTCAAGTTAAGCATAGTTGAAACTTAGTAAAACATGTCTTGAGATCCCTGTATTCAGAATAGCACTCAATCAAGTGGTTGAATGCAAGAATGCATCCTCATGTCGTGCTGGCTGTTGTTAGTAAGTGTGATTTGTTCTCTGTATAAGCTACGTGTTGCCTATACAGCTGGAGTTTCGATTACTGCCCCCTGGAGAAAACTCCAAGCTTGACATAACTAATTGCGTAAATTGTTTTAACGTGTTATTTTTTATATAATAAAATCGCACAGAATTAATGCGTTAAATCGACAGCCCTAGTTAAAAGGCAACATGCAGCTGTACACAGAACAAACCACATTGAAGCTTGTTTGAGACTAGCGACAGCACAAGATGATACAATTCCGAATGCAGGGATTTCGAGACGCGTTTTCCTAAGTTTCAAACTGTTTCAACTGACACAAGGGCTGAAACGATTAGTTGATGTTATTGACAACGCCAACAATAAAAAAAAAGTGTAGACAAAAATGTTCATTTTCGAATAGTCGTTTGATCTTATTTATCGTAACATGAGATCACATTAAACTCTAATGATGACGCACGAGAGCAGCACTGCAGAAGAACTACACCGCTCACAGTCCAGATGCATTCTAAACTTTCCAAACAGCTTCAGATGATGTTGATCGCAAATTATGAGGGAATTATAATGCAAAAATACAAACTAACTAAATACAGAAGCACTCTCGTTGTGAAAAAGCTGGAGCTGCCGCTACGCTGAAGCAAAACTTAAAGGAAACACCCAGACATTACATCTTAAATGCAGTTATTTTTTAATGCATTATAGCTTTATGTAACGCAGTTCAAAAACTCCCACACTATTTTCCGCAGTCGGCCTTTATCCATCTCGGAGGCTTTATTGGCCTGATAAGGGACCGGGTGTATAGAATCACGACCCAGCCCCGCCCTCCGCCCTGCCACATTCCTCCCTCGTTCCCTCAGGCTGGGGAGCTGATTGACTAATTCAAATTGTAAAATGCATGACGTACACCCCCCCCTTTCCCTGGGGAGGGGTGTGCCTTCCGCCCCGTCTGCCGTCAGGTCATCCCCGTCTACCTGGATGAGGGAAGGGACAAGGGGAGGGACACAGAAATAATTAAATAGGGGGACCTGTAACGGTGTAGTACCCCCCCAAAAAAACACTGTAAAATTGAAAAGAGAGGGAAAAGGCCAACGCAGAGCAGCAGTGAGAGAGAGATGAAAAAACGGTTCTCTGATAGACCGTCGCATGGTCCTCGATCACTCCTCCACCCTCTCAGGCAGATGACAGCTGCTCCTCCCCGGGCGGACCGGAGTCAGACCCACGACCCCCGGCGGACAGAACGCCCCTTCGCGTTCCCTGCGACTCGTGGGGACACTCCTCACGCTCCAGGCGGTCGGGGAGTCACTTCCCTCCTCCCCTCGCGGACGACGGTCTTCGTTCGACCCCTCCGCGTTTCTGGGGGATGGCAGGGCTCTCCTCCTCTCGTGGCAGCGGCTCCATCACCCAGGCGGTCATGGAGTCCAGTCCCCACTCGCCTCGCGGACGGCAGCCGTTCACCGCGTCCCAGCGGTCGGTCTACTCCATCCCCGGTGGATGGCAGCGGCCCTCCCCTGGGTGGACAGCAGTGTCGAGGACTCCGCGACTGGCATCCCTCCTCCTTCCTGGATTTCGGTACCAGTGTAATGCAGTTCAATGGAAAGGAGGCGGCGAGAACCGGCTTGGCAATATAAATAATAGTTTTAATGATAAACTCAAACAAAAGACACAAACACACACATGACGTACATGCCCGTAAACGATCTCTCTCTCCCACACTATCTGTGTGTAGAATCCCGACCCGGCCCCGCCCTCCACCCTGCCACACTTTATTAAAGTTCAAATAATACAGAAGCAGATCACGTAATAAACAACAAACTCTGAAACTGTAATTTTTCTGTGCAGTCAGCACCTCTATAAGTTGCGTGAATGTTCCGATCTAAGGGAGAGAGATTGAAACCGCACCCCGCTGATGGACAATCTTTTGCAGGGATGCTAATCCCTTGACGAAGCACGCTTAATGCAGCTAGATTATAACGTGATGGCTCGCGACTTATTGAATCATAATATATGTCACTGTGCATTTCTTATTGTGATGAAAATTGGCAATAGGCAGCTTTATTAATAAAAGAGAGTTTTAGTAGAGGGTTAGTCTTCATCCCATTATACACTGCAACAAAATACGTTTATGATTTGTTTTTGTTTTCCAATATAAATATCTAAAACTCCTTTAAAACAATGTACATTTACTTTAGCAGCTATACTGCAGAACAAAAATTGTTATCTGAGATTGTTGAATATAATATTAAAAATACAATACAAATATTGTAATATTTTTTTTATTATAAATAAATATGCATTCATAACCAGCATATAAGATATTTAGACTTACTTTTAGAGAATATATCTTGAATATAATATATTTTGTCTTTACTGCACTCCATGACCAAGTGAAAAAATACACTTCTATACAAAATGCACTTATATTTAAGATACATTCTCTTAAAGCAAGTTTAAATATCTTATATGTTGCTCTCAAGGAAATCATGTTTGGAAAACAAGACAAAAACACTTGATAACAACAGGATTTTTTGCAGTGAATTTCTTTACTGAATTAAACTTAATAAAAAGTTTTTTTTCCCCTTTAATTCAGTGAATGTCATTTAGAGGTACTTTTAAAAGATGATTCTGTCCTCTTTTTTCTAAGCAACCTTTTAAGTCAGGGCACAAGCTGAATATCTGGTTAAGAGCTAATGATTAATTGTTGCAATAAACGCCAAATAATCGTTCTAATAATCGTTAGATTAATTGATTATCAAAACAATTGTTAGTTTTTGTCCTACTTGACACAGCGACCTAAAATTGGCATGTGTTTATGGCATGACCCATCCAAACCCTTTTGGTTGCTCCAAAAGGGACTGTCTTGAAGCATGTGTACACTGATGGATCTTTAGAAAAGCCCTTATAATAAATCTATTTCTGACAGTTTGACAAATTCAATGGCAGAATGGATTGCTGTGGACAGGCTTATGTTCAATAATATGGAAATAATATAATTGATTCAACAGCCACTTTTTTGAGTTTTTGGTAACACTTTACGATAAGGTTCCATTTGTTAACATTAGTTTATGCATTATGTATAATGAACAAACTAATAAATAATATAATGTTTACAGCATTTATTCTTTGTTAATAAAAATACAATTATGCATAGTTCATTCATGTTAGTTCATAGTGCATTAACTAATGTTAACAAATGGAACCTTATCGTAAAGTGTTACCAAAAACTCAAAAAAGTGGCTGTTGAATCAACTTTTGAATGCTGGATTAGGGTCAGGGTTCCTAAGGGGTGTGCATTAATTTGTAATAATTCAATAGTCCGTTGTTAATTATTCCTTATAACTATTTGAAAATAGTTTAATTAAATTAATAAAATTATTTTTTGAGGGCCTTTCTCTGCAAATATTTAGATGAGATTCTGTTTAATTTGATTAATTAATCAGCATATTATGTCAATTTTAATAGCATGACAGCCATACAATATACATTGTTGTTAGCTTTATTCATATCTCACAATTGTAATTTTTTTTCAATTAACACTTTTTATTGACTCCAACAAATGAAACAGAAAACAAAACATATATGTACAGAATCAACTTTTAACCCCTATTATTCCCTTCCCCCCCTCCCAATCACCATCCCCACCTTGACCCTCAACAAACGCCAAATTCATCCTCCACCACCCGGATTGAGGCGAGTCAATTCGCCACCACAAGGATTTAGAACGCACTGGGAATTCCAAATTGTGGAGGAAAAAAAAATAAAAATCTCCTCCCAATATTATATCATGAATGGGGCCAGCGGCTAGCAGCGTCATAAAAAAGCCCTGATCATCATAAATATTAGCCAAAATAAGACTCTGCCCCTGAATTTCAGCAAAAAAAATTGATGACTCTTCCTATTTTATCTTTAATCTCTTTAAGAGATTTGAATTGTAGATGTTTACTTATCAGTGTAATGACTCTCCTGCTCTTACCAAGCCAGCATTAAATAAATCATGCCCACCCAATATTCTCCCAAATTTTTCAGCTTCCTGTGGAGAAAGATGCATTTCTTGAAGAAACACTACATCATATTTCTTACGATTGAGAAATAACCTTCTTCCTCCTTATGGGGTGCCCCAGCCCATTCACACAATCAAGGGAATGTTCAGTAAGCCGGTCCACTTGGCTGCAACATGAGTACCACAAGATGACTTACTCACTCAAATGACATCACTTGCTGTGGGCATGTGAATGTTTTACGTCCATCCTTTGCATCTATTTTCATTTTGGCCGGGAATATCAGTGCAAATGCGAACTTTTGTTGATGTAAAAGTTTCTTGCATTCCTTGAATCGCTCACGCTTAACTCGTAGAATTTGCAAAGTCTGGGAACAAGAAAATGCTTTGGTTTTTCCAAGAAAGTGTCTTTTAATGGCTCCAGAGCCCAAGGATTTTGAATTCTTTGACATATTGTCCTCCTATAACAGTTATGGAACAGAGTAGAGCTGTTGGGAAAAAAATCGTTTCAGCGATGCATTGCGAATCATACTCAAACAATTCTGAATCGATTTTCAAAAGAATCTGAATAGATTCTGAGTTCAGTTTAAATCACGGCAGAGCGGTGGTGCGCATCAAAAACAGATGTGGAAACAAAGACGCGAGTTAAGTGCATATACTTAAGTCAAGTGCACAAACACGACTGTTTGCAGACCAGCTGTATCAAACACATGACCATTTGTGCCCGAATGAAACTACGATCCTGCAATTCTTTCACAAACCCACGCACATAGCAACGGGAGAGTTTATTTGTGGTAAGAAGCCAACAAACAACATGATAGATGAGCTCGCACCAATAATTGCACTGATTTGCACACAAAGGGGAAAACACAGAAGAAAATAATGACGAGGCAGCGGTTCCGGAGATGTTGGTGATGTTTTCATTTAATAATTTTTTTCTCTTCTGAAGCAACAACTGTGTTATTTACACCACTTTACTATCACCTGTGCAGGTGAGGAGAGGAGAAGCTGACAGCTGCACTCTCATAGAAGCAGATATATCTCATCCTGGACCAGCAACTTCCATTTGTGCTTAAAAATGAAAATGAATAGCATGGCATAAATTAATTTTAAATAATAATTAAATACCATTAAATTATTTACAACGCTTAAACAAAAATAAAAATATAATCAGTAGAAGTAATAGTATTCAGTGTGTTTTCATGGAGAACCAAATATTGTTTTTGTGCTTTTAAGAGATTTTTTATAAGGTTCTAAAGAAAGAAACTGAAAAACTGACATAATCTTTTAAACTATAGAACCATTTATTTAATCATGGATGTTCCATGTTTTGTTCACAGCTCATACTGAATGTAAAAGGCCAGTTTGTGTAATGTGACTCGTTTTGATTTTTTAAACTGTTAAATAAAAAGCTGAAAGGGAAAAAACAGAGTAAAAAATTAATTTTGAAGCAACTGAAAAAAAAAAGATATTGAAGGACAAGATGCATCGAGAATTGTTTTATAATCGAATCGTTACCATTTGAATCGATATCTAATCGAATCGTGAGGCCAGTGAAAATTCACACCTCGAGTGTATCGAATCTCATCAGTTTATATAATTAAAAGTGTTAAAACTAGCAAAGTGCACAGAGCTCATCTTTCACATGTCCAATCCACGCATGGCACCACGTGTCTCCCCATATTTTGACAAACAAGTAGTTTGAACACCAGAGAGCATAGTCAAAAATATTATTTAAAACACGTCAAGTTGTACCATGTTGATTTCTTATTTAATTTTTTTATATTTATAGCATTTTCTACAAAAAATACAATTACATCAATCATGTTATAACCATGAAGTAAATGTATTAAAATATTTCCACATGAGTGTACATAACTTAATCATTTATTTCAGAAGTTTTCAAACATAGTTTTCAAGGTAAGAAATATTTTTTTTTACAAATATCATGAATTGAGTCACAAAAATCAAGAAGTTTGGTAACTCCATTTGACCTAAATGTCCTAAATGTGCCTTTTCAGAAAAATGGAATAATTCATAAAAATGTGAATTTGTTTCACTACAAATACATTTTAGCTCCACTTTTATTATTATTATTGTTTTTATATAATAGATTATTACAAACTACTGAAATTCTTTTAACAAGAATTTCAGCTTTTAAGGATTAACAAGAATTTCAGCTTTTAAGGATTATGATAATGACTTTTACTTTTTTCACTGTTTCTGGACAGTTACCTCAGAAATTGTTAATCATAGTAGAGGTTTATTCAAGAAACTGTTTATTATGAATTGCATTTTCAATGTATTTTTGAATAATTTAGATCCTGAATGAAACTGTATACATTTTATCATTTAATTTTATATAAAGAATTGTGTATTGAACCAGCTAACATTTGGGAATTCCGTATCATGTATCGAACCAAATAAAAAGATGTGTATTGTTACAGCCTCATTAAACTATGATTTCTTTTAAAGCATTGTATATCACATTTTTTTATAATTACTTTAATAAAGTACCATTTTGCAAGCTTCTACATTGATTCAGGCCATTTGTTTAAATACAGAAAGCTAAATCATGAATGAACTTTGAAATGTATAATTGCTGAAACACAAACATGATTTTTACATTTTCTGAAGACACTGTGAGAGGAGCAAGTCATCAAGATGATAGGATGTTGTGGGTGGTTACCAGGGCATTATAATACGGTTGCTGAAGGGTTCAGTGTTCTCCCATTTTTCTCCCCAATTTGGAATGCCCAATTCCTAATGCGCTCTAAGTCCTTGCCTCAATCCGGGTGCAGGAGGCCGAATCTCAGTTGCCTCCGTGTCTGAGAAGTCAATCTGCGCATCTTATCACGTGGCTTTTTGAGTGCGTTACCTCAGAGACACAGTGTGTGTGGAGGCGTCATGCTATTCTCCGTGGCATCCACACACAACTCACCACGCACCCCACAGAGAGAGAGAGAGAGAGAGAGAGAGAGAGAGAGAGAGAGAGAGAGAGAGAGAGAACAAAGGAGGTTACCCCATGTGACTCTACCCTCCCTAGCAACTGGGCCAATTTGGTTGCTTATGAGACCTGGCTGGAGTCACTGTGCACGCCCTGGATTCGAACTCGCGACTCCAGGGGTGGTAGTCAGCGTCTTTACTCGCTGAGCTACCCAGGCTCCCCAGAGTTTAAGCAGGTTGCCATGTGGTTACAAGGGTGTTCGAGGTGGTTGCTGGTACCTAGATATGTCACGAGTCCCTCCTTCCATGCAAGTCTATGGAATTTTCCATCCATTTTATCATATGCCAGGTGGACGAAAGTCAGATTGCTTAGAAAAGTATTAAACACACTTCTCCTCACCAAGCTGTACAATTTAAAGCATCATTCGTGTCTGTAGCACATATTATGTGGTACAAGTTGGAGTTTTAAACAACCCCTAACCACCAAGTATGAGCAATAGCAATAGAGATGCTTGCCTCTGCAAACACCATTAATTCAATTTGAAATGAAAGCAAAAGCTGTAGCTATGTAAATGCTATTTAGAGCTACGAACCTTTCTCTAGGTAACTGCGAGGGGCCCATGGAGGGTCCTCTTCAGCATAAGGGTCACTGTACTCAACCACCGCCGACTCTTCCTCCTCATCACCCTCGTCATCCTCAAAGTCCTCTGGAGGAGGTGGGGGTGGTGTTGCTTCCTCAAAATTCACCTCTTCTGCAGGGGGTGGGGGTGGAGGTGCGTCTGAGACTTAAGGGATAAATAAGCACATTTTTAGGGAAATAAGTTACTTTTTCTTACTAACATGAGACAAGTGAGTCATGCTGGACAGGGAAGTTAATGTTGGAGAAAATGTGTTTGTAAAGATCAAGAAATTACATTTATAACTACCTCAAATCAGTAGTTATAAGCCACTTTGTCAAAAGGGAACTTCAATACGACCATGTAAGCACTGCAGCTAAATACAGTTCAGTCATGACAACTCTCAGAATAAATTAAAGGTGTTATAATAGACATGACAAGTTGGTAGGTTTCGGTTTTGCCAGGCTAGATCTGGCTATGCTGCTGCATAATTAGGCATGCATACAATTCCCTTTAAACAGATTTAGACAAGTGGTGCTGGGGAGGAGGAGAGTTTCAGAGAAAACTCGCACTGCAGTGAAACTGGATTATCTGCAAGCAACTGAGCAATTTACATGTTAGAAAAAGAGAATGTGCAAGTTGATTGGATAACAGATTACATGTTCAAAAGAACTATCAGTTGGCGCCATGCAGAATTTAATGGCTGAAATCAAAATAATTTTTCATTCCTCTTTTGAGTGAGTAATCCCGTTTTGTAAACACAGAGTTTGGTTATTTATGGAATTGAAAATTGCATTAAAGCTGCATAGTGGGTGCAGAATGTAGCTCACTAATATATGTTTCATCAAAACAGTGCCAAAGTGGGTTTAACTGTTGTATCCATGCTGCTTGTTTACAGCCACAAGACCCCAAAGTGTTGCTATGGTTATCTATATGTCAAAGATTGTGGGTTTGGGAGTGATTCTTATATACTGTACACACAGAACAGATTCAGTTCAGCATTTAAATGCAGTTTTCACTTCCAAAACTTAGCAGTGTGTATGTCGTCAAAGACACGAATGTTTGAGAAAGTTGGTTCTAGCAGATTATGGGATATGAATCAACAAAGATAATCATAGACATCTGATCTGTGAAACAGGGTAAGATCTAGGGCTGGGTAAAAGTATTGACTTTCCGATGCACTGCGATCTTTGTTTGAACAATCTCAATATCGTTTCTTAAATCCCAAGTTCGATCTTTCACTCTATGGGGCAACTCTCTACAATGCAAGTAAATAACTAGCATGTGCAACCAAATCTAAAGCTATGCAACTAAAAACATCTATGATTAGACGATCTAGTGATCGAATAGTATAGTGGAGAAGTTATTAGGACAGAGGTCCTTAAAAGTAAAAGTTTGGTTTAACACGGTCTGTGTGTCCAAAGATGATATCCACGGATCCTTATGTCACTAAATAATTTCTCTTTTAATAACCTTTCTGTTTATTACAAAAACCAAAAAGAAACATTTGATTCTAATCAAAGAGGGTTGCACTAAATAAATTATGAACGTCTTTTCTCATTATATGCGCTTATATGCTGATGTCGCTAGTCTTAAAGAGAGTGCCAATTAAGCATGTGTTCTACATGTCAATGTAAATACTTGTAAATAGTACCGACTATGCAATTCAACAATAAAAATGTAACACACACACACATATATATATATATATATATATATATACACACACATACAGTAAATATATATATAGTATCTCACAAAAGTGAGTACACCCCACACATTTGTGTAAATATTTTATTATATCTTTTCATGTGACAACACTGAAGAAATGACAATTTGCTACAATGTAAAGTAGTGAGTGTATAGCTTGTATAACAGTGTAAATTTGCTGTCCCCTCAAAATAACTCAACACAGAGCCATTAATGTCTAAACCGCTGGCAACAAAAGAGAGTACACCCCTAGGTGAAAATGTCCAAATTTGGCCTAAAGTGTCAATATTTTATGTGGCCACCATTATTTTCCAGCACTGCTTTAACCCTCTTGGGCATGGAGTTCACAAAAACTTCACAGGTTGCCACTGGAGTCTTCTTCCACTCCTCCATGACGACATCACGGAGCTGGTGGATGTTAGAGACCTTGTGCTCCTCCACCTTCCGTTTGAGGATGCCCCACAGATGCTCAATAGGGTTTAGGTCTGGATACATGCTTGGCCAGTCCATCACCTTCACCCTTCTTTAGCAAGGCAGTGGTCCTCTTGGAGGTGTGTTTGGGGTCATTATCATGCTGGAATACTGCCCTGCGGCCTAGTCTCTGAAAGGAGGGGACCATACTCTGCTTCAGTATGTCACAATACATGTTGGCATTTATGGTTCCCTCAATGAACTGTAGCTCCCGAGTGCCGGCAGCACTCATACAGCCCCAGACCATAACACTCCCACCACCATGCTTGACTGTAGGCAAGACACACTTGTCTTTGTACTCCTCACCTGGTTTCCGCCACACATGCTTAACACCATCTGAACCAAATAAGTTTATCTTGGTCTCATCAGACCACAGGACATGGTTCCAGTAATCCATGTCCTTAGTCTGCTTGTCTTCAGCAAACTGTTTACGGGCTTTCTTGTGCATCATCTTTAGAAGAGGCTTCCTTCTGGGACGACAGCCACGCAGACCAATTTGATGCAGTGTGCGGCGTATGGTCTGAGCACTGAATGACTGACCCCCACCCCTTCAGCAATGCTGGCAGCACTCATACGTCTATTTCCCAAAGACAACCTCTGGATAACATATGCACTCAACTTCTTTAGTCAACCATGGCGAGGCCTGTTCTGAGTGTAACCTGTCCTGTTAAACCGCTGTATGGTCTTGGCCACCGTGCTGCAGCTCAGTGTCAGGGTCTTGGCAATCTTCTTATAGCCTAGGCTATCTTTATGTAGAGCAACAATTCTTTTTTTCAGATCCTCAGAGTTCTCTGCCATGAGGTGCCATGTTGAACTTCCAGTGACTAGTATGAGAGCGATGACACCAAATTTAACACACCTGCTCCCCATTCACACCTGAGACCTTGTAACACTAACAAGTCACATGACACCGGGGAGGGAAAATGGCTAATTGGGCCCAATTTGGACATTTTCACTTAGGGGTGTACTCACTTTTGTTGCCAGCGGTTTAGACATTAATGGCTCTGTGTTGAGTTATTTTGAGGGGACAGCAAATTTACACTGTTATACAAGCTATACACTCACTACTTTACATTGTAGCAAAGTGTCATTTCTTCAGTGTTGTCACATGAAAAGATATAGTCAAATATTTACAAAATGTGAGGGGTGTACTCACTTTTGTGAGATACTGTACATGTGTGTAAATATATAAATAAAATATGCTATTTCAAGACATTCATTTATGGAATAGACTTTTGTCAAACATAATTTGTCAAATTAATATTTTCAAATTGTACCTAGAAGGTTCCTTTATAATTAAGGGCATCAGCTGAGAGAAAAGTTATTTTATATGTAAACAAAATGGACATTGTAACAGAAATGGGCCTACATGAAACGATATCGAATTGGGAAATCTGTATCAATACCCAGCCCTAGTAAGATCAATAAAAAAAAAATAAAAAATCACATTTTTTAAAAAAAAAATACAAAAATCAAATCACACATGCATTTCTAAAGAACAAGCAAAAATTATGCATGCTTCTAGCACAGATACAATTTGGAGTTGTTTTCTTCCAAATCAATAACTTACTGGTCTCCTGAACTCGAGCCACAAAGCCCATGAGCGGGAGCTGAGGAGTGATCTGAAGGATAGCTGGGGGAGGAGGGGCCATAGGGGCTACCCACCCCCCAAAAAACAGGGACAGATTAGAAAAGAGAGAAAAGAGAATGAAAAGGGAGCGAGAAGACAAAAAGAACAGTTTAAGAGACACAAAAGTATGAATAGAGAAGCGAGTAGATAAGAATACATAAATACATCCTTATTTATATTCGTGAATAAAAAAGGTATAAACAGAAGTGTTCAAATAAATATTTATTTTGGTACAAAGAAAGATGATAAAATCCTTTGTAATCAGTTTTTCACCAGATCATTGAGCGCTTTACATGCATACCAATATGCCGATTACTCCCAAAAATCTGCTATTTTAAAAAATCAGACAAAGCAAGAAATCTGCATTAACATGACATTTGAAATAATGTTATTATTCTCTGCTTTTGATGTCAAAACATGAAGAGGCATGCACACAACATGTGCACACATTGGATGAGACAGTAAACAGGGTCGTTAAGTTTTTCAAATACAATGCGATATCGGGGTAATGGGCAAAAATCTACCCGTGTTGACTGGTTTATTCTTAAGCGGTTTATGACATTACACCGATAAAGGAAAGTGGTTTATTGCATTTACATGACCACACACATTGTTGGCTTAATAAGCAACATTTGTGTAAGAACGTGCATGTAAATGCGTTTACTGAAATAACTTGATATTTTTCTATTTACAATTATATATGAATATTATTATATGCATATATTTAACATTATTTTGATTATTATTAGAGCTGTCAGAATTAACGCGTTAACGCATGCAATTAATTTAAAACATTTAACACGTAAAACATGAATTCAGCATAAACACTGGTGGGAAGGGCGGAGCCTTTGTAATGTGTCCGCCCAGAGTCATTACACTGAAACACATGACACAAATAGACACACATCAGCACCTGAGCCCTTCAACCAAGATTAACCAACAAGCTTCGCATAAAATAGCATAACACGGCGGTCCCATAGACATTCCATGGGCAGCAAACATTGATTTGAGATTAATTGGGATTCAAATGATGAATTGACATATCATGTAACTAATTTGATTACAAATATTAATCGATTGACAGACTTAAATAATTATGCACTGTTGTCACACTACATTGCTAATTGTAGGAACAATAACTAGCAACTAAAATAAGCTATTTTTAAAAAAGCTGAGTTTCTGTCACACTAGTTAAGGGTTTTGCTACTTTTAGTTTGATACCCCCCAAAACTGACCATCAGTGAGAAAATAAAATGCATATATATATATATATATATATATATATATATTCTATGAGGACACTATGTCTAATCTTTACCTTGGTTTTGGATGTAATGTGGCCCTCCATTGAGCTGGTTTTGGATAATGTTTGGATTTGTGTTCTGAGGCATGTTGTTGGGCTGTCCGGTAACTGATGATGGCCGGCGATAGGGCAGGGAACCTCCTACAGAGGGCGTGGCATGTCGCGTCATTGGCCTGTTCATACTGTAAAAGTGAGGACCATTGCCTGGGAGACAGCAAATTAGAACAATAAGTAAAACAACTTATGATTCTTTTCTGAAGCATGGTAAAGAACACATGATATGAATGAGATGACCACAGTATAATCTACAGTATATGGCATGAACTGATGACACAAGCTCTGTCCAAACTCTAATGAGCTGCCTCTGTCTACATACAAAGACATACTTCTATAAAAAAGATGATTGGTTGTTTTAACTAGTGAATTTTGCCAAAACCAATAACTAAGCTGATGGAAAAGGTAAGTAACTGATTAATTAGGCGATAGTTTTAAAATCTAGATTTATTAAATGATACAAGAACATTTTTATTTAATTATTAGCACAATAAATTCTGATTCAAAATAATGGCAGCATCATCCAATCACTGCCAATCATGTTAAAATAAAATTATACATGATAAATTCCTAATCCATGTTGACTGGTCTAAACTTCATCTGCAGCCTGAAACTGAACTTTTGGTCAGATTTTAGTAGTGAATGCACTAAGCTGCATAGAGAGCTATTGGATGCTCCCGTGCTCCCTACTTAGTGAATGACTTCACCGCCAGTGTGCTTTCTGTCTGCACTGGTCTCAGAATAGTTTGAAATGCACCTTGATTTCATCCAAACTCCATATAGAGCCTACAGAGTACATTTTCTAGCTTTAGGATGCATCCATTGATTCTCAAAGTGATAATACACAGTGAATAAAGGATATTTAAAAATGAAGCTGAGCATACAATCCACATACGTGGTCATTGTGTTTCACAGTCTGCCTTTTCACAACAAATTGCTCAAATAAAAAAAAACATTGCACATCAGATGAAATTAGAGATTCAAACAGGTTTCAAAGTAAAAATTAATTAGGTTTCTTACCAGATGTAGTTTTGTAGGCGTTTCAACCAAATACATTTCCGCAGTGATCAGTGCCATGTTGTTCGGTCACATGACTCCGTGCGTCAAAAGTTTAACCTTTACTGACAGCATAGAGATCAAATTAAATTAAATTATGCGTTGCGTATAGCGAAGCCAAAAAAAATTTTTTCCATGTATGTGGACGCGGGTCGCATGAGGTTAAAAGTGACAGTTACAGACGTAGAGGTGACAAGAGTATAAAACAAATAAAATCCCAAATGCAGTTTATTGTATAATCAAAATAACAATAATAACCATAAAAAAACTAAAACAAATCAGATTTGGGGCATTATGTGAGACTTTTAACTATGAACAAGCCCACAATAGACCAGGAACTCTTATTTTGTGCTCCCAACTCACACATAAGGGAAAAAAACATGCATAGGTGACATTTTATATTTAAAACGGCAAATTAAGATCAGCTGTTTCCATCTTTCACATTGTAACATTTTCAGTTGAAGTTAGAATCCTGTCCACCTTGTTGGAAAACATGCAGTTCTCCAATGCAGCAATTAGTTAAAAACAAAATAATTATCAAACTATTACATTTTAGTTGTCTTAAATTATTGATTTATTGTATCATGACTGTGTATGTAATGATAACGTGTACTATATCCACATCTTGGCTTTTCTCTGTTTTAAATAATCTTAAGTGTCACATGGCAAAACAAACTTGCAGGTTACGATAGTTCCAAAAAGCAATTTATGGCACAGATATATAGGCAAAGCCCATATATTGTTCGACCTCTTGCATTAACTGTAAGTGGGATTTCTATTCCTACAGTCACCAGTACATTTATAATAAGCGTATTTCTTGACTGCTTGCAATCATGGATAATTTCTTCCTCCACAAAGAATACATTAGATTTTTGACAAAACGAAGCATCTTAGAAGGTAGCATGATGTCGCTGCCTACCTTTGTTCGAGTAGTGTGCCTATGATGCCTTAAAATGCTGTCGACTTAGGCAGCTCACTAGGTTTTGGTACAGAGCTATAGAGAACAAAATAGCCTTTCAGCCAGAGAATTATACATCACACTGGATTTCTCACATTGATTTGCCAAGGAACATTAAACAATCAAAAGAAAGCAAGAATTTGAAACAGTCCCAAAGAACAAAAAATAAGTAGATAGGACATATGGAGTGATGGAGAAAAACAAGACTTGAATGTCTCTGGGAATATAAGCAGGATAAGAACTGGATCACAGATGCATAGCAAGCTACAGGCCCGGGTATACTTGCTTTGTGACGCACTTTTAGTATAGTCAACAGCAGATGAGGACTGTTCGCGTGTCGAGAAAATCTGGGCAGCACGCAGACAGTCCGTCTGCGCGACTGTGCTGATGGCGAAATTTGCAGACAACTGAAGTATACTTTGGCCTTAAGCCAAGTCCATGCAGGTGAGGCCTGGGTGAGGGAGAGGAGAGATGAATCTTGAATCATGTGGAGTGATGACATTTGCATGCAGCTCATCACTCAAAGATGGAGGAATGGAGATGGAGTTGGAATAGGAGGGAGAGGGGGACTCACCTTGAGCGGGGGTGCAAGTTGCAGCATCAAGGCTGGTGTTGGTGCTAACGGGGAGGGATAGGGGCAGCTGTGGGGGTGGTGGTATCTCAGAAGGGCCCTCTACTGGCAGAGCAGGGGTAGGAGCAGGGGCAGGGGGCACTGGCTCAGGGGTGGATGGTGGTGGAGGTACGGGAGGGGCAGGGACAATAATGTTCGGGGGGGGTTTAGGGGGGTTGGGAGGGGCAGGTGCAGTACCTGCTGCTCCGCACACCACACGCATCGAAAAAAGAAACAGGACCAGAGGGAGGAGACAAAGGAACAGTGTTTAAAAGAGAGAATAAGGGAAAAAAGTAGGTTAATAGAAAGAGAAGTTCTCATCTCTAAAAGTGAGAGAGGAAGTACAAGTAATCTAAAGCTCAACAAGATACACTTTTAAAACAATAGCAAAAATAATTTTTCTATGCCTTTTTCTAGGCAGGTAGGGGAAAAAAAGACTTGGAAGGTGCCATGCTTGCTTCAGGACCTTGGACAGTCCTTATATTCAACAGTGGAGCTCTTACCAGGAAAGGCAGTGGGCGGGGCAGGTGTTGGTACAGCGATAGGCACGCCCACACTTCCACTGCCACTGTTCTCTCTGCTGCTACTGCGACTGCTGGGATGACTGCCTCCACTGCTGCCACTGCTGACATACACACAAAAGAGAGGAAAACATCATATCATTTAAACAGCACACATAAACCATAAAGTATTATATAAAACACTAGGGATGGGAATCATAAGGAATTGAACGATTCCGGCTCCAATTCCTCTTAACGATTCTTTCAGTACTTTCAAGGAAGAATGATCTGGTATTAAGAAATGCAATTCTTATTGCATTTACTACCCTCATCATCCTGATGCCTGCTTTCTACAGAGCAGATTTAACAAATCAGAAATAATTGTAATACAATTCTTGTAAAAGGCATGTTTGCATTCATTTTTAGAGGCATAGATGCAATCCAATAATTGATCTTAACCATATATTAAATAAAAAATTCTAAACAAAGAAATGTGATCAAATTAACAGTACATTTTAAGTAGTTCATTCATTTATTCTTTAATACAATTCCACTGATTACAGCAAAACACATGTCTATCTTTATCTGCACATTGTCATATGAACAGCCATTTATTAACTGCACATGCCTGATTGAAGTCTCACAGGTCTACAACATTAAATAAACACTGAAACGGTTCCAGAGACAGTTTAGACTGTTATGTTGCCTAATGTTGTAAATTCATGCTTGTGAGAATTCAACATTTCTTATATCATTTCGAGTTGAACATTGGACAGGTGATGAGCGGTGCCTGGTTTTCTCCAGACATGACGCTTGCCATTCAGGCCAAAGAGTTAAATCTATTGTTTCTCATTGTTTGAGTCCTTCAGGTGCCTTTTGGCAAACTCCAGGCGGGCTGTCATGTGCCTTTTAATGAGGAGTGGCTTCCGTCTGGCCACTCTACCATACAGGCCTGATTGGTGGAGTGCTGCAGAGATGGTTGTTCTTCTGGAAGGTTCTCCTCTATCCACAGAGAAACGCTGGAGCTCTGTCATAGTGAACATCAGGTTCTTGGTCACCTCCCTGACTAAGGCCCTTCCACCCCGATCGCTCAGTTTGGCCGGACGGCCAGCTCTAGGAAGAGTCCTGGTGGTTCCAAACTTCTTCCATTTACGGATGGAGGCCACTGTGCTCATCGGGACCTTCAATGCTGCAGAAATGTTTTCTGTACCCTTCCCCAGATCTGTGACTCGATACAATCCTGTCTCGGAGGTCTACAGACAATTCCTTGGACTTTATGGCTTGGTTTGCACTCTGACATGCACTGTTAACTGTGGGACCTTATATAGACAGGTATGTGCCTTTCCAAATCATGTCCAATCAACTGAATATACCACAGGTGGACTCCAATCAAGTTGTAGAAACATCTCAAGGATGATCAGTGGATACAGGATGCACCTGAGCTCAATTTTGAGTGTCATGGCAAAGGCTGTGAATATTATGTACATGTGATTTTTTTTCTTTTTTCTTTTTAATAAATTTGCAAAGATTTCAAACAAACTTCTTTCTCGTTGTCATTATGGGGTATTGTTTGTAGAATTTTGAGGAAAATAATGAATTTAATCCATTTTGGAATAAGGCTGTAACATAACAAAATGTGAAAAAAGTGAAGCGCTGTGAATATTTTATGGATGCACTGTATATCAGCCAGGCAGATTAATCATCTTTTATTTGATCATTTTGAGATGGTCAACTGATATCAAGCACTGGAAGAATGTATCGGTCAGGCCATTGAATCAGATGATGTTTAGCCAGTGTGATATTAATTGACCGAATACTAGTGATTGACCGATATATTAGCCAGGCCAATATCTAGCCATTTTAAGATTATCGACAAATAACAATTGATGAACTGATATATCGAAGGCCGATTAATCTGACAATATTTGGATTATCAGCATCAGCTGATAACCATGCCCACATTGCCGAATAATGAAAGTAATTCTCCCATGTGTCTGTTTCAAACTCTACAGACAGCTTTGACAATTGTGTAAAACTAAATTAAGTATGCATATATATCAACCAGCAGCCAACCTGTTCGGCCCATCAGCTATTTTAAAACCTATTTTAACAGTCGACCACTGGTAAAAAAAAACAATACTGAGTTTCCAAATGTACAAATCACTGTCCCTTCAGTGTCAAGTTCAGTCCAATTGACAGGTTATGGCCTGAAAATATCAAATGTGCAGAATCTATAGATATATTTCTTCATAAAGATCTGGCATAGTCTTGACTGAGGATTTGTGGGTGAAAATCGGAGGAGGAAGAGTTGCGTAAGAATATAATTTTAAGCTCTATGTTAGTCCTCTGAGAGTATCAAAATTTAAAGCAGAGGGCTGAGAATGCAAACAGCAAAGAGATGGTGAGATACTGGTAAGAAAGACTGAAATAGAGAGAAAGATGGTGAGTGAAAGAGTGGGAGTAAGCCCTTCTTTAAGAAGGGTATGGCTGTCTGAATCGAAAAAATATAATAAAAATAAATCCAAGTATGAGAGAGAGAAAGCAAAGTAGAAGAAAAGAGAAAGTTAGTGAGTGACAGTTACTTTAACCCAAAGTCACACTGCAACAGAGACACTGAACAAAGACAGCTTAAAAACACAGAACGACACAAACAGGAGAGACAGACAGGAAAAGAGGATGCGGAAAAATAGGGACCGTCTTTTTATTCTTTGCGAGAGGTCACCATTTCTAAAAGCTTATCTTGGGGTTCTAAAAATGCATATATACGTTTTTAATAAGTGTGTGTGCGTGTATGTGAATACCTGTACGTGCGGGTCCTCTGATTAACAGAAGCAGTTCTAGCCGGGCTCTGCAGTGGTGGTGCGGTGTTGCGTGTAGGACTCGGCATGTAGTCATTAGGGACGACGGGTGGATGCACTGGCTCGAGTGTCCGGTAAGGGGAATGCCGTCTGCCAAGGGGGCAGGGTTAAAATATTTTAAAGTCCACTAAGGGGTGGAGTCAAACATCATTGACAGACCCCCAAAAATTACATACTGTAAAATATTGTGTAGAGTAAATATCCATCTAGAACATAATCACAACAGTACCATAAATGACACCTCATATGTCATGTTTAAGTTATTGTTATTTGTAGATATTATGAGGTATCTGTTATGTATGATGTAGATATTTAGTGGAGCCTAGTTTAGTGCATTACAGAAGGTTTTCTGAATTGCTTGTGATTGGCCATTGTAAAATAAGATTAAAATTCAACTTCATTGTCATTGTGTTGGGTACAGGTACAGAGCCAATGAAATGAAGTTGTTTTCGCATATCCCAACTAAGCTGGGGTCATAGCGCAGGGTCAGCTATAAAACAGCGCCCCGTGAGCAGATAGGGTCAAGGGCCTTGCTCAAGGGCCCAACAGTGGTATCTTGGCGGTGCTGGGGCTTGAACACCCGAGTGAAGGGTTATGGGCCGTGGACAAGGGCATGAGCAGGAGAACAGTTGAGGTTTAACAGTAACAAACATCAGCTGTAAAAACTCAATGACATAAAATAATAACACATCAACACACAACATGACAATTTGTTCTCCACAGTGACCTGCAATTTCAGACAAACGCATATAGACTGAAACACACACAGATCCAAATGCTTTAGTGTGTCAGTCCCTGAACAGAGAACAAGCCAAAACTATTAACAACTGTAGGTATGTGTGTGTGTGTGTGTGTTCATTGCTGTCAGGAACAATGGTAAATCTTTGTTGGGGGGGAACTTAGTGACACTAGGTACAAGCGGATATAAGCCTTTCCCAAATCTATAATATTAGAGGCGATAGTACATAAAGTGTACAAAAATATAATTGTGAGTTTGTTGTAGAAATGTTACGAACAGTTCTGTTCACCGTTAACATTCATTAAAAATATCCACTAATGTTATCAGTTATCAAATTAGGTTTCTACCTTCTTATTTGACAGTGATATGCATTTGCCTCAATTCTAATTCCCTGTCTCCACAGATTTGAATCATATTACTGAGCAATTAAAAATATTATTTGAAGAGACACGGCACTAAAATGTGTTTAGCAATGTGAAATTTTACAAAGTAAGAATAACATCCAATTAGCTTGCCACACTAAAAATCCCCAATTCATTCCCATCGGATTTTATGTAAAGCTTGTCTTGAGTGAGCCATTGAGTAACCAAGGGGGGTGTGGATTAGGAACGGGTAAATTTAAATGGCACTATGCTTTTGATATCATCATGAGGTCACATCAATCTGTGTTGAAAGCTCAGTTTCTATATTATTGTACAGCATTTATTTCACCTCCACCTTCATAAGTTCACCTTCAGTGATGGTAGACATGAAAGTATACTTAATCGACCCTGTACAAACTCACGCCTGATTAAACTAGATCAATAATCAACAATGAAATTCAGGTCAAAGTAATTATTTCAGAATTATATCAAATCATCAGAATTGGCAATTTCATAACAATAAAAATCATTACTTTTATTTTTATGAATGGCATCAAGAGAGACAAAATAAATAAATAAATAAAACACATGCACTTACCCCATGGTTCCTTTGCCAGGGCCAGGAGGGCTGGGTGGTTTCTGGGTAGGTGCAGCTGTGCGTGAAATCGTACCCACTTTCATATTCTGGGCGTTGACCTTTGGGTCAAAAGTCAAAGATTATTATTCTGAGTCGGAAGGAATGTAATAACACTAACTTTACACCACATACACACAAAACACACACCAACAAAGCCAGACTGAATCCTTACCTTAAACCTTAGTAACCACTACACTCAGAAATGAAAGCAATAAGAAAAGATACAAACCGTTAGTGTAAAAAGTCGAGAAGAACTCACACAAGCACAAACACACGATGTAGCTATTTAAGCACCAAAGTCTGAATGAGCCAGAGCCAAATACAGTACAGAGTACCATAAGCTCTAAAGAAGTACCTTGTATCTTAAAACTATAATTATCTTGGATTAATTTAACTTCAGTGTGTGCCAGATTTCACAGTTAAGCCAAGCTCTAACAGCCAAGCAGACATGTGTATTAGACAGATGGAAATGTATCTACTGTGTTACACAAACATACACACAGATTGGCTTGTTTGTTTCTTAATGCCATGCCAGCTCGCAATGCTATGGCTATGTTCATGGCAAAAACCAGGTTAAAATAGTAGGGGGAAAAAATAAAGATGTTTCAGATCCAATTGTACTCAAAACTACATTTGGATTGGCTTTGTTAAAAACCTTTTCAAGGGTGTCAAAGTAATACAAAAAATGTATCACAAGAGTAGAAATATTACAATCCAATAAAATGGGTTTTGACATGATGCACATATGGGGTATTTTACCCTGATAGTAGAACACACACAGATTGGCTTCATCGTTACCTTGACGCCATGGCCTACATCATCCAGCATGCTGTAGTCAAGGGGCTTGCGGATATACCGTACAGGCCTCTCAGGATTGGCTGGTGCAATGATCTTGTGTGTGCGTGAAGTGTTCTTATTGGTGGTGAGTATACCGATCTCTCGCCTTGCCACCTTTTCTTTATGGATGTCCACCGTCTGTGAAGAATTTTGGAGTGTTACAGTTTGTAGTACAGATTCACAGATCTGGTCTTTAACACTTTAAGTTCTGAGGGTGTTTTTTAAAGATTTTTTATTTCAAATGGTATACCCCAAATTAAAGGCTTATAACTTATTAAAAAAAACGAGGCTCAAGTGTTTGGTATCATTGTAAAGAAAATGTAAAAAATTTAGACTATGATAAATTCTAAAACTCTCAGCCTAAGAACTGCTAAACTTTTTTCTAATTTTATATTTTGGGTGTAAATAAGGTACCTTCGAAAAACTGATTTTGTTTTGTTCCCAATCATGTCAACTGAAAATTGTTGTGTTGATTTGACAAAGCAGTCCAAAGTTATCAAAAATTGTTTACATAAGAACTAATTACACACGCAAACACAACAATGACTAAAGGTATGCATAGCATGGAGATATGATTTTAGTAATGAGATTTCCCTGAACGAGTGCCATTTGACTCAATGAGCCTGCATCACGTACTTATCGCCATCTTCTGGTGGCCATATGTAACAGTTAACAATCACGTCATCTGATCCAGGAAAGTTAATGTGTTTTCAGCCAGATGCTGTGTGCACATTTTGCATATTGTGCTTTGTGTGGATTATCTAATGATCTATGCATCCAATTACCTTGTGTGTGTGTGGGCTCGTATGAAAGATAATTGCCTCCTCTAAGAAATGGTATGACATTTTATGTTCCGTTTATTTTTCATGAAGTAATAAGCAAAAACGCTGCATATAAGCAACACTTATTCACATGAAACAAATGTCAAAGACATATATGTAGCTATTACTTGCTATATTTTTGTCTGCGAGTACAAATAGGTTTTCTACTCTTTGAGACCTTTCCAACAACATATGACACATGGCTATATGATGAGTTTGATGTTTTACAGATTACAATAACATGTACAGTGCAACATTTTTACAGTTTTTCCTCAATCGCTTTGGCTCAATTCTCGAATGAGAATTATTTTATTCAAAACAGTAAGTTCAAATCTCTGAACAATTTGTTTCTTGTTCACACCAGATTTGAATTTCTTATTCATTTAAGCAAATTGCATGTGTTTCGGCACATGTGCAAAAAAAATTGCAAAATAGTAAGTACAACTGTCTACAATTTGCACAATAACTAAATGTACATGGCTTGCAGATCAAAACTGATGAGTTGATTCTCAGGGAAACTGTCATACTCTTCACAACTTGTGAAAATCTGTCAGACATACATGTATATTCCACAAACATCTATGACATGGAATATTTTTTTACACTTTAAGTGTAAGAAATTTAAAAAAATGGACATGCAAATGTTTTCTGTTTACATGTCACACAGCTACAAAAATACATTTACTATATATATATATATATATATATATATATATATATATATATATATATATATATATATATACACACAAATGTGCATATCCTTTTTTTCTGTGTACTTTTACCTACAGTTGAAATCGGTATCTAAAAACTCATTATGATACACAATAGCATTCAGCTAGGCAAAACTGACATTCTTGTGTAGTACAAGTATATAACAAACATTTCTAGAGTTGACTGCCACAGTGAAAAAACATCTAAACATTTTGACCAGTAGGGCTCACACAATGACAAAAAAATCATTTTGGTGGAATTGGCCAATTTACTGATACAAAATATAAGGTTTTGAAGCATGAATTAAATGTTTTGGATGAGTTACTACATTTTGCAGACATGCAATAGAGTTGCAATGTACCATAATACAGTTGTGACAATTTAACTAACAGTTTAGTGAAAGAAAATTAGCCAAAGCGATTGAGGAAAAACTGTAAAAAATGATCAAAACAGAACACTTCTAATTTGTCTGCAACTTTCAAAGCACTTGTTCTGTTTTGGTCATAATGCCTATGTGCATTATGAAGAAGAGCTTCTAAGCTTTCAAACGATACCTATTTTGTTGGTCAAGACTGTAGTTATTAATATTTTGACAATTATTTTTTTTTTCTCGTGGGCTCATCCGAGCATAAAAGGGTTAAATGTCTGTGTTTAAGCATCGCAATTCACAAAACTGAAATTTTAAACCCTGATAATTTCATTAAGTGCAGTGAACCTGTAATATTAGATGTTTCTATTAAAGACTGACTGATTTATAATGCAGGATGCAATGCTTGGTGTGATTTAGAATTGGGGTCATAATGTAGTTTGTCCAGCAGACCACGCTCCAACTCTTTTGTTTACAGAGCTTAGCAGACAGTGTGGGGTTAAGCGGTGTCTTCCCAGTAAGTTGCTAACTAGTTCGTGAAATACATACTGGAAAGTTAATAAACAATGACACCACCTTTCCGCATGTGTAAATGCTTCTTGTTTTATAACCTGCCCCTAATTGACAGGCAGTATTGAAATAGTCAGCATTTGAGAGAAAATAAACAGTACTACTGATATTTATTTAGCTATTTATATTAGTTTGATTTATTCTTTATTTAAATGGTCAGCAATTAACTGATACTAAACAGTAATGATGTTTATTTTATTTGAATTTATTCTTTATTTTTATGGTCAGCCACTGACTGATACTGAACATACAGTACTTGTGTTTATTTAGTCATTTATTGTATTTTAATGTATTATTTATTTTCTCGGTGTTCATTTCTAGAATTTTTTGACAATGTATAATAATAATAATAATGTCAAATATTCTTTGATAAAAATATTTATATTTTGCATAGTCATATCAAAGCGCAATCCACATAGAAAAGGTCTGCTTTCATTCCAGCTCAAAAATTAACTATATTGGCCACCATATCGGTAATTTTTCCCACTCTAAAATCGGTAACCTCTCAAAAAAAAAAAAAAATCACATAGTTTGGGCTTTAGTTTCTAGATCTGTAGAATTGCTTGGAGCAGTGTACCTGTGAAATGTGGTTAATGGAGGACTCCATGCGGCGTAGCTGGGACGCCTGTATATCCAGCATCTGGAGCACATTGTTGGCAAGAGTGTTGATCAGATATGCAACACTTGCCAAAGATTGAGTGGTGTAGCTTTTGGTTTCTTCTAGAGCTCTGTGCTTATCTGGAGACTAGAACAGAAGGAGAAAAAAGAAGGAGAGAGTGTACGTGTTAATCTCAGCACAGAAGGATGGACAGAAGTGAAATAGAACATCATATTGACTTGTGGCCTCGTTTCTACTCCCTCGTATTAATGCTCCATAATGATTCATTTCCTGCGAGCAAGAGCACATAAAAACAGTGAGACAGACACTGCATCAGCTAATCAGAGCAGTACAACCATCAATAAAAACTGCTTCATTGGCTGCCTACAACCATCAATCATTCCTATCTGGTGTAACCATGGTGATGCCATCAAATATATGGGAAGGTCTTTTGACAAACAGCACTGTGAATGAGGAAAGTGGGGGAGTAGGATGGTGAGTAAATGTGGAACTGAAAGTGCGAGAAAGACAACTTCCAGCATTCAAAACTTATGAGGAGCCAAAACAAATGCAGTTATTGTGTCACAAACTTCAAAGTTCATCAAATATATGAATTCACCTAATTGGCTAAATGCTCAGTTAAATGAATAGTTCACCCAAATATTAAATTCTGTCATCATTTGCTCACCCATACCACCCATTCTCCTTGTAGAAAACAAATGGAGATGTTTTGAAGGATGTTCATGCTGCACTTCATTACAATGAAGTATAATAATTACTAAGGCTGGGCAATATGATGATATATGTCATGGCGATGATTTAAAATGGCAATTGACGGAGATTTATCTATATCGTGTATCGCGATATGTAAATATCCATGTGCACAGCATGACCGTATCTATCTATTATTTTACTGACTGTAAAGAACAGAAAGGATATTAAGGCACATTATTCAATGAAAGTGGAGTGCCCCTCATCTTTCAGTAATAATAACCATTTCACTTACATAACAGCATTAGCTGAAAATATTATAATTTTTTTTAAGTATACAGGGGACTTTTTAACTAGGTATATTATGAAAATAATATATATTTTTTAAAAAACATGCCCATCTATGTGATTTTCCGAAGTTTGAGTCCACTTGCATTCCTTGATGTAATCGTTCCTCGTGATCACGCAGCATGTTTTCATTAGCTAAATGGGAGGATAAACACTATTAAAGTGTGACGAGACTCGCGCTGTGCGTGCAAGCCATTCTCACATCACAAGCCACTCAACTATTTAGCCTTTTTCGGTGAATCGCTCCAGCAAAATCCTACATTTTTTTCCAAGTTTAATTAATATTTTGAATAGGGTTTATGCTTTCTCTTTTAATAATTTAATGTATTTTTGAGTGTGACCGCAGTTTAAGGAGGGAGTACCTGTATGCTGGGTTGTAAATCTCAAGGATTAATAGTGGTGTTTTCCTTATTACGGTCACGATCCCCTGTTGTCTGCCCCGTGTTTCACTTGTCAACTGTCATAAACTACACTTCATATAATTCCCTGCCCTCATCACTGCCAGCACTCAATCAATGTTCTCACCTGTATGTCGTTTGATCATCATCATCCTTGTGTACTTAAGCCCCGTTGTTTGCTCAGTCTTTGTCGGTCGTTGAATGTAGATGTTTGAATGTTGTAAGTGAATGTTGATGCCTTGTATATTCTGGTCTGTGTTCCTGCCTGAGCCCGTCGTGGATGTTTTCCCTTGTTTACATCTTTTGTTTCCCCTCATGGATGTTTTGTTTGTTCCAGTCTTGTTTGTCTTATTATTTTCAATAAACCGCATGTAGATCCTCACCCCTCGTCTGCCTTCGTAACAATTACATTACGTGCTATTCTGAAAGCACAAAAGAAACTGAAGGTGAAGTGCTGCTTCAAACCGAAACCGAAGGTGAATGGCTTGCACGCGCTGCAGGAGTCTGTTTGGGTATACTGCAGTCTCGTCACATTTGAACTATTTATTTAGCCTCCCATTCAGCTCATGAAAACATGCTGCATGAACATGAGGAAGGATTACATCAAGATGTAGATTGGAATGAAGGTGCAGAATTTATATAAATAAAATAGTCTACTTTTCTCTTGCCATTGCTGGCATGCCAGTGATTACCTCTCCGCGAGCAAATGCTGGCCCGCGTGCCATAGGTTGCCGATCTCTGTTATATATCATTCGTTTTTCATCATTTGTTACATTTTAGCTTTTCATTTCTTCTTTTGTTTTTTTTACATTTTTAAATGAAATTGTACATATGTTATTACATTTTTATTCTTTACATGTATAATTTGTACCATTTACAAGTACTTACATTGGTTTGTAGAACACATGCTAAATATTGGTACAGTCTCTTCAAGTGGTTGAGTGCAAACACGATGATGAGACAGGAATCAAATGCCTTCTTTTACTATCAATTTCAACTTTCACATTCTTTTGTTTTTGGCGATTCATATTATTTGTGCATATCGCCACCTACTGGGCAGGGAGGAGAATTTATAGTAAAAGAGGACATAGATATTGATTTTATACCGTTTATAACCCAAAATTATCATATCACTTCTGAAGATATGGATTAAACCACTGGAGTCTTATGGATTACTTTTATGCTGCCTTTGTGCTTTATAGAGCTTAAAGATTTGGTTCATCATTCACTTGCATTGTGAGGACCAACAGAGCTGAATATCCTTCTAAAAATCTTAATTTGTGTAAAGCAGAAGAAATTCATACACATCTGTGATGGCATGAGGGTGATTAAGTAATGAAAGAATTTTTAAACTTTTGGATGATTGCTTTCACATAACTCTGGGCCTGAACATACTATTAGCCAATAACACAAACAAGCACAATCATTTTTACAATCCTCCCAGCAGGGAGAATGTGCTGTCAGCTCGAGATAAAAACCCTGTTTGGTCATCATCACTTTGAGAAAAACATCAGACCCCCGTTAGGTTCAATAACACTCCAAAGTTCCACAACTCAACACTCCATTTACTGTCGGATGACCATGACACCTGTACAAATAATTCAACAACTAGGCCCATCCATTAATCTGGCATTCCCAAAACAAACAAAGTGCAAGCTGGTTTATTTATCCAAAAAAGGTCATGCCAAGTTAAGAGAAGCCCTTTTTAATCCACTAACATATCTTTATGTAATATGTATGAATTGAGGATGTGGGCAAGACAGCAAATATAGTGTTACACACTGAACTAAAACCAGACCACAGACCACACGCAGGCAAGAATCATATCAACCCGAGCTGAATACCGTCATTGAAAGAGATCTGAGCTCGGTCACATGGGACATTTCTGAATGTGCTGTGACAAAGAAATTAAGTCAAAGAAAATACAAGGATAATCACTACCAGAATACAATGATTTTTCTCAACCAACCAGCCCGATGGCATCACAAAGCTGGTGGATACCATTGAAAGCATTCAGAACAGATCCAACTTACATTGTCCATAACAACACACATTCAGAGAGCATTGCTGTGTGCCCAACATGATTACTGGGGGCCAGATTGAGGTGCAATACGAACCGAGATACCCCTATTCCAGTTCACAAAGCAAAACCTGTTTAACTTGTTTAAAACTGTCAGCTCAGGGGGCCTGGGTAGCTCAGTGAGTAAAGACGCTGACTATCACCCCTGGAGTTCAGGGCATGCTGAGTGACTCCAGCCTGGTCTTCTAAGCAACCAAATTGGCCAGGTTGCTAGAAATGGTAGAGTCACATGGGGTAACCTCCTCGCTCTCGGTAGGGCGCGTGGTGAATTGTGCGTGGATGCCGCTGTAAATAGCGTGAAACATCCCCATGCGCTACGTCTCCACGGTAATGCGCTCAAAAAGCCATGTGAGAAGATGCGCGGATTAACGTCTCAGACACAGAGGCAACTGAGATTCGTCCTCCGCCACCAGGATTGAGGCGAGTCACTACGCCACTACGAGGTCTTAAGAGCACATTGGGAATTGGGCATTCCAAATTTGGAGAGAATTTTGTTTTAAATCTGTCAGCTCAGACTCAAAAAAACACTGACCCAATGGCTTTGCGCATATGCAGGCCAGCAAACGCTGTCAAGTTCTCAAGTATGCAATATTTAATAGGAACACATCATACACTATCTGACCCCTAAGTACCCAATTCAGCATCCAATGAGAAAGTTCTGACTGTATTTTTTAACAATAGGTGTCAGAGCTTCATTTCGGACACTCATATTCTGTACGTCAAATGACAAATTGTAAAAAAGAGAAGTGGAGATGCCTACACAACCACTTCTGTACATCCCCAAGGAATGCTGAAAATAAAATGAATTCATTTATTCATCTTCGGTCCAGAAAATCACAGTTTCCATAGTGAATCATCAGACTCAAGCTAGCAGGGATAAACCTTTTTGAAGATTTACCACATTACTTGCATAGTAGGCTAACAATAATTTAATTGTGAAGTGAAGACCATTAAACTCTGGTTACCAGGGATGACTCCTTATTAGAATGGTTAGATCAGTGTAAAAAACAAACTATGATATTTGTTAATATTAAAAATAAAAATAAATAGTCGCCTTAACACGATCAAAAAGTACTGCCATTTCCGTCATAAAAATTAAATACATTCCATCACTTCTAATAATAATAATAATAATAATAATTATTTAACAATTCCACTAAAACACCGTGGTTACCCCGGTTAGTGTTACAATTGAAAAACTAATCGAAATACAACACGAAAATAGCAAATAATGTCAATTAAAACGAGCATCTCAAGGTTTAAATGAGATGACACCAATACTGCCAAAGTAATAATACAGAAATCATAGTACTTATCACATAAAAATATGCTCTATAATCAATTAACCTCAATATCACCTCATAAATTATAACTAATGATAAATAAATGAAAAAAATACATAGTATCCATACACTTCAAGCATCGCAGCCGAGCTAACTTCAAAAAACTGCGGTGCTTTGATAAAAATATTTTACAAACGCTAGTACTCATTAATATACCACTTTGATAATATCACTCAGATTTAATAAACACATAAATGTACGGTCTTTGATGTGGTTATTTGAGGTTTACACATTGGTTTCGCTTCGGCTAGCGCGTTAGCCTGTTAGCTCAGTGTTTGAGGCCTCAATTCTCTAGAAAACCCCTGATAATGGGAAACAAAGCATTCATAAAGTGTGCTAAGTGTTTAATGAATGTATTAAAAACCATTATAAAATATAGAGCTGTTATTAAATGAGGTGATTAATTCAGTCTGTTGGTCGGCATTATCACTCGACCACACAGGCAGTAGGATCAGTTATTTCACTCCATGTATCTAGTCGTCCCTCGTATATTTGTCAGTGTTTTTTTTTTTTGGTTTTGTTACCTGTATGTAGTTGCTCTCGCAGTACTCGGCGACTCTCTCTAGATTGGCGTAGCTGTCTAACAGGGCTCCTCGACCAGCAGGAATCTCCTCTTCCAACAGCATCTGCAGCTCCGCCATCTTCACATCTTACTGATGCATACAGGAGGAAAACACCACCATCACACTCCCCTGTCCCTCTCTCTCTCACTCACTCACTCACTCACTGAAGCATGTAGGAGGAAAACACCATGACACTACCCTCTCTCTCCCCCTCTTTTCAAGAGGATATTTCTTTAACTTGTGAGAATCTGTTGTGCTTGCATTTTAAATACTCCATGCATAAGGATAATTCCTTTAATGGTTTGACCAATGCCAATATGCAACACTGATATCTAAATATTAGATGGATGGATGGAAAGAAATACAAATATTTACTCAAAATTTACTTTTTTTCCTTTGCTATTGGTAAATATTTAGAATTGACACTAGGCTGATAAAAAGCCCACTACACCCATCATATCGCTTCTGAAGACATATGTTAAACCACTGGAGTCATTTGGATGACTTTTATGCTGCCTTTATATTATGCTGATATTTGGAGCTTCAAACTTTTGGTCACCATTCACTGGCATTGTAAGGACCCACAGAGTGGAGATATTCTTCTAAAAATGTTCACGTTCAGCAGAATAAATAAAGTCATACACATCTGAGATGGCATGAGGGTGAATACATTAATTATATAATTTTCATTTTGGATGAACAATCCCTTCAATAGGACTGGCTGATGTATCGGATCATGGCTAGATTTGATATTCCGAGCCGTTCTGTTACTCTTCGGAAAACATAATCATACTTATTTTTCCTTTTTATTAGCATAGAAAGATTGTAGTATTTAAACAATGATAAATCATGTATTATAATATATGGAAGTGAGGCATTATGGCACCAGTAAAAATGTTTAGACATGGACACTGAAAGCTGAAATGTTAAGCAAGAACCTTGGCTGTAACGGTGCCCTTATTTTAAATGGCCTTTTTGTGGCATTTTGTATGAATTAAAATCTTCAGTCATATAGGTTTAATAAACTGGACATCGCTTTGATCTTATCAACTGAAGCCCCACTCAGTGTGCTGAGGAAATGCACTAATTTGCAGACCTAGAAGATTGCCCCATGCCATTGGCCATGCATAATTCATTTTTCCAGGAAGAGTCCATTTTTAGGGACATGAGATATGAGTTCTTCATTTCCTCTTGCTGAGTGTGATCCAGGTGTCATCTTTGGGTGTGGCCACCAGTTCATACCTGGCCTCAACCACCTGCCCTTCAACTCGGTGCAGTCTCAACCTGCGCACCAGTGTGCTGAGCAGCACTGTGGCCACAGTGTATGCAAATCTGAAATATAGAGTGAAAAGTGAAATACAACACATTCACCATTGAAAACATTAAAGTGCAACTCCAGGTCAGATTTGAATATTCTTAATGGTTTATGTATTCCATCACAATAATGTCTGTATTCCTCTTGTTGTACCTAAGTTCAGGGCAGGCCTGGTTTCCTGAAAACCCAAGCAGTGAGAAGCTCTTCGTTACTGACTCATCAGCAAATCTGTCAGGATTAAATCTGTAAGAAAGAGAAACGGTTAAGAACCCAAGCTAAACATGTTAATATACAATCTTGTATATGATAAACATTTATAATACAAATACAAAAACAAACACACCCCTACCTGTATGGAAGTGACCAAGTATCCGCATCTTGAAGAACCACACCCAGGGCATAGATAACCAATGTCTACCAAATAAATAAACAAATAAATCAATTATGATGTGAATGAAAACAAGGCTGTGAGGGATGTTTTTAAACTCTCTTCAATGACATGTACAGCACTATAAAAAAGTTCCCACATCTCATCTAATTTTCATCTACCTTGTGCTTTCTGGAGTTTCTTGTCTACTGAAAATTTTTGGAAAGGTGTTTTTTCCCATGTTTTATCTGCTGAATAATCAACACCAATTTGAAAAATAGTATGCATAGTAAGGGGTTTTAAGAGTTTTTATACGTTTCATTGTGGACAAGTAACTTTTGAAAAACGGCAGTGTGGACGGAGAGCATTTCGAAATGAAAACACCATTTTCAAATATATTTGGATTAATGTGGACATAGCCTGTCTATCCCCCACAGCCTCCTGTCAATAAATAAATATAGTACTACTCTAAATAAGGCCCATTGTTTATGTAGATAAAAGTGACATAAATGCCTCAGATTTTTTAAAATGTGGGGGTGCAAAATCCCTTGTTGATCATTCCTATGTTTTATCTATGTAATGGTTTAGTGCCTCTACAGACACTGCAGCTGTCAGATAGGGGTTTCCCTGTTTCAGAGCTGTTGTTGAATGTGTCGCTAAAGTAGTTTTTGATAAAAAAAAAAATGAAATAAAAAAAAAAAAATGCACAGTCCACACAAATTCTCTCACCATTTACTCACCCTCATGCCATCCCAGATGTGTGACTTTCTTTCTTCTACATAACACAAATTAAGATTTTTAGAAAAATATCTCAGTTCTGTAGTTCCATAAAATGCAAGTGAACGGCGGCCAGAACTTTGAAGGTACAAAAAGCACATAACGGCAGCATAAAAGTAATCTATGACTTCTGCCCACCATTCACTTGCATTGTATGGACCTACAGTGCTGAGATACTTTCAAAAAATATTTTTTTGTGTTCAGCAGAAAAAAAGAAAGTCATACACATTCAGGATGGCTTGAGGGTGAGTAAACGATAAGAGAATTGATATTTTTGGGTTAACTACCCCTTTAACATATTTTTGGGTAAACTACCCCTTTATCATTTCTCACCTCTTTAGGAATGACGTGTTGATCCACTTTACCCTCCACCTCCTGTAATCTGGCAGCCACAGGCGTTAGTTTGGCTGTGCGGACGGTTTCATTCAGCACCTGCTGGCAGTATCTGGAAGGAGGAGGAAAATATATGTGAGAGAATGTGATGGAAGTAATTCCTAATACTACTACATTCTTGCCACTAGGTGGCACAAATGTCAATTCTGGGAGAAAAAGAAAAGGTCCTTTACATATATGTTCACATATGCACACAAGGAAAATCCTTGTGTTTATATATATTGTAAACTTGCCTTCAAATCTTAACCATAATTTGATTCGTACATGTTTAGACATGATCCTCGTGGCTTACAGAATTCTCATTTTACTTACAGGAATAGTTCACAAAGAGGTTTTAGAGAAGTTTAAAAATAAAAAATAAAAAAAATCACAGTCGGTAGTCAAAAGTATCTTTAAACATCTAAAAAAAATAAATTAATACAAAAGCATCTCCTATTGTGTTTTCTGCATAAGAAAGAAATCCATTAGGGGTTGGAAGGACGTGAGGATGATAAAAACAATTTGACAGAATTTTCATTTTAATGGGGCAGGGGTAGAAAGAGTACTGAAAAATAATACTCATGTAAAAGTACTGTTACATCATAAAAAATTTAGTATGACTAGAGTAAAAGTACCTGTCCTAAAAACTACTCAAGTAAGAGTGAAAGAGTAGCTAATTTAAAAGTACTCATGAGTAGTGAGTATTGAGTACTGAGTTGCGAAAGCTATGCCCCTTTATAATAAACTCTCTGCAATTTAAAAATGTAGCACACATTCTGTAATTTACATTCCCTTTCAAGGCTGTTTGCCAGAAAGAAGGTGTTTGTGATTGACAGCTTTTAAAATACATCACTTATCTATGATACTGAAAACACTACATTAATCTGATTTAAATAAATAAAAGGGCGACATGATTACAGAAATGAAAAGATGAAAAGTTATTTTCAATATCATAATATATGAAACAATTACATTAAAATCAGTTTATGTGTCTAAATTTCCCTTAATGCCAACTGAGAGTTACTGTTGCGCATAAAACATGTTCAAAACAATGCAAGGAATGGCAATTTGTTTTAACGAAAACCCACTAAAAAACCAGGGTCACTTGGTGCATTATGTCCCGAACAATAGAGGGGGTTGAGCGGTTGTTTGGTACAGGGGCCACATCGGGATTCAAAGGAATAATTCACACAAAAATGAATATTCTCTCATAATTTATGCCATCCCGGATGTGTTTGACTTTTTCTTCAGCAGAACACAAATTAAGATTTTTAGAAGAATGTATCAGCTCTTTAGGTCCATACAACGTAAGTAAATCGGTACCAAAATTTGAAGCTCCAAAAGTCACATCAAAGTAGCCTAATTCATGTGACTCCAGTGGTTAAATCCATGTCTTCAGAAGAGATATGACAGGTTGGGTGAGAAACAGATGAATATTTAAGTACATTTTTACTATTATATTTATGCATTTGGCAGACGCTTTTATCCAAAGCGACTTACAGAGCACATATTACAGGGACAATCCCCCCGGAGCAACCTGGAGTTAAGTGTCTTGCTCAAGGACATAATGGTGGTGGCCGTGGGGATCGAACCAGCAACCTTCTGATTTACAGTTATGTGCTTTAGCCCACTACACCACTCCCTATTAATTCTCCTCCCTGCTCAGTCAATTTCCACTTTAACTTTCACATTCTTCTTTTGTTTGGTGATTCACATTCTTCATGCATACCACCATCTACTGGGCAGGGAGAAGAATTTCTAGCAAAAATTGACTTAAATATTTATCTTTTTCGCACCCACACCAATCATATCACTTCTGAAGACATGGATAAAACCACTGGAGTTGTATATATTATATTTATGCTGCATTTATGTGCTTTGTGGAGCGTCAAAATGTTGGCATCCATTCACTTTTATTGTATGGACCTACAGAGCTGAAATATTTTTCTAAAATCCTTAATTTGTGTTCTGAAGAAAGACATAGACAGATGGCATGAGAGTGAGTAAATGATAAGATCATTTTTGTATGAATTATTTTTTTAGTAGTACATGGGGGGCCACATTGTCCTCCTTTTGAGATACAATGTTCAACAATGATTTAGTTATTGTATCTTTTAAGCCAAGAAATAGTTGTGTTCTCATTCTAATGCATGATGCACAATTTGCTGAAGTTTGTGACTGGTGTAATGTTCTGATGAAGTATTGCTCTACAAACATTGACATTTTTCTATCAGGCATTAAAAAAATGATAGAAGCGAAGCATAATTATAAATTATTTTATCATCTCTACTGTCCTGGTAATTTATTATACAAATGAACACTCTACATCAGGGGTCAGTATTTTTTTGTTTTTAAACTAACAATACTATTAAAGAAATGTCACTGTTTTATTCTATTACATTAATACGTTTAAAGCTACTAAAGTTATTCAGCTAAAAGTAGTGAATGGTTTTCTCGTTTCCTTGTTAATGTTGTTTGATTAATAGCCTTAATATGTCATAGCCTACAAGAGAGTGCTCAATTCGGTTAAATTTACACTTCAAGCCTGACATTTTGATGCAAATACGATTTTTATCAGACCAAACCGACTGTGTTTACATTAATGTCTCATCAAGACGGACACTGGCAGAATTATAAAGTGTATTTGATCGTTTAGGTGTGAACCAACAATAGCGCTCAAACATTAGCGCCTGTCAATCAAACAGTTCTAATAAAAAGACAATCTTTTATATTTTATCTAGATCAACCAACCAGTGGTTGTCTTGCTATCACGATCAATGTAATGAACACCCCTTTTCTAGATGTTGAACATAGGCAAAGTATAGAAAATTACTCAGAAGTTTATCATCCATATCGTGGGCATCTCTCTTTTCTTCAGATAAACATCAAGATTGTTTTATCGCCCAGCCCTATTGATAACATTGCATTAATCTCTCACATCAACCAATAATCTCAGTGATAGATAGCAAATTTACAGGCTACGTTATAGACACACAGAATCTAGTAAGAAGAAAAATTAAATTGACCTCAATATGTTTCTTCAAATTAGATGCAGGATTAATGCTGATATCAGGCTTGAGCAAGTTAAACTCACATGACATGATCATGCAATTGGCCTTTTTCACTGCAAAAAGCCCTTTTAGGTGTGGCCAGTTATGTTCAGGTGAACTGTGCTTGAACAGATGGCACCAAATCTGCAGCTGCTGTTCAAGAGTGTGATTTGATTTGATGGGAGTCACAAGACTCTCCCTAGCCAATCATGTTGATGGATAAAAATAAAATCAGGACGGGGAAGTAGCGAACAAAGACGGTGGAAAAATAGCGCAGTAAAAGTACAGTTACAGCACTTAAAATATACTCAAGTAAAAGTATTCAATTTTTAAACTACTTAAAAAGTAAAATACCTAGGAAAAACTACTTAATTACAGTAACGTGAGTATTTGTAATTCGTTACCATACACCCCTGTTTTTGGGTAAGCAATTTCTTCAACACCTTATTTAAACTCCCTACGCATCACTTACCTAACCCCTTAGTAATTCTACTCTCAACTAGTTAACTATTGGTGTATTATCTCTGTACTAGCATGCACCCCTTTAGCCAATTTTGGAACTATGTATTGCAGCTCTTCTTTTTTTAACCTCCTGAGACACCACGTCCACGTGCATGGGCATTATGTTTTGGCTTCGCAATAGGCTATGCATAATTTCATTTCATTTAAACTGACTGATCTTAATTCAGGAGACTCTAGGCTGTTATTAAAGCATGAGTCATGCTTTAATATACAATGAGTCATGTGACAAAACAACATGGTGCTGATCACAGCTGAATTTGTCTTCAGGGGAAACGGCAACAAAACTACAACTGATTACGTTTTTACATTAAAACCTTTTTGAGTCAAAACAGTAGAGTCTCTAGTTTCATATGATCTGCCATTTAAAAAATGTCATTGATTTATCATGGAGTGGCACGCTGTTAAACACACTGACCACATATATGGACTAAGGCTCATTTTCCTTAAAAAAAATCCTATATTCACTGTGCATTATCACTTTGAGAATCAATGGATGCATCTAAAAGCTGGACAACGTTGCTTTCAGAGGCTGTATATGGAGTTAGGATGAAAATAAGGTGCATTTCAAACTCTTCTGAGACCAGTGCAGACAAACAGCACATTGGAGGTTAAGTCATTCCCTAAATAGGGAGCAAGGGAGCATCCTAGTATGAAAAGTATGAATCGCTTGTGTTGTAGCATTCCTTATTTCTGAGTCTCTTACTTTTGTTTCTGCTAAATGAATAAAGGAAAATGGAATATGGGTATTATAGGCAGAATAGGTCAGAAGCCATGACCAGAATTCACCTGAGCTGTGGAATCTTCTCCAAGGTAACAGGCTCTTCACCCAGCACGTCAACAAGCTCTTGATAGAGCTTCTCCTGCACTGCCTCTGACACTGACAGGAAGTGCACAGCCCAGATGCACACTACAACGTAAGATCAGGCATGTTTCAGAGTTGGCATAGTTGCAAATGAAAGGCCAAATAACAGCAATAGAGACATGAAGGTAAACAAGAAGAACAAAAGTTTAGACTCACAGTTAGCGGTGATGACACAGCCAGCTAGAGTAAAAACCATACCATCCTCCATCACCTGGGGAGAGAAAAACACAAAAAACATGTTTAATCATATGCAATTTCTGCATAAATACTGCCACGTTAAGAATTTATGACATTCAGTAAATCAATTTAAGTATGAATCAATCGGTGTTGAGATAATATCCACCTGCCGCTCTGTCAGGTTGGCCTGCAGTAAATTATTAACAAAAGATAACTGATGGACTCCTTGTCCAACCCTCTGTTTTGCCACAGATTTCAACACTGTCTCCATCTCAGCCAGAGCTGAAAACAATAAAATCACATTCACAATCATGAATAATCAAAAATAATAAATACTTTCTACAAGTGTTTAACTGCTCTCTTACCACTCTCATAATGTGCCTTTCTGCTAGAGCTCTTCTCTAAGGTTCCATCCAGATAACCTTTACCGATCTCTGACCAGATCTATGCAAATCCACAAATGTATACCATTAGATTTAAAATGATGTTAAAATCATCTGTCTAACAATTATACCATTACACAACTCTAACAATGAACAACTGAATGTATGATTGAATTAGCGGACAAATTAATACTCACCGCTTCGTGATTCTTGCGGAACCGAATGACCTCAGCATCATCCTGAAAGCGACTCCCCATGGCAAGCTGAGTGACAGCCTTCATAGCCAATCCGAGCAGATGAGCACAAAGGGGCGTGTGCTGAGATTCAGGAAAAGATGCCCACTTGTCAACTAGTTCCTCCACCAGCTATAAAAAAAAAACAGTAGTAGGAATAATAATAGAGGAAAAATATCAACAAATGAGAAAATGCACATTATTGACATTTTATTGTTCAATGGGGGAAATTTTATTTAAAGGAATAGTACACCAAAAAATTAAGTGTGAATGAGCTTCTCTCGTGAACACGCCAAGGAGACTGCTGATGGCAATATTTATAGTGAAAAAGGACTTCAGTTTCTTACCCAGAACTGATCGTATCGCTTCAGAAGACATGGATTAAATCACTCTAGTCATTTGGATTTGTTTAATTTGGAGTGGTGCTGGCATAGTGGGCTAAAGCACTGAACATGTAAACAGAAGGTTATCAGTTCGATCCCCACAGCCACCACCATTGTGTCCTTGAGCAAGACACTTAACTCCAGGTTGCTCTGGGGGAATTGTCCCTGCAATAAGGGCACCGTAATTCGCTTTGGATGAAAGCGTTTGCAAAATGCATAAATGTATATGTTTTATCTTAAATTGATGTCCTTTTTGGAGCATGAAAGATTTCCACATTGACTAACATTGTTTGGACAAAAACACATCACACATCTATCAAAATATCTTAATTTATGTGCCGCAGAAGAAAAAAATGTATACGAGTTTGAGACTGCATTAGGGTGAGTAAATCATGACAGAACTATAATTTTTAGGTGAACTATTCCTTTAAGTTTTAAAGGGACTGTTCACTCAAAAATGCAAATACTTCCATAATTTACTCATACCATCCCAGATATGTTTGACTTTCTTTTTTCTGCTGAACACAAACAAAGATTTTTAGAATAATATCTCAGCGCTGTAGGTCCTCACAATGCAAGTGAATGGTGATCAGTCCTTTAAAGTCAGTGTGGAAAGGACGAGACAGGGGGCTGTGATGCATCCAGTAAGGCTTTTTATTTATTTGCCTTTTTATGTCTGTGCAGTCCTCTCCAATTAAATCAACATGTGACAAAAACTTTGTTAACATAAACTTCTCTGAGTCTTCAGCTTCACAACACTATAAATTTCAATATAATCTCTTCAGCTTCACAATAAACATTTAATACGACACACCAGTCACTGGTCACTCGTGTCGTTCTCTCTCTCCCTTTCTGGCGGTCGCGTGGCCGGTTTATATGCCACACTCCCCATGCTCACTGGAATTAGAGATTTTGTCACATGTTGGTTTTAGACATAATTTAGCTCAGGTGTAACCACCCTTACCGCTTTCTCTCTCTCCGGGCAGACGCTTGACCACGCCCCCGCTGCCACAGTCAGCATAAAAGTAATCCATACAACTCCAGTGGATTAATCAATGTCTTCTGAAGCAATCCAGTTGGTTTTGGGTGAGAACAGACCAAAATGTAACAGATTTTTCACTGTACATCTTGCCATTGCAGTCTCTAGGCACAATCACAATTTAAAGCTCGATTACACTTCCTAGAACTTAGCGCATGCGCGGAACGCTAGATGGTGCTGTAGGGCCAGCTAGATTACTCAATGAAAAGAACTTTGCTGTTGCATGGACCGAATAGAGAAAAAAATTATTGCCAAAGTAATTGCTGAACAGAATATCCTCCACGCACCTGGAGCAGAAGGGGGAAGTTGTTCTCAAGAGTTTTATTAATAGCTCCCTCATACTGTTTCTTTCTCATCAGCGACTCAGTCACTCCCACTCCTGAACCTGACTGGTAACCTAGCAACGACTTGAGCATCGTCTCAAAGGAATCCGCTACAGAAAGGAACAAACATGAATATGTATGAGATAAAGCAAGTATATTAAAATAAAGGATATTAGTAATATCTTGTAATGTAGGTATTTTAAGAATTAGAAAGGAATTTCAAACACATTATTTATGGAAATTCATGACACTATTTATAGTTGATTACTTTAAGATACATTTATTCCTTTTTATTCCGAGTGGTCCTCCACCCTATTCTGCAGGTTACTCACTGGTCCGGTTGGGGTTTATGTGCTGCCGTAGTTCGTCCACCGAGCCCAGGCTGACCACTGGTCTCCCACCAAACCAGAAAGATGCCACAGATCCAAACTCATCATGAAGACCCACCAAGAACTCATGCAGGCTTCCTCTGCTTACTATATCCTGCAGATTTCCATCTCTGGGAATGTGAACAGATGGGAAAGGGTGTTGGTGAAATTGGTTTGAAGTTGAAAGATAAGAGAAAGGAAGAAGACTTACTTCTCCTCTGTGGGGTTTAGTCCAGGTATACCAGAAGCTCTTCTAGATGACTGTCATGAAAACAAGGAAACATCTGCTTAATATGTATATTTTAAATATTAAAGTCCTTAGACTGAAAATTATTGCATTTGAATTAAATGTGACATAATATCCAAGTTTTTGTTGATACACTGTACGCTATTAATTCAATATCCCTTGAATTCATCGCTTCTTGAATAATTCTCGTCTGTAAATAGCTTTGGATAAGAACGTCTGCTAAATGAACAAATGTAACTTTTATGCAAAATGCACACTTCTAACAAAAATTATGTAAACGTAAAGTGATCCTGTTATGACCTTCTAGTAACGGGTCGGAACTTTCTTTGAAGCATAATTTTAGATAACAGTCATTGCATAAACATAATGTTAGATAGCAGTCGCTGCATATTCAATATGTTTAAAAACACAGTAAACCAACATCACAACAAACTATACAACAGTATAGTACAGATCAAATAATACTTCATATTTACCGGATATAAATACAGAACGGCACCAATTAGGATAATGACGAATGTCACTGCAAATATAGCAAAATCCAGCATATTTGCTAATCAGAAATGTCTGATGTTTCTCATAAATGAGTTTCAAGTGTTATCTAAACTACTGGCTAATAATCCACGTCTACAGTGACCATCTGAAAACTGCGTCCGTGCAGATCAGTGCTCAACTACACTTCCTGAGAACAAGACTACAACAATCGATAGCAGGGAACAAGGATTGTCGAGTGTTACTGCAGCAGAGATAGTTTAGTAGAGACGGATCACTGGTATTAAAATAAATGGGAGACATTGGAACGCCCACCATTGCAACGGCTGACTGTAGCGAAGAAGTCCCGCCTTACGGGTCAAAGAGCCAATCACATTTTAGATTCAGACATCCCCTGTCAATCAACTCAAGACCGCGCATGCGCATTAGCTGAACCAGCCTGTAAAATTGCGGGTTTTTTGTGATTCTTGTCAGATTTACTGCTGATTTAAAATACTTTTTTTTTATCATAATCTTGACCAACCGGAGATTTCGGTCTTTATCCATTCCTGTAGATAGGAGCCGTACTTTTATGCCACTTGTTTACATAAAGACGTTGAAAATAGCTGCCCGGGACCGTTCCAAACGCTCATTGGTTCCAAAGATGGCCGCTGAGTGGACTGACTTGCTTTGAAAAGTAATTTTGTGTTACTAAAGTCAGTGATCATTTTTTTCATGATAAAGTTGTATTTGTATTACTACATGAAGCCAAACAGGATTATATAACTTAATAAAATACACTTTTGTTAAAAAATTAATATTTGAAGTACTTTCATAATTTCATGTCTATATAGACCCTATGCATCATATGTATTTATTTACTTTATTTTTATTTGTAAAACTGTGAATGTGCGACAATAAAATATTGTCTAGTTTTCATTAGCACACAAATAAATGCTTGTTAATTATTAACGGGGCGGAGCTCGTGATAACTAGGCTCGTTATGAACTCTTTAAATGAGACACACAGGAAAAATAGTTTACTTCGCTAAAGAAATCCGCAAAAAATGTTGATAATCATAGCATTAATTGCGTTTACACTTAGTGTATATTTGAGCAACGCCCAGGACCCTCAGCTCCCCTGGCACATGCCGAAATATCAGGCCGGTGGTTTATCATTTTCACCCATTTTGCCTCCACTGAAAGAATCCCCCCAGCAAGAGCTGTATAACCCCCAGGAGGTGTTTCCTCCCGACATGAGTGACCCTCAGGGCCAGTTGTCCTCCTCCTCTCGATCTCAGCGCTGTGTGGTGGAGCAGTATGCGCGCATTGAGTGTGGAGAGCCCGACATCACCCCTGCTGAATGCGAGGCCATCAGCTGCTGTCACGATGGACAGCGCTGCTACTATGGCAAGGCAGGTAAACAACAATGCTGTAATTCTGCATAACAGCATGGAAATGCTTGATTTGTATAGAATATTTAGGTGTTGGCAGTTTAAAGACTTCCTTACAAAAAGTACTGTGGCATGATATTTACATATTTGAGCCCAAATGTCCCAAAACAATGGCATTACCATGGTACCATGTCCAAAAAAACATGGTATTTTTTTTTTGTTAGTGCTGTTAAACTACAATGAACAGTAACACTAACTGTAGAGTTTTATATTTTAATATTAAACAAGTGGATTTAGTCATTTTAATTAAACAAATACCATATTTTGGTTTTATAGAAACTAGTTACATTTTATCATTTTAGGAACTATCAATGATTTACATTGATCTAGCTACAAATACCAGAGTTAAACTGGTATATTTTTTACAAAGGATACATGCGAATGTGAATGATTGGCGTCTCAAGTATTGATTGTGTACAGAATGTTTAAGACATTTTTGTTCCTGTCTATGCCAGTTACCCTGCAGTGCACAAGGGATGGGCAGTTTGTATTGGTGGTTGCTCAAGATGCCACCCTGCCACGTATAAGTCTAGACTCCATCCAGATGCTGGAGGATGACCCCAGTGGACAATGCGCTTCTGTTGACCGTACTGCCAGCTTTGCCATCTATCAGTTTCCCGTCAGCTCCTGTGGCACTAGAATGAATGTGGGTATAAATGGTGTGAAATTTAGTCATAGTTGCGAGAGAAAGCAAGCAATTAATAAGTGAGGTAGATATTACATTTTTCCATATAAGATCTGAGAATGGGGGTTATTTACACGTTCACTGCTACCTCCATTTTTCCAATTTCTTTTCTTTTCACCTGTGCTTTCTTTCAGGAAGAAAGCGGATCTGTTATTTATGAGAACATGATGTCTTCGGTGTACGAAGTTGGCATTGGGCCCCACGGATCACTCACAAGAGACAGTGCTTATGAGTGAGGGAGCTCATCTCATCACATGTTCTTTTGGTCTCACTTTTGAAATAAGATTGATGCTGGCCTGTTTGTTATTGGTAGCAAGTACCTTCTGTCACAGTAAGCTGTAATTGATAAGGTTCCCAAAGTCATTGGATAACCTGGAAATATTAGGGAATTTATAAAAAAAAAAAAAAATCTCAAGCCTGAAAAATTCATGAAAATGTCTAGTGAAACTAATAAGGGGTCCAAGCACAGAAGTTGCCGGAACCCTTTTTTCTTTCTGCCTAGTATGTGGGCTGCAATGTGGGCTGCAAAGTCCTAGACACCAGCGGTAGATCGACTTATCAGTTTCACAGATTAATCTGTGCCGATAGTTGCTTTTTGGAACTATCTGTTATTGGCTAACTCTGTCAATTATAATTTTTTGACTCCATGTTCCTCTGTGTCCAGCGCTGGAGAATTCTCACTTCAGTACAGATTTGGTTATATTGGTTGGATGAATCACATGTTCTAAATTGAAGTGAGTGAAATGAAAAGTGTCTAGAAAGTGACTATTGAAACATGGTGTGTCAGAACAAAGTCTCCATTTCAAAATAAGAGCCACAAAATAAGGGTGTATTTCGTGCTTGTTATGGTCAATCTTTTTTTATATATTTAATTTTTTATTAATTTTGGTTACACAAACTGAATCGTTTTTTTTTTTAAATTTTGGATATTTTGTTGCCACTATGTCTGTGCCTGCCAATACTTAGGAAAGACTTGGAAGTTTATTTTGTAGCCTTCTATAAATAGATTTTAAAAACCTATTAAATCGACCTATAGTTATCTGCCTGTTAGGAAACTTTGCATTCTGTTTAGAAGATTTCTCTGGTCCACTAAGTTGTTGTTTGCTTCAGTCTGCATGCTTTGCTGTGTGCCTCTAAGCATTGAGGGAAGAGGAATGACAGATAGCAAGTGCTTCATTTCATTCTGCTGCTTTATTCTGTTAAGTCTAGGGTTTATATACAGTCTCAGTGCCTTTGTCAATGAAAAGATAAGGGAAATGATGTGATCTTAAAACAAAGGTCTAGAAGACAGATGAGTCGTCAGTTACAAAGGTCAGACCACATCTGCATATCTGTACAAGGGAACTGACAATTGAGTGTTCAGCTAAAAAGGTTGCACACACCCAGAAAATTATTAGACATGAAGATTTGATGTCTTGCATTGGCCACTTTGATCACGAAGGGATCACCTGCTTTACGTAAAAAATTTCCTTCATTCAATATCTCATAACATGGATATTGTTGCTTGAATCCATCTTACTCACTCATTGCAATGTATCGAACAGCTGTGGTTGCATGTGTTCGGATCATCCTTCCGATCGTTGCTATTATTCAGGGCCACAAGCAAGTAAAGCGAATGCAACAAATATAATGATTATAATCAATGCTACATGTAAAATTTTATACATGAATATCCACAACCATGAAAAATCATAATCTCCATTGGTGGTCCGCTCCTGTGTTCTTTTTACAATCTCATAAATCTTTTTAATACCTTGTTGTTTGATTCCTCCTGCTCCATCCTCTTCCGGGATTTATGTACGACATGCTTCTCCTACCATAACACATACTTCTCCTTGAGCAGCGGTTAACGGGTGTAACCATCCTGTTCTGGAGCGCCATTAAATGGTCTACACTTATTTAGCGCTTTTTTTTTAACCTTACCCTAACACTGTGTCCCAACACTGTGTCCCAGTCACCCATCCACACTCACATTCACACACCAATGGTGACAGAGTTGCCATGCAAGGCGCTAGCCTGCCAGTGGGAGCAACTTGGGGTTCAGTGTCTTGCCCAAGGACACTTCGGCATGTGGAGTCATGTGGGCTGGGAATCGAACCACCAACCTTGTGATTGGTAGCCGATCCGCTCTACCACCTGAGCCACAGCCTCCCAGGCGCAGCTCTCGGAGCTCCTCTTTTACACTTTCCATTACCTTCATCGTGTTGTTCATAAACTTAACCAAATCAAACCTATTCATTTCTACCTGATTCATAAGAGTGGCCACACCAACTGGAGCAAACAACATGCAGGGAGGCCTTGGGCGACAAGGGTTTTGACAAGTACGCCACTGGTCTGTATGCTCCACCGTGAGACTGAGCAAGGATCACTGGTGCTGTGCCTGCTGCTTCGTGCACATACAAATGAAAAGGTTCACCATAGTTCGGTAAGCCCAGGGCTGGTGGATAGCTGAGGCTGTTGCGTAGATGTTTGAAAGCCATGTCCATCTCCGCAGTCCACGTTATAGGTTCCTCGACCCCTGAGAGTGTGGCTTTTCTCAGCATTTTGTCGTATAATGAGCAGGTTGGCCCCATGCTCTACAATACTTGACTAAACACAGAAAACTTTGCATTTGAGTCTTTGTTTTCGGGTGTTGAAGCATGGTAATTGTTTTCTGTCTGTGGAGAGACAAACTTTTCCTTTTTGCAGCTCGTGACCCAGATAGTCAACTTTTGGTTTCACCCACTTCAGCTTTTCTTTGGATGCCTTGAAACCAGCCTTTGCTAGTATATTGCATACAATAGTTGATGCAGCTGTACATGACAGCTGGCATCGGGGCCGGAAACCAGGATGTCATCAGCATACTTTAGCAGACAGGTTTGTGGTGGTAACTTGGGTGTCCCTCAGAGTAGCATGCACTACAGTAGAAAACACCGTAGGCGAGTCTGTAAATCCATGGGGCAATCTGGACTGTTGACCTCCGTAGGTGAATGTGAACAGGGGCTGCGTAACCGGTGAGACTGGCACAGTCAATGAGGCCCGCCTCATCTTTGTGGGCAGCCCACAGCGCTGGGTTGACGTTGAGCAATTCCTGTTTTGCAGCAGAAGTGTTGACCTATGTTGAGATGCAAACTTCTCCACAGTGTCCTGTGTATATACGGACTGACAATATACTGAGGGAAACAGTAGTTGCAGTGAATTAGAATCAAGTTATTTTAGCTCCAATTTTATGCATCAGATCATGGCACAGTAGGCAGATGGGAGAGTCAGGCAAAAGCACAAAATTTAGCATATTGAATAAGGTTTGATTGTCTGCCGACGTAACTGGTAATGTAGATGTCATTTGACCCTTAACGGGGACACCATTAATTCCCACTGCAGGTCCCCCCCACCCTCCTTTTAACCATGGATTTGAATTCACTCATGAACCGATCACTAAATGAGCCATCCCTAGGATATGGGTCTAACTGCGTTTTTATCTTCTGAACATCTGTCCAGATTACTGATATAAGGTTCCGTGTTATAACCCTGATTATTACGGAACATCCATTGTTTTGGAGTTTCGTCAGGTAATGGGCGGCTTATTTCTGAACCCATAACATCACCGTGTTGGTAGTATATTATTTATACTACTAGTATAGATTTGCAAATCACGAAAGCAGACTTTAATTTGTAATATTTGGAACAATTCCTCGTTCCCTTCCTATTCTTCAGAAGAATAGGGATAACTCTTAGATTAACATACTAGTAAGTAGTGTGTGAACCCTCTTCCTATCAAAAGATGGGGCAAAAACGTCTCCTATAGAAGAGGTCCCTAATAGGAGATCACACAATTTTAATTTAGTCTTTTCTGTTAAATCAACGTATTTGTAAGTAAGGTATAAACCTTCTTCCTGTCAGGAGATTGGGCAAAAACATGTCTTATAGAAGAGGTCCCTAATACAGGATCTCACAATTGAATTTATCTATTTCGATCTCTCAGCAGACAGGACCATTTTCAATTAAATATATTGACCTTACCTGTCTGGAGAGATCCCGGACGAGTCACCAAATTGGTAGAAAACTTTGCATCAGGTTTTCTCTGGTCCCCTAATTAGTGAACTGACCATTAAAGGAAACTGGAGTGTTCAGCTAAAAAGGTTGCACACACACAGAAAATTATTAGACATCAAGATTTTATATCTTACACTGCCTTTCTCACCATCTTTATTGATATCGCCAAAATCCACTATTGGCCAACCTCTAATAGAGACACCAAACAGAACTTTAACAGACTCCGATGGGTTAGATTTGGGCTGCTAAATAAGGTGGAAACCCATCAGAGTCTGTCAAAGTTCTGTTGAGTGTCTCTAGTTGTGTGTGTGTGTGTGTGTGTGTGTGTGTGTGTGTGTGTGTGTGTATATATATATATATATAAAACATGCTTTGTTCTTTTTAACTGTGGCATGTGGACTTGTATACGCTTCGTTCCTCTAATCTTTGTAATCTGCGAACCCCATACCTACAATGTAATGAGTGCTTTGTAATTAAATTACTTTGCCCCTGACAGATCTTTTCTTTTAAATTAGGCAATTTGGTAGTTTTCTCCACTTTTCCAAACAGCCTGAACCCTGATCATTGGTGCTTGTGGCTGTTTTTTTTTCATACTATAGGAAATGTATATAAATGTATTTATGTCTGGAAATTCCTTAGTCAAAAGGAGTAGGAACCCTGTATATTAACACTGCCCTTGTCTTGCAGGCTGAAATTCCAGTGTAGGTATTCGGGAACCGCAGTTGAGGCTCTGGTGGTTGAGTTAAATAAGGTTCCCCCTCCTCCTCATGTCTTGCAGCAAGGCCCTCTGAGAGTGGAGCTCAGACTCGCCAGTGGACAGTGCACCACTAAAGGATGCACTGATGGTAAGCACAATCTAAAAATAAATCCTTCCCAGCATAACCAACCATTCATTCACAAATCTCCTTGTTTATTTTAGGGGATATGTATACCTCGTACTACTCAGAGTTGGACTACCCTGTTACTAAACTATTGAGAGAACCTGTATATGTGGAGGTGCGGATTCTGGAACTGACTGACCCAAATATTATCCTTGTCCTGGACCACTGCTGGGCCACGTTCTCCAAGGAACCACTGAGCCTGCCCCAATGGGACCTGGTAGTTGATGGGTAAACTTTGCTAGTTGCAAAATCAATTACTGTACCATGTTTATATGCACAAGCCAAGGATATTCTGAATATGTATGTATGTATGTAAAATTGTTAATCCTGATTCTTTTAAGAAATCCGAATGTGCCTATACTGTATTACCTGGAATTCTGGGTCATGGAAAAGCCTTGTTGGAAATGTATAATTGCCACGCGCATTAATGTGGACATTTTAACTTTTGAAACTCCAAAAATTATGCTACAAAGATCATTCAAGTGATGCCTTTTTTCTGTTTTTCTCTTCATCCTAGCTGCACTTATAAAGATGACCATTACCTTACCACAATCATTCCTCTTGGAGAGTCAGGGCTGCAGCACCCATCTCACTTCAGACGATTCGTCCTGAAGATGTTCACCTTTGTAAACCAGTCATCTCTTGTACCTTTGCAGGAACCGGTGTGTCTGCCCTTTTGTCTATATCTTTATATCCCCCTCCTTCTCTCTCTAGCTCTATCAAATGGGTTTCAACCCCGGCTCTTTTACAGGTCTTCATTCACTGCTCTACGTCTCTTTGCCACTCCTCTGCCAGGGAGTCCTGTGAGCCCAGCTGTGGCAGGACAAGTGAGTACAGCTGAGGTTTTTACAAGGCAACTTGGGAAGGTCCTTGTGACCTAGCTGTCTTAAAGTGAAACAGTGCTCGAAACCATTTTACTTCCCTAATGTGACCTATTTCCTAAAAATGCAAGGCAAAACTTTATTTTATCCATCTGAAATTGTTTGGATCACGTAAACTGGAAGGTAGGTATGTATGTATGTATATGACTGGTGGTTGTAGGGAAGTGGTTTAAAAAGAACAGGGCTTTGAGATTTCAGCCAAAAAGGACAGTCATTTGAGGCGGAACACAGGATTTGATAGATTTAAAAAATAATAATAATAATAATAACATGCACCATTTGAATATTTAATCAGGAATGTGTTAAAGGGATATTTCACTAATTTACTCACCCTCATGCCATCCCAGATGTGCATGACTGACTTCTGCAGAACACAATGATTTTTAGAATATCTCTGCTCTGTAGGTCCATACAATGCAAGTGAATAGTGACCACACCTCTTTTAAAGCTGCAAAAATCACATAGGCAGCATAAATAATACAACTACAGTGGATAAATTAATGTCTTCTGAAGCAATATGATCGGTGTGGGTGAGAAAAAGATCAATATTTAAGTCCTTTTTTTTTTACTAATCTTCAATTTCAGAATGTGAAAGTGAAGATTTATAGTTAAAATATCACCCCAAAGTGATTTATATTGCTCCAGAAGACATTCATTTAACCACTGGAGTCATATGGATAACTTTTTAGCTTGGCAGGTCTGGTCACTATTCACTTGCATTGTATGGACCTACAGAGCTGAAAGAGTCTTCTGCAGAATAAAAAAACAAAGATATTTTGAAGAAAGTCCTACACCTCTGGGATTGCATGAAGGTGAGTAAATGAGTTAATTTTTTGGGTGAACTGTTCCTTTAAGTAAATGTTGACTTCATTTTTTCTATTTTCCTGTCCTTTTTTAGGAAGGTCAATTTCACATGAACTGAGGGCTTTTGAGGAGGAAGTTCTGGTTTCCAGTGGCAAGGTCATTCTTCTCTCCGATTTGCCTGTTTTGGAGAACCTAACTGAGGAAGAAGGTAAAAAATGCAATCATTTTTGAAGACATGTACAGCCTTTTAAACAACTGAAGATATTTTACCTTTTTCCTTCTAGTCCCACAGACATTAGCTTATGTATTATGGGTGACCGCAGCTCTCACTGGGTTTGGTGTTTGTGGACTTGTGTTGGCCGTTTTAATACAGCGGTCCAAACCTCAACCTCCGCCTGCTCCAGTATGATTTATTGTATAGTTTCATTTGAAATAAAATGACAATGTTATGGCCTCTCTTGTGTGATCACTTTCTACGGTTCAGTAATCATGAAGACAAAGACTGGATAATTGGAAAACATTTATTGCAGAGACCTCACAGTGGGCAAGCATGTGACCATATTATTATATACACAATGACAAATCTTTCAACCATGTATGTATTTATCCAAAAATGGATAAAAAGCTGCATTAAGCAGTGATGTTTCCTTTCTCCTCTTCTTTTGCATAGTCCACTTCCATTGACATTAAAAACTCTAAGGAAAAAGACATGCATATTCTGTTATTTAAACAATGGAAACATTAGAATTTAAATTTGTATACAGGCTATGGTCAGAATAAAATACTATTGCTGCAGTTTATACTAATGTATGCATGGAATACAAGTACGTTCCCAAAATGATTGAAGTATCCAAGCATGCTCTGTGGTATAATGCTATGCACTCATCTTGACCTCACATTTCCAGAGTTAAATAAATCTTAAGGAATTTGTATTTTTTTAACATCTTTGTGTCATTCTTGATTAAAGAACTCTTGCCCAGGCTCTAGTAATATCTGGACTGGACTACTGTAATGCTCTTCAGACAGGCCTCCCTGCATGTACAGTCAAACCACTGCAACTGATCCAGAATGCAGCAGGATTAATGGTCTTTAATGAGCCAAAGAGAGTGGATGTCATGCCTCATTAAACCATAATGGTTGCTCATCAAATTCAAGGCATCGATGCTTTTCAGAACAACCAATGGCTCTGCAACCCCCAGCCTTCAAGTGCTACATATGCTTCTCTAGGCAATTTGCAACTTTGCATTAATGCACTTCTTATTGCTGCCTCCTTGGGATGAATCACTTCTATTGTACTTCTCATTTGGTTTGGATAAAAGTACCTGCCAAATGAATAAATGTAAATAATTTAAAATGCCAAGAGTCAAGGCGATTGTTCAAGCAAAATAAGTTTTCAGAGGATGCCACTTTAAACATGTAGTGAGGTCATGTGACAAGGTATTCTAGTCTTTAAAATGTTTATCATTAACTTAAAAGCAGTAAGCAGTATGCCATTTCATTCTGAACATAGCCACCAATCAACAGAAAACTGCACTAGGGCTTCTTGTTGCATATACCTTCTGTGTGGTCAATATCTGGGCTTGTTGACATCAAAACCCAGGCCAACCCGACTAGCAGAGTGACCACCAGGTTCACTATGAGCCAGGGGTACAGGATGGTACGCTCTGAGCCTGGCTGCCTGTGAAAAGAGACATAAACGTCTCAGGTCTGATTACTGTAGGCAATTTATCCATCATGCACTAGTGAATAAGGTCTTACCACAGTGTCACATTTAAGCTGGAGTATTGATTATAGAGATTAATGCGATCGCTAGTCATCTGCTGGCTCAATGATAAAACAAGTGCAGAGAAGTACACTGAAAAATAAAAATGTATACATTTAATAATCTCTAAATGTTCAAACATCTTTTAAATTAGTATATAAATCCATTTCCAAAAGGGTATGTTACAAACTCACAGAGGGAAGCAAGTGCCACCGGATTCAGGGTTAGTAAACTGCGCATGGCCGCAGGAGCTTTAGCCAAATTCAACCTACATATGAAAAAGAGAGACTAGATTAGTTTACTCTTAGGGGACTCCGATTTAAGGTCTCAGACATCTGCAAATACTTGAATGTGGCTACAGTATTGTTTTGGTCCATGTGAAAAGACATTTCATATAGGTGGTCCACCTGTCAAAGGCAGAAACAGTGCTGAGTGCCAGCAGCAGGTAGAGCAGGGATTGTGCAGGGTAGGCCAGAGTATGATACTGCTGAAGAAGGTTGGAAAGATTTCTCATTTGTTCACCAGCCAACACATAGACCAGGATTATGTTCCACACAGCATAACCAGCCAGGAAGCCATGAGAAAACAAACCAACAACCCTGTGTAATGAGAACAGAAAAGATTTGGAAAACAGGTTTTATGCAGATGTAGGATAGACAAAGTACTTAAAGGGATAGTTAACCCAAAAAATGAAAATTCTTATTTACATGCCATCCCAGATGTGTATGACTTTCTTCTGCTGAACACAAACCAAGATTTTTAGAAGAATGGCTCAGCTTTGTAGGTCCATACAATGCCAACAGGGTCCAAAACTTTGAAACTCAAAGCACTTAAAGGCAACATAAAAGTGATCCATACGTCTCCAGTTGCTAAACCCATGTCTTCAGAAACAATATGAGAGGTGTGGGGGAGAAACAGATCAATATTGATGTCCTTTTTTTAAACTATAAATTCACCTCCCTGCCCAGTAGGTGGCGATATGCACAAAGAACGTTAATCCCAAAAACAAAATAACTTTTAGAGCACTTAGGAAAGCTATTTTAAAGTGGAGATTTATAGTAAAAAATAATAATAATATAATATAATATATATATATATATATATATATATATATATATATATATATATATATATATATATATATACATACATACATATACACACACACACAGATGAAACTCGAAAAATTAGAATATCGTGCAAAAGTTCAGTTAATTTCAGTAATTCAACTTAAAAGGTGAAACTAATATATTATATAGACTCATTACAAGCAAAGTAAGATATTTCAAGCCTTTATTTGATATAATTTTGATGATTATGGCTTACAGCTTATGAAAACCCCAAATTCAGAATCTCAGAAAATTAGAATATTGTGAAAAGGTTCAGTATTGTAGGCTCAAAGTGTCACACTCTAATCAGCTAAACACCTGCAAAGGGTTCCTGAGCCTTTAAATGGTCTCTCAGTCTGGTTCAGTTGAATTCACAATCATGGGGAAGACTGCTGACCTGACAGTTGTGCAGAAAACCATCATTGACACCCTCCACAAGGAGGGAAAGCCTCAAAAGGTAATTGCAAAAGAAGTTGGATGTTCTCAAAGTGCTGTATCAAAGCACATTAATAGAAAGTTAAGTGGAAGGGAAAAGTGTGGAAGAAAAAGGTGCACAAGCAGCAGGGATGACCGTAGCCTGGAGAGGATTGTCAGGAAAAGGCCATTCAAATGTGTGGGGAGCTTCACAAGGAGTGGACTGAGGCTGGAGTTACTGCATCAAGAGCCACCACACACAGACGGGTCCTGGACATGGGCTTCAAATGTCAAACGTCTTACCTGGGCTAAAGAAAAAAAGAACTGGTCTGTTGCTCAGTGGTCCAAAGTCCTCTTTTCTGATGAGAGCAAATTTTGCATCTCATTTGGAAACCAAGGTCCCAGAGTCTGGAGGAAGAATGGAGAGGCACACAATCCAAGATGCTTGAAGTCCAGTGTGAAGTTTCCACAGTCTGTGTTGGTTTGGGGAGCCATGTCATCGGCTGGTGTTGGTCCACTGTGCTTTATTAAGTCCAGAGTCAACGCAGCCGTCTACCGAGACATTTTAGAGCACTTCATGCTTCCTTCAGCAGACAAGCTTTATGGAGATGCTGACTTCATTTTCCAGCAGGACTTGGCACCTGCCCACACTGCCAAAAGTACCAAAACCTGGTTCAATGACCATGGTATTACTGTGCTTGATTGGCCAGCAAACTCGCCTGACCTGAACCCCATAGAGAATCTATGGGGCATTGCCAAGAGAAAGATGAGAGACATGAGACCAAACAATGCAGAAGAGCTGAAGGCCGCTATTGAAGCATCTTGGTCTTCGATAACACCTCAGCAGTGCCACAGGCTGATAGCATCCATGCCACGCCGCATTGAGGCAGTAATTAATGCAAAAGGGGCCCAAACCAAGTACTGAGTACATGTGCATGATTATACTTTTCAGAGGGCTGACATTTCTGTATTTAAAATCCTTTTTTTTTTAATTGATTTCATGTAATATTCTAATTTTCTGAGATTCTGAATTTGGGGTTTTCATAAGCTGTAAGCCATATCATAAAAATTAGATCAAATAAAGGCTTGAAATATCTTACTTTGCTTGTAATGAGTCTATATAATATATTAGTTTCACCTTTTAAGTTGAATTACTGAAATTAATGAACTATTGCACGATATTCTAATTTTTCGAGTTTCACCTGTATATATATATATTGATCTGTTTCTCATATAGCTTCTGAAGACATGGATTTAACCACTGGAGTCTTCTGGATTACTTTTATGCTGCCTTTATGTTCTTCTGAAAAAAAGAAAATCATACACATATGGGAAGTCATGAGGGAGAGTAAATTATTTATTTAATTTTTGGGTGAACTACTCCTGTAAGCTGTTTTGTGTGTAAACGATATCAACCAAATAGCTTAACTGACTTTAAAAAAAAAAAGAAAAGATGAAATGTGTAATTTCTGCACCACTTGGTGATGCTATTGGCTAAAAAAATTAAATAATCACCTTAAAGTTGAAGTTTAGATTAGCCATAAATAGCCATTGGATAACTGATTCCAGCACGTTTGAGGACAGGACATGCGGACGTAAGAACTGTGCTTTCGGCCAATCAAAATGTGCTGACGGAGATGGAGCAATTATTTTGCACTATTTTATGCCTGTGACTCCCAAGTCAAAAAAAGTAATCAAATTGGACAGAGTAACTAAAGCCCTTCTTTTCATCAAAACGGTTGAAGAAATTTGCCTACAGGAACAGTAAGTGATTGCAGTAATGAAGTATACACATGTATACCAAAAGCTTTTCCAGGAAATGATATCACAGACTTTAACAGCATTTGGTGCTGTGTGAATGGTGGCAAAATGGATAAAAGGCGAAAAGCTCTTGCGTTTTTGTTTTTTGCGTTACAATTAACAGAAAAAGGAATCCAGCAGTATTACTGCAATTTAATGTGTGAATGTGGCTATATAGATGATATGTATTTAATTAAGTGGCAATTCAAATCTAATGTAAAGAAAAGACACCTGAAGCCGCTGTGTACTCTCATAGACACATCTCTAGTTGTCCACATGGAATGAATGTCCATAAAGCTCTGCTCCATCTGGCTGCTGGGCTTCCAATGGTCCACTCGCTCAGCTGCTTGAAAACGATCTGCCACCAAACAAACATCGTCACAACTTACACAACCTTTATCTGACATAAAGTGTAACATGCATACAGTATATACACTTTAAAGTACATATACTTTAAAGTAGAAATGTGGTCATTGTCAGAATTTGTCACAAACTTAAAGTTGCAACTTAAAAATCTGCAAACACTCGTAAACAAATATATGCAGCTCATATTCATACTAACTGACTTCATTTTGCGTTTGCATGACACTTACGGCTCTTCTCAATGAACACCTTCCCCACAGGCTGGCTCTGCCCTTGAGGAGCAGAGAACAATGAATGCTGAGGGACCGGCATCTGGGGGTCTGTAATGATGTCATCATCTTCGACATCTAGTTCATTGTTGGACTGTGTATCTGTCACTTTAGGCTTCACTCTGTAGAAAGAGAGAGAGAGATGAAAGCATTCATTATAGGGCAAATTAAATCAGGATGGGTCTTACAAATACAAATAGCATCTCACATAAATAACCAGAACCTTCCTTATTTTCCTTATTGTCCTAAAAGACATCAACTCACTTCCTCTTTTTTGGTTTCCTTGTCACCTCTTCATCAGTGTTCTGATCCATCATATCTCCATTTGACACAAGGTCTGTCTGATCTCTTTCAACATCTGAATAATAAGAGCAGGCCATCATTATGTTGCATTGTGGATCATGTCTATGTTTAAAAAGTCCTTACACTTATAGAGATAATAACAGGGCATGAATTTAGCGTATTTACCAATAGCCTGTGCTTTCTTCTTCTTTTTTCTCCTCTGTGGTGGATTGTCTAGAGGCTCTGGGGTCAAAGGCTCTTGATTTTCAGACTCTCTGCAACTGGCCAGCCCTCCCATTTCCATTCCACCATCTACAGAGGTCAAGAGGGAATACACCTCATCACGAGTACACACAGATTGGACAACTATAGCAATATAACACTTTCAAATTTAGTGTACTGCACTACTTTAGAGATTCTATTCACATCCTTTAAAAAGCTAGGTACATAAATCTCTTAAAGGGACAGTTTACACAAAAATGTAAATAATTTACTCACCCTCATGCCATCCCAGAGGTGTATGATTTTCTCTCTTCTGTAGAAAACAAACAAATATATTTAGAAGAATATTTCAGCTCTGTAGATCCATACAATGCAAGTGAATAGTTACCAGAACTTTGAAGCTCCAAAAAGCATATAAAGGCAGCATAAACGTAATCGACACGACTCCAGTGGTTAAATCCATATCTTCAGAAGCGATATGATGTGTTGGTGAGAAACAGATCAATATTTAAGTCCTTTTTTACAATAAATTCTCCTCCCTGCCTAGAAGGTGGCGATATGCACAAAGAATGCAAATTGCCAAAAACAAATATGAAGAATTTGGATGTGAAAGTGGACATAGTAAAAAAAAAAAAGGACTTAAATATTTATCGGTTTCTCATCCACACCTATAATATTGCTTCTAAGTCATATGGATTACTTTTAAGCTGTTTTAATGAGCTTTTTTACCTTCAAATTTCTGACCACCATTCACTTTCATTGTATGGACCTACAGAGCTGAAATATTCTTCTAAAAAGATTTCTTTGTGTTCAGCAGAAGAAAACAATCATACACATGTGGGATGGGATGATGGTGAGTAAATGATGAGATAATTTTCATTCTTGGGTGAACTATTTTTTCAATTAGCCACAAAAACTCCCTTGGTGAAAAAAATAAACAAACAAAAAAACATGGTGTACTTATATTAAAATACTACCTTGAGTAGCTTATTGCTTTTATAAACTGCATTATAATGAAAGACACCAATATTCAATTCATAATTACATCTAATAATACTGATATTTAAAAACATAAGAGTAATTATGTGACATTGTACATACAGTACAAAGACTTCTTTTTCCATATTTATGTTCACAATTTGTAATTTGGCATTGATGAACAAATAAATTGATGAAGTTGATAAGAGAAGAAAGATTCATTTCGAATTATACAGTAAATCCACACTGTACAGGTGAAACTCGAAAAATTAGAATATCGTGCAAAAGTTCATTAATTTCAGTAATTCAACTTAAAAGGTGAAACTAATATATTATATAGACTCATTACAAGCAAAGTAAGATATTTCAAGCCTTTATTTGATATTATTTTGATGATTATGGCTTACAGCTTCCCCAAATTCAGAATCTTTTGCACGATATTCTAATTTTTCGAGTTTCACCTGTATGTGTCAAGCTGAAGGAGCTGAAATTAGATATATTGTGTGATTATATGCATCTCATCTGAGCTCACCATCAGGTTTCTCCACATCTCTTTTGGCTTTCTTTTTCATACTCTTTGGGGCAGGTATCTCTTCTGTGCAGGACAACAGAAGGACTCATTAATCAAAAGTGCATTATCAAAAACACCATTCAACAACATTTTTGAAAATAATAACGGAAGGGTTTTTGGTCACACTGCCATGAAATTTGCAAGTTATTACCTGCTGTGTCTTGACTGTGTGTTTGTAAGCATAATGAAGAAAGATGAATGAAATAAGAGTGTCAGAATGCCGCTTTCTTTAATTATGTAAGGTAAAATATAAACAATGTGTTACTCTACGAGTCGAGTTGATCTTACCTTGGCATAGATGGAAGTGCACGTGGTCCCCGCTGAAATGTTAAAAGTTAATACTATATTAGGAAAAAATAGCTCAAGTCATAAAACAACAAAATTCTTACTGTTTACACACTTCAGGCATATGTGTATTATTGTGTCTAATAAACTTACATCATCTTTTTTTGCTCTTCCACTTCAGCATACAAGGGAATACAAGGGAGCTGTCAGAAATGTTGACATTTATGCATACACACCTCAGTGCACTTATACCAAGGATTAATGCAAGTCTAAATCTGAGATGGGCATCTGCCAAGAAGCAGGATTATGAGAGTAAGGGAGGAGCCACTAAGGAGCCAGGATCAAATAGTGTTATTCAATCTTCTGACACACCCTTATATACCGATGATTACCAAAGAAAAATATATATTCTTTGACATAAATATATATTCATTTTCACTTACTAATTAACAGCTGGGCTCCTATACTTTTTCACCAATGAATTTACATGATTTTTAAAGTTGTTTGTGATTACTGGATAAGGATAGATATATATATATATATATTTTTTTTTTTTTCAGTTGAAATCAGAAATTACAAACACTTAGGTCAATAAAACTCTTTTTTTTTTTTAACCACTCCATATTGATTTAATTTTAGCAAGTCGTTTAAGACATCTACTTTGTGCATGACACAAGTAATTTTTCCAACAATTATTTACAGACAGATTGTTTCACTTTTAATTGATTATAATCACAATTCCAGTGGGTCAGAAGTTTACATACGCCAAGATATCTGTGCCTTTAAACAGCTTGGAAAATTCCAGAAAATTATATCAAGCCTTTAATCAAGCAATTAGTTTCTGATAGGAGGTGTACTGAATTGGAGGTGAACCAGTGGATGTATTTTAAGACCTACCTTCAAACTCAATGCCTCTTTGCTTGACATCATGAGAAAATCTAAAGAAATCAGCCAAAACAATTGTGGACCTTTTCAAGTCTAGTTTATCCTTGGGGGCAATTTCCAAATGCCTGAAGGTACCACGTTCATCTGTTCAAACAATGGTACGCAAGTATAAACACCATGAGACTATGCAGCCATCATACCGCTTAGGAATGAGACACATTCTGTCTCCAAGAGATGAACGTAGTTTGGTGCGAAAAGTGCTAATCAATCTCAGAACAACAGCAAAGGACCTTGTGAAGATGCTGGAGGAAACATGTATACAAGTAGCTACACTCACCTAAAGGATTATTAGGAACACCTGTTCAATTATTTAATCAACCAATCACATGGCAGTTGCTTCAATGCATGTAGGGGTGTGGTCCTGGTCAAGACAATCTCCTGAACTCCAAACTGAATGTCAGAATGGGAAAGAAAGGTGATTTAAACAATTTTGAGCGTGGCATGGTTGTTGGTGCCAGACGGGCCGGTCTGAGTATTTCACAATCTGCTCAGTTACTGGGATTTTCACACACAACCATTTCTAGGGTTTACAAAGAATGGTGTGAAAAGGGAAAAACATCCAGTATGCGGCAGTCCTGTGGGCGAAAATGCCTTGTTGATGCTAGAGGTCAGAGGAGAATGGGCCGACTGATTCAAGCTGATAGAAGAGCAACTTTGCCTGAAATAACCACTCATTACAACCGAGGTATGCAGCAAAGCATTTGTGAAGCCACAACACGCACAACCTTGAGGCGGATGGGCTACAACAGCAGAAGACAACATTTCTAAAGAATGCTTTCAGCACCTTGTTGAATCAATGCCACGTAGAATTAAGGCAGTTCTGAAGGCGAAAGGGGGTCAAACACAGTATTAGTATGGTGTTCCTAATAATCCTTTAGGTGAGTGTATATCCACAGTAAAATAAGTCCTATATCGACATTACCTGAAAGGCTGCTCAGCAAGGAAGAAGCCACTGCTCCAAAACTACCATAAGAAAGCCAGACTACAGTTTGCAATTACAAATGGGGAAAAAGATCTTATTTTTTGGAGAAATGTCCATTGTTCTGATGAAACAAAAATGCAACTGTTTGGCCATAATGACCATCGTTATGTTTGGAGGAAAAAAGGTGAGGCTTGCAAGCCGAAGAAAACCATCCCAACTGTGAAGCAACTGTGAAGTCCCTCCTGCAGTTTTGCTGCAGGAGGGACTGGTGCACTTCACAAAATAGATGGCATCATGAGGAAGGAAAATGATATGGATATATTGAAGCAACATCTCAAGACATCAGCCAGGAAGTTAAAGCTCAGTCGCAAATGGGTCTTCCAAATGGACAATGACCTATCATGGCATACCATCAAAGTTGTGACAAAATGGACAACAAATTTAAGGTTTTGGAGTGGCCATTACAAAGCCCTGACCTCAATCCCATTGAATGTGTGGGCAGAAATAAAAAAGCATGTGGGAGCAAGGAGGGGTGCTACAAACCTGACTCAGTGGCACCAGTTCTGTCAGAAGGAAGGGGCCAAAATTCCAGCAAGGAAGGCTACCCAAAATGTCTGACCCAAGTTAAACAATTTAAAGGCAATGCTACCAAATACTTACAAAGTGTATGTAAACTCCTGACCCATTGGGAATGTGACGAAATAAATAAAAGCTGAAATAAATAATTCTCTCTACTATTTTTCTGACATTTCACATTCTTCTTTTTTTTTTTCTCTCTCTCCCATTTTCTCCCCCAATTTGGCATGCCGATTTCCAATGCGCTCTAGGTCCTCATGGTGGCAAAGGACGAATCTAAGTTGCCTCTGCATCTGAGACAGTCAATTCGCACATCTTATCACGTGGCTTGTAGTGCATAATATTGTGGAGACCTAGTGCGTGTGGAGACGTCACGCTATTCTCTGCGGCATCCACGCACAACTCATCACTAAGAGTGAGAACCACATTATAGCGACCACGAAGAGGTTAACCAATGTGCCAATTTGGTTGCTTAGGAGTCATGGCTGGAATCACTCAGTATGCCCTGGATTCAAACTTGCAACTCCAGGGGTGGTAGTTAGCATCTTTACTTCCTGAGCTACCCAGGACCCAACATTTCACATTCATAAAATAAAGCAATGATACTAACTGACCTAAGAAAGGGAATGTATTTTATGATTAAATGAAAGGAATTGTGAAAAACTGAGCTTGTAAAACTGAAATGTACTTGGCTAAGTTGTATGTAAACTTCTGACTTCAACTAATAATATATATATATATATATATATATATATATATATATATATATATATATACACACACACACACACACACACACACACACACACACACACACACAGTACATTAAGAAAAGGGGATATTTTAGAGCAGACCATTAAGTAAATGATTCATTAGTTGTAATTATTTCCATGCCTGGAAATAAAAATGTCCTCATATTTCTAGGTTTCCCAAGACTTTGTCATTAATTTTAAAGCAAGGGAACTCTAAAAAAAAAAAAAAGCTTGAATCCATCTTAAATGGATTTATTTGTAACGTAAATGCAAATGTTAAGGGAAGTTTGAGTACTAATCAGGGCCATTACATAAAGAAGCACGTAAAATATGGTACGAATTTCATGGGCTTACCCTCTGTCCTTGAGGAATTGGGGGAAGATCTCTTTTCCTTCTGCTCGGAGCCTAGACATAACAACCAAAAGCAACAGATCTGAACAAACTACAATACATTAGCCATCTGTTCCGTTAGAAAAGAGTAAATATATGTGGGCAACTGCTAAACAACAAACTAACTGTACACGACACGAGACTTTTCATCCAAGCGAGCAACTAACCTTTGCGTCGGTATCCATCGTTTTTAGTTGTGTTACAAATGCTATCTACACCATTTTCGATTATCTTCGAATTCGCATTTTGTTGTTGGTCTGAGATTTTGTTTAGCACGTTGTCTTTTGTTGACGTTGGCGACGAGTGGGCGTGTCTCACTTCCGTGACGTAATATCGGACGCGCGCAAAAACATTCAGGTTGTAGTCCCAAAACACACAAGTGAATTCACCATGGGTTCCCTATGGGTTTTTATAATGGAGGGTTTCAACTTATGAGTAAAATAAGGTATGTGGCAAACATTACTTGGCGATGCGTAGACATTTGTTTCTACAACATAAATTATACACTCTCATACCTGAAAAACCCATTTGAAAATCCCATAGGGAACCCATAGCGAATTAGACTTCCGGGTTTGCCTACAAATTGACGTCACTGCTGAAACCTGGTATGATGACGTCACTGCTGAGAAACTTGCCGAATTTTATGACTGGCGAATTCCAAACGGAAATGAGCATCCCTATGCTGTACTGAATTTTACTAGCATTTTGTTATTCACGATGCGGAAACACCAGGTTTCGTTTTGGAAGTAAACGAAAAAATGTTTAGTATGCGAGGAGCGTGGAGTGAGATTCATGGAAGACCTAACAAGACATGATCGAAATGCTCTCGTTGTGCTGTGGCCTTTGAGAAAGCACGGAAAGATGGAAAGAAGGCTTACTACCGGCGTCCCCATGGTTACATTGAAGGGGTATGCATTGGAGCAACCTGAACATTTGTTTGAACTGAAGTGGTGGGTGTGTCTGTGTGAGATATGACATTTATGAGACATACTGGGATGTGAGGTATAGTTTGTGTTACTTTAACTGTATTTCAAACTTGAAAGTTTGCATCCTTTATAAGGAGTGTAATTTCTTATTTTTGTTCTGAGATCTATGTTTACTGTTAAGATACCGTTCTGTTTCATTTCACTTAATGTTAGGGCCGTACAAAATAAAGAAAAAAGAAAATATATTTTTTTTATTTTGCTAAAGTCAGGGCTGTCATTTTACATTTCTGCAAGAAACTCATTCTAGTTCAGATGATGTCCCCTTCTGGTCAAAGCAGTGGGGTGATAAAATTATAATTAGAAATGGTAGCACTCATTCAGCAGGTGTGCCAGTCTTGTTTAATATGGAGGACTAAACATGCATAAATAATAAATGAATAAATGTAATAATACAAAAATAAATAAAGGAATAAATGTCTTGATAAAACAAATATAATTAGTTTTTAATTAAATTTATTCCTGAATTTATTATTGTATGACTTTATTCCTTTATTATTTTCTATATTTATTTTTATTCTTTTTAGCTTTTAATTATTTATTCATTTATTTTGCATATTTTTTTATTTATGTGTTAATTTATTTTTTATATTTATTTATTCCCACATATATTTATTTCCATATTTATATATTCCCATATATATTTATTTATTTATACATGTATTTATTTTTACTTTTCTGTGTACAACATGTAAATGAGGGAGGCGGTCCTTGCGGAGCTCCAGTGCATCATTGGTTGAGAGTATTATCGGGAGCAGATGGACGTCCCACCTTGCACCCCCTGACTCGCACAGATTTAGAATATGCAGGGAAACGTTTTGCAGAGAGTTTAACAATCCAGCATGTGCTTCTACATTCATACCGGCATACAGCTCTCCTAAACCATGATAAAGCACCTCTACTCTATTAAACATTTATTTGATGCGTGATTATCCACTTCATTAGCATGGCGCGCAACTCTCTAGATATATGTGAAGCGTCAGCTATAGATTTATATACATGCATAAACGATCAGGGAAATGAAGCATGGTTGTATCTTTTACAATGAACAATCATAACAACAGAAAACAATATTATGGATTTGCAGACATCAAAATATGAAGTTATATACGAAGAAAAATAAGAAAAGAACAAGGTTAAATCATATCATTTATGAAACTTGCTCATTTTGTGGTTTTGTTGAAGAAACAGCTCCCCATTTATTTTGTGATTGTAGTATAACCAATAAATCTTGGCTTGACTGAAGCTCTTATGTTTATAGCCCCACAAATAGCTAGTTTACACGCGATATGGCTATGACCTAACATCACATCAAAACAAGTCAAGAGTAATCAAGCACACGCTTCAATCTACAATAAACCAATGGTAAACAGGACCCGCCCACATCATTATCATACAAGAGACAGAAATGTAAGAATAAATACAAAAATAAATACATGTGGGAATAAATAAATATAAAAATAAATGAATGCATAAATAAATAATAAATAACAAAAAACAAACAAATGAAATAATAATTTTTTTTAAAGAATAAAAATAAAAAGAGAAAATAATAAAGGAAAAAAAGTCATACAAAAATAAATTCAGGAATAACTTTCATTAAAAACGAATTATATTTGTTTTATCAAGACATTTATCCTTTATTTATTTTCTTATTATTACATTTATTTATTTATGTATTTATTTATTATTTTTGCATGTTTAGTCCTCCATAGTTTAATAACTGTCCAGGGCCTTAGACATTAATGGACCTAGGGTAGCAGCAGTGTTGATCATTGAAGGTATTTCTTTAATCATTATGGTAGTACCCAGCCAATATATCGGTCCGCCGATATTAGCCTTTCACCAATATATCGGTATCGGCATATATGTTTACCGATATTCGCAGATATGAAAACTTTTTTTCAGAACATATAATGCATAAAACAATGCTTTAGAATTGGTGTCACTACTTAGTTTGTCCAGAAGAGTGCGCTCCATCACCATTGTTTACAGAACTGACTCTGAACTGACTGTGGCTCTGCAGACAAGGCAGAGTTCAGCGGTGCGGAGTTGAGGGGTGTCTTCTCGGTAAGTTGCTGACTAGTTTGTGAAATACACACTGGACAGTTAACAAACAATGACCCCATCCCTTTTAAATGTAACTAATATAATGTTAACCCTGTCCCTGACAACCATGACACTCATGTCTGTTTGCTTTTAGACAGCTATATTTTATGAGAGCAGTCAGTTGCCTAATGTAGCAGATTAAAAGGTAAACATCAGGGCATCTTTATGCAGCTCAGTACGGAAGCGTATTGCATTCACTTGAGAGAAAAAAAATCTACTCTGTTTTTCTGAATTAACGACTTAATTATCTCAGAATTACGAGATAATTTTTCATGGAAAAAAGTTTTTGCTCTGTTTTTCTGAATTAATGAGATCCCTCAAAATCCTGCCAGGAGCTCTATTTTAGCTGGATTGCATGGAAGTAAACATGTCCCGCCTTTCAAGTTTAATCCGGTTTTATTTTACTTTGGGTCTGAGACAATTTATAGAGATATATTTTAAACTTGGCCTTCAATACAAATACATTACTGTCTATGACATTTGTAGTACTGTCATGGCTGAGACACGCTTTGATCTTCCAAAGGACACTAATCAAGCAATAGACTTGTACTTGCATGTTGCAACACGTTCTCACCCCGTCTCGTCACATACGGACGCTCGGGTTTCGTCACATATTGACGCGCCGGGTATACCTTTCGCGTCGTTTTTCGACGCGCAGGGTAGTCCGATAGACTTCTATGTATCTCCGAACCGGAGCGTGTAGCGTTGAAATGTCACGTCTCGGGTAAGCTCGCGCCGCGAATGGGTGGAGAGTCGAGACCACAATCAATAAAAATCAAAAGGAATAGGCTACAATGGCCCTCTAACTGGTTTTTGATGTTTAAAACACGAGAACTACCGGAATTCTATAACTACTAGAAGAAAAGGTTCTATATAGAACCTTAAAAGGTTCTATCAGGCGCTACGTATTTGGAACCCCTAAAAGGTTCTATAAAGAACCCTTTTTAAGGGTTCATTCAAAAGAACCCTTTAGGGTTCTTTGTAACCAGGAAAAAGGTTATGGAACCTTTTAGGGGTTCATTCATTATCATTTGTTTTGTCCTTTCCGGATTAAATATTTCATATTATTGACAAACATTAAGACCCTAAAATGTAAAAATGTAATTCACATAAAAAAGTCACCCATGAATACTGAAAAAAAAGCACACCCAAAGTGCATAGAACTAGTAATTTATTTATATCAGATCAACAAATCAACATTAAAACATCAACCATTTAAAAAATATCTCATAATGAAAATAGAGTTTCACCTACATCTACACAAAATAAGTCCATAAAATTTACATACAAATTTGATTATTTATATTAAATTATTCTCTTTATAAAATAAAAACAAATCAATACAATAGCTTATAAAAACAACACCAAAGTGTATTTCAATGCATAGTAAAAACCTTAGACATGTATGAAACACATATAGGCCTAACCCAAAATGGTTAATAAAGAATATGAACATTCGCTAAACTGTCGGAAAACGAACTGATTTAGAAAGCAATATTTGTTTTACTGTGAGCAAAAATATCATGCTGTAGAACTATAATGAAAATAGTATGCTGTAAAATCATTATGAATGAATTCTCCTAAAAGGGGGCTCACTTGAACAAAAAAGGGGGCCCCCTTTATAACAATAATTTAATATAAATAATCAAATTTGTATCTGTAATCAGCTACAATAGCAGGTTCTGTGGTTGTCGATTAACTAATACATTTTCACATTCATTAGAATTAAAATTTCGTGTCCTGGTGTTTATTATTAATATAACAGATTCATTTATTCATGGATTTTGATTCCAGTGGTGGCTGCATAGGATTGTTTCCAATTTCCAATAACTCCAGAGCATTGTAAAGTCCAAAAGTCAACATGTTTTGAAAAAGGATAGATGTAATAATTTCCAAAATTCACAACATGTTTTTACGAAATATTCCGCCTCAATCCATGTTTGTTGGCGTTTAGACTTTCGAAAACATTTTCACTGTGGTGGAAAAAACTTGCTGTACACAAAGCGAGGCACGCACCTTCCGGGGTAGTCTAGCAGCTAATATATAATATATATAGGCCTATGTATTTATATAGTCTAGCACTATTATATATTACAAAAAAAGATCGTATAGGACTATCTGCGTTCGCTTGGCGCTCCATTTGATCCATATTATTCTATTTTATTCAATACATTTTTAGGGTGATGACGCATTAAAATATGACGACAGACATTAGAAGCTTCATTCTAAAACCTCAACAGAAGTTTCGAATGTAAATATGACATGAAAAGAAAAATGACATTTGGTACAGTCTAGTATGAACGGTCAGAATGACCGCTATGGCCATTCTAGTAGTTCTAGAATTCCGGTAGTTCTAGTGTTAAATGCAAGTACAAGTCTATTGCTCGATTAGTTTCCTTTGGAAGATCAAAGCGTGTCTCAGCCATGACAGTATTACAAATGTCATAGACAGTAATGTCTTTGTATTGAAGGCCAAGTTTAAAATATATCTCTATAAATTGTCTCAGACCCAAAGTAAAATAAAACCGGATTAAACTTGAAAGGCGGGACATGTTTACTTCCACGCAATCCAGCTAAAATAGAGCTCCTGGCAGGATTTTGAGGGATCTCATTAATTCAGAAAAACAGAACAAAATATTTTTTTTAATTAAAAATTATCTCGTAATTCTGAGATAATTAAGTCGTTAATTCAGAAAAACAGAGTAGATTTTTTTTTCTCAAGTGAATGCAATACGCTTCCGTAGCTCAGCACACAATGGTGCGGTGGTGGATTGTGCCTGTTAAGTGTTGATTTCATGCTACATTGTTGGTGAGACGCAATGATGGAAAGTAAATAATATAAATCTTTTCTCTCCATGACAACAAGCTTATAGCTAACTAGCTAACCACCTGGATACTTTCATTGCTCGTCAGCTGAGTGGAAGCTAATGTGTAAACATGTATTCACCTAACTGTTTTGTTCAGGTTTCACAGTTTGGTACCCCCTTCAAACGAACAATTCCAGCCGTTGCATTTATAAAATGTAATATTTAAAAGTCTGATTTCAAACTTGTATATCAGAATATGGTGTAACACCGCTGCTGCTGTTTATCTCTTGTCTCGGCAGATGTAAATGCTTCTTGTTTTACAACCTGCCCTTAATTGACTTGCAGTATTAAAATAGTCAGCATTTGACTGATACTAAACAGTACTATTGATGTATAATAATAATGTAAAATATTCTTTGATAAAAATATTTGTTTAAGAAATATAGTTAATTAAAAAAATTAACTATATCAGCCACCATATCGGTAATCTGTGAATTCCCCCCCCTCTAAAATCGGTATCGGTCTAAAAAAATAAAATAAATTCCATATCGGTTGGGCTCTACTTTATGGTCACAAAAATAATGTTAAACAAAATCAACAATTGCTTTTTGATATTTCCACTTTAATCTCTAAATTGAAGAGGTTATACCCAACAGAAAATATTATTGTAGGAGGAGACTGTAATATAGCACCAGATGAGGCACTTGATTGATATCCATCAAAATATGACAATTCACAGCCAAATTCTTCAATTTCCGATTTTTGTAACAGCCATAAAATAATAAATGTGTGGAGACATCTTAATTCCTAATCGTAAACTGTTTTCTTGGCTCAAATCCAATGCATCCAGCAAATCAAGAATCGATTTTTGCAACCCGATCTCACAAAAATTCGTACATATTGATCAAGTTGGCTATTTCGTATGATTTCATACGACTTTGTTCGTATGAATATGTACGATTTTATAACTTGCAAATACACGGATGTCTAATGCAGAAGTAAGCTTGAGTTTCATGCATGAGGCGTTAAGGACATGCTTATTAATTGTATGCCCTTACCCAAACCCTGTGTGGGGTTCCTTGACAGAAGCAAGTAATCGTTGCGTATTAGATGAAAACGATGTCCAGCGACATCATTGGCTGTAGTGAAGTTCATACAAATTCATATGAATGCATTCGCACGATATCATACATATTATCCAAATTTAGAAAATTTGTACGATTCTTATGATTTTGCTGTGAGAGTGTGTAGATTATATTGTATTATTGTATTATGTATAGTGTATTATTGGCTTATTTCAGACAATTTGTTCACTTATGTTAAGGACTACGCTATTTCTGCAGCTCGTCTTACAGACCATTGTAGTATTTCTTTATTTGTTAAACCAAAAACTATTCACACAACAAGGTCTACTGGAAGTTTAATGCTAATCTGCTTAGTAATGAATGATTTTGTGACAGAATAAAACAGTTCATTGAGAGTGTCAAAAACAATAAAGAATTAAATTCTAGTGTAAACAGATGGATTCAATTTGTGAATTTTCCATTAATTATAGTAACTTTTTGTCTAAGGGAAGAATTTAAAAGGAGCACAATCTTATTTATGATTTATATAAATACTATAAGTATTACTATAAGATGTAAATAAAGTCAATAAGTAAAAAAATGTATTGCTTTGACAGTGAACTGTATTCATCCAATTTCTCAACAGCTGACTGTTATATAGTTTTGGATAAAATACAAACCTTTATTCCCTGCATTGTTGATGAATTTAGAGTCTTCTGTGATAGGGAATTATAAATCAAAAACTTGATTTTGCTGTTCAAAAGCTTAAACTAAACAAATCACCCGACCCTGATGGAGTTACCTCCAATTTTTAACAGTTAACAGGATCGTTAAGTTGTATTCAGAGTCAAGGAGTGATTACATTAATACCTAAACCAGGTAAAGACTAAAGGTATGTTGAAAATCTTCGTCCAATAACTTTACTCAACAATGATTATAAGATATTTGCACATATTTTTGCAAGCATATTAAAAACAGGAATAAACAATCAGGATTTCTTAAAGCACGGTCTATTCACAGAAATATAAGATTGGTTATTGATTTGCTGGATTATTGTGATTGGATGGAGGATGACAGATTTATTTTATTTTTGGATTTTAATAAGGCATCTGATGTGTTAGAGGATTCTTGTCTTTTCCGTGCCTAGCAGTCTTTTGGATTTGGTGAAAAATTTGTAAATATTATAAAAATGATATATACGGATATGAATAGTTCAGTTTATATTCCCTGTGGCACATCCCAATGATTTTGAATTGCCTGTGGAACAAGGCAATGTTGCCCCTCCCAACCTCTTTATTCTAGCAGCAGATATGTTTCTGTGAAATTGTCTATTATATTGGAAATTGGTGCATACACATAATTTTACACCCCCATAACACTCTAATTTGGAACAATAGATACTGCCCAGCCAGTGGTCCCCATGATGGAAATGGCTTATTAAACATACTAAACAATTATTATTTTTTTAAATGCAAAAAGTTTTCTGTGAGGGTTAGGTTTAGGGATGGGGATAGAAATTATTGTTATTAAAATCCATAAAATGTATGGAATTCTATGGCGAGTCCCCACAATGATATAAAAACAAGTGTGTGTGTGTACATACATTGCTGGCTGAAATGCAGTGCTTGTGTTTGTTTTGTTACACACTGAAAAGTGTTTATTTGTGTGTTTATTGTTGTGTTTGTCAAGCCGGTCCCAACTTCCTCCTTTGTCATCCTTGAATGGTAACAAAGTTACATTGTGTAATTTACATTGTTTAACAAGAGCATTCGTGTACTTTTTACAGTAAATTATTGTTAAAATTACAGTAAAAAACTGTAATTGGGCATTCCCACAATTCCCTGCATGACCCAATACATTTCATTATATTTTATGGGAATAGTTATGTTTCATCATATTTTTAATAACAGCTACGTACACTGGGGTGTTCTGTGTTCTATTTGATGTAGTTTAGTTAATGTTTATTGCATTATTTAAATCTCACGTGTTACCATGATGGTGTTTAGTGTTTGTGCGTGTGATACTGAGCACTGTCTCGATTTGTTTATTGGTCATTATTCCTGGAAGAGCCACTACTTATGAACATCATGTCATCATGTGCCCTTCTATAGTTATTACAGTGATTAACAAATACCTTAATGTAAACAACAGATTTTTACAGTTTCAGGAGGCATATTTATGATTTTTTTTATAGTGCCCGTGTGTAAATTACAACCATTTTAAACTGTAAAATGTACAAGTTATTCTGTAAAGTTGTTTACATTTTAACTGATTTTTTTTGTTGTAAAAACAACAGGATTTTTTTTACAGTGTATTTAAAAATGTACTGTATATTTTACAGTTAATATTCATTAATCAATTAACATTTTATTTCTGTAGCATTTTTACAGTATTGTACTGTTAAAATTTGACATTTTTTTCAGTGCATGTTTAATTTTATCTGGATCAAATCCTTCTCTCAACACCCCGACCCTCTCTGTGACCAAATCACTGCGAGGAATCTCTTTTATTTATTACTATAAGTAGTATTATAGGAAATACTAAGAGTAGAGAGATGGGGAAAAGTATGTCAAGAAGTGGGATTCAAACCCGGATCTCCAGTGTGACAACACATACTGTCATTACACCCAGAGCTACATTAGCTGGGGCGAAGTTTGGCGTAAAATCCTTTTTTTCCACCAGACTATTGGAGGGCAAATAGTCATTTAGTTATCCAATCTCTTAATCCACTAAATGTTTAACACTGTATCCAGTTTAATATCTCTGCCCCATCGTGAAAAATCTTTTTCAGTCACTTACTCTCTCGCTAATAAATCTGTCGAGGCTGTCTTGAGTTTGGTGTGAGCAGTGGTGGGCGAAGTTAGTGTAAATAGCCTCTACCAACAAAATGGGCTAGTTGCACTTAATAGACATTCCGATTTTTGTGAAAATCCATGACAAATGTAAGTATTTTTAAGGGCGATTTTGAATGGTCAGTGGTGTTTATAATATACAGTAGCACAGTAGTCTTAATGTATGGTTGATTCTTTTTATTTTCTGATGGAAAGTGCTCAACAATGATAAATCTCTTTGGGGAGATTAATAAATGTTTAGGTTTATGAAAAACAAATTCCCCAAGAGTGAACAAAATATCAAAAAAAGATTGTGACAGACAAAAAAAAATGAATTTGTATTCAGACTAACATTTTTACAGATAAAGCATACAGCATTTTCACCATATACAATGAAAAATACAAATATTTGCATAGTTATTGTTTATTTGCATTTGCATATTCTCTATTAAGACTGGTCAGTTGGTCTGACCCATGCAGCTGGTACCCACTGGGGTTCGTCCTGAGCTCTCCTCACTGCAGTCAGCAGCTGCACACATGCAGCCTGTAAGCCGTCATTTACTATCACATGATCAAAGAACTGACTGTAATGCTGTTCTATTTTACGTCCTGAATTCTCTATTTCCTGAAAATCTTCATCCTAAGAAAGAGAGAGACAGAAAGCGAGATATAGAGAAGGATGGGGTTGAGAGAATTTTAAGACATACAGTAAATATTACACAGTAGCTCAAGACAGAGATGTAATCCCACCTTAAAGGGCCGGCTGCTGTAGTAATTTGTGATGATATGAGAGTTCATTCGTGTCTGCTTCATCTGCTCAGTAGGAGGAGGCTTTATATAGATGACATATGCCCTCAGCTCTGGGGTCCTCACTGACTCTAATGCCTGGAAGTTAAAAAACACAGCAAGAAGAGGAAAAAAATCAGAACAAGTAAGGTGTAGTCCAGCAGGATTTATGACAAAGCAATTGTAAGACTTTGTTCCACAAAACTCATCACCATAATGCTAGGGTGTTGCCAGGGCATTTCAGTGCATTGCTATGTGCTTGTTTAGTCTCTCTGGGTGGTTGCTAGGTGGTTACTGGCCCAGTTTAAAAGAGCCCATCTCTGATATGTCTTGGCTAATCTATGGCATTTTTATCCATAGATCACCTGTTTTACCATCCACAAAAGGAATAGCATCAGTTTGATCATTTACAAAAAAAAGAATACCACATCTCTCCTCAACAAGCCACACAATTTGGGGTATCATTCAAATCCACAAATGGTGCGGGACGAGTTATGTGCCTAAGTTTGATACCTAAATGGATAGTTTACCCATAAATTAAAATTCTCTCATCATTTACTCACCCTCAAGCCATGCCAGATGTGTGACTTACTTTCTTCTGCAGAACACAAACAAAGATTTTTAAAAGAATAGAAAAATGTGTTCTATACTGTAGGTCCATACAATGCAAGTGAATGGTGACCAGAACTTTGAAGCTTCAAAAATCACATAAAGACAGCATAAAAGTAACCCACAAGACTCCAGTGGTTAAATACATGTCTTCAAAAGAGATACTATAAGTGTGGGTGAGAAACAGATCCATATATAAGTCCTTTTTTACAATAAATCTCCACTTTAACATTGTGAAAGTGAAAGTAGAGATTTATAGTAAAAACAGATTGAAATATTGATCTAATTTTGATATTGATCAAAGTGATTTCATCGCTTCAGAAGACATATATTAAAGCACCACCTGGATTACTTTTATGATGCATCTATGTGATTTTTGAAGTTTCAAAGTTCTGGTCACCATTCACTTGCATTGAAAGGACCTACAGAGCAGAGATATTCTTCTAAAAAAATCTTTGTGTTTTGTAGAAGAAAGAAAGTCATACACATCTGGGATGGCATGAGGGTGAGTAAATGATGAGAGAATTTTCATTTTTGGTTGATCTATCCCTTTAAGGTTAGAGGTTTGTTTAGATCCCTAACTAAGTTGAAGTCATAATAATACTGATGCTTGCCTTAGCAAATGACACATACTGGAAATATACATTCTCAAAATAAACTCACATATGGCTCAATGTCAAGCACACAGATCTTCCCACTGGTCAAAACATCTTTGATTGCATCCACACTAGTGCCGTAGAGATGACCTTTCAACTCCCCAAACTCAATAAACCTAAGGAAGACAGAGAAAACAATGCCACTGAGCTACATCTGGTACATCTGGAAATATTGTACAATTGTCTGTTGATGTACAGCCTAGTACATTTCAAGTACCTGTGATTGCAGACCATGTTGTCAAACTGTTCTCGGCTGATAAAGTGATATTCTCTTCCAGATTCCTCATGGGATTTGGGCGGTCGTGTGGTATCTGCGTGGAAATGAATGTCAGACAGTTTCAACATATGTACATATGTTGAAAGTTTAAACATGGACATTGAAACACCGCATCTGGGATTTAAAATCCCATTTAAACCTAGACAAACACTTTTCGGATTTTGGAAAATTTAAAAGAAAGAAAATTTATGACGTAAGATGAAGAAATATTTATCATTCTGTGCCATTTCTAGATCACTAAACAAATGTAAGTAAATTTGTGAAATTGACTATATTACTTTGTATTGGAACATTCTTAAATCATGTTGAGATAACAAGGATCATCAGGTTTTGCACAAACTTGCGGAGTCCATGCCAGCTTGAGTGCATGCTGTCATTAAAGCAAATGAGGTAAATACCAAAATAACAAGAAATTATGAAATTTATGTAACATTTTCTTGGAAATTTTCACTCAAACGGTTATGCTAATAATTTGCAATTAAACATTTTGTGTAAATGGTAAATGGTAAATGGCATTTTGTGTACATTATTGAAAAATAATGTTGTCCCTAGAAATGTAATATGTGACCATGTTGGGTTTTTTTTGTTGACATTTTTAAATAACATTTATATAATTTTCTTCAAATAAAAGTTACTTATATAAAAATGTCAAGTGGTGTAACCAGTAAAAGGTACAATACTTTCCTTGCTCCTTATACACACACACATGACTGTAAAGAACTAAATAATTAATTTCAAAGAAGTTTTCTCAGGGTTACTCTATTTGACCAGAACAAAATGTGCTTTTCATAAAAATTTCAAAAATATCTGAAATATATATATATTTTTTTAAACACACAGTCATAAAGGGTCTAATGGTGTCCTTTCTGGGTTTTTTTTTAATTGTTTTTTACAACAGCAGAATTTCAACCATGTTGGTTTCACCACCTGACTTTGATTTGGTGGACAAACGTTTTTTTTTTTTTTTAAATATAAATAGTATTTTGAAGCTAAATTGTTTCACTGCTTTATTTTTTAAGAAATAATTATAAATTAATAATAATAGTTTATTTTAAGCCACATATGCCAACGTATGCCCCCTCCCCCCAAAAAAAGAAAAAAAAAAGATCATGTCAATGACCCTTAAATGTGGAAAATGCAAAATAGAAGCATCTTTATTTTTTTCAAGCTTTTGGAAACCACTGCAAATCACACAATTTCAGATTTACAGAATGAAACTCACGGGGAACAGCTCCTTGGTAAACCTTAGGATTGATCTCGATTAGCCTCCTGCGTAATTCATTCACCCCGACCCCAGACGGACCTAAGAGCAAAACATCGGCAAAGCTTTAAAACACTCCATGCAAGCAGTGATGCAGCTACAGGAAGATGTAGCAGGTTCTATGTGTTTTTGCTGGATGATTTTAACTTCCACATGTGTGGAAAAGCAAACAAACAAACACACACTCGCTCACCCAGCAGTGCTATGAGGAGGTGTGTGTGTTCTTGATGGTGCTGGTATCGCACCACCTCCTCGTAAGGAATAGCCAGGGAACTGTAACAGCTCATGGGGCAACGAAGGGAGCAGATCTGGGATGTTCCAAAAGCCTGACCCCTCCGCCGGCGACAGAGACGCAGACTGCGATGAAAACCAGCTGACATGCATTATAAGAGGCACAAACATTAAATGATTTATAAACTTGTAAATTATTATCTAATGGGGTGGAAAGTTTTCTATGATTTTTACAACCAATCATTTGCTCTTAATTTACAGTGACATCCTTGAAATATAATGGCCCTTATTCAACATCAGTAGTATGTGCAAAACATTGGGGTCTACAAACAGATCAGGTAAGAACAATTTCATTCATCTGGTCTGGGTTTATTATGCTGTATACAAGATTCATCTAATCTGCTTCAGTGAATATAATCTTGTAACATTTGCGATTCACTCACTCAAATAAAACCCCTCAATGTTGGTGGTGAATTCACTCTCCTCTGTAACAAGACAACGAGCACATCAAATTAGCCATGTTGACTGCTTTATGGTACTTCTATGGTGATTTTAGTCATTTTTGGAGCTTGACAGCCTCAGTATCGTTGTATGGAAAAGACAAGAGCAACTTGAACATTTTTCAAAACATCTAATTAGTGTTCCATTTGGAATGAAGAAATTTCCACTTATGATTTATATTTCCATAAATACTGTGCACTCACCATCCTTTAGCTCTTCTGAGGAAACAGATTTAGATAAGATGAGAAATAAGCAATTTAAAGCTTTTAACATCATATCATCACTTATTCACATTATGATATAGCTGTTTCTATAATCTTCCCTAAACATGTTTTAAAAGACATTTTCACAGTGACCTCAAACCTGACTGCTGTATTGTTTTCTCCTGATTGGTCAGGACTTACCTACCAGATTCAAACGCTTCCTCATCTGTGCATACAGAAAGGAAGTTTAGAGTGAGTTCTATGTTCCATGATCAAGCACACATGCATTAATACACCACTTGCAGTAAGTATCAACTTTTACCTGCTTCTACAAATTTTTCATCAATGGCATTAATATCCTCTTCTAAGAGGAAGAGACGAGGGGAAGAAGAAACATAGATTAGTGTAGGTAAAATTTAAGAAAAGGCCCGTGTTTAAGTGTCCTGTTTACGTGCTCACCTTCATCCACTGGGCTCACTGCCGGTTGGCATGAAAACAATACAAAACGGTTAAATACATACTAAATAAATGCACATATCATACAAGTACAGTGAGACTGATCTCACGGGAAAATCTGTGACAGGAGGTAGAATTTTTTGCGGGATAAAATCGCTCTATTCTTGCCAAAATGAGAAGGGTATAGCTACAGACATTGCTCCAAAAAGGGACGTGAGCACCAAATCGCCATTGAAGATATATTGAGCTCCAAACTTAACGCTTTTCCTAACTTTAACCGTGAGTGGAAGTGACGCCCCCTTTTGGAGTTGGCGCATTCTCTTATGGAGTAACCCCGCCCTCTTAGTGCATTAACGTATTTAAAATTACGTTTTAGTTTTATTTGATTTTAAATAGAGTTTTAATTGCGCATTTACACACATGGTTACTACAATATTACTTTAGTAAAACCGTGGTTAACGATTTTTGAATTACTTGAATTACAATTCTATAGAAATAAGTAATGTAACCTTTAGCTATGTTGTTATTTTAGCATGTATTTACTCCAGAAATAGTGGTGTAGTAGTGTCTGAAGAGGTGGGTTTTTATTTTATAAAAAAATTAAATAAAAACATATGCACCTGATCTATACAGAATATATAATTTTTAGATATGTAAAAAGTGTAAGAAATGTATTTTATCCATAAAAAAAGACTTTTCTAATTATAGTTCCACTTACAAAATGTATATCAGGGATAGTGTCTTGCTGGTATAGTGTAGAGTACAATACTAAGAACCATGGTATTGTAACTTGATGTTGAATATGTATTTAAATTAATAGGTGTCATTATTGTTCCTTTTTTTTAGGCTACTAAGAAAATTGTTAATAATTTATTATTACTCTAACTAATAAACTAATTCATAATATGCAATAAACTGTTAAGCATTGTAGCTATTATGAGTGTAGTAATGTTCACGTTAACACTTTATTTTGTATTACCATATATAGCCTACATAAAAATGAGTGGTTATTTGTTTTATTTGTGTACTATTATGTGAATATATATATATATATATATATATATATGATATATATATTTTCACTTTGAAACTAACGATTATTGTTCGTGGTAATCAAATAATTATATTAATAATATCCCTAGTTTAATATTCATTTTATTATTTAGAATCGATATATTTTTGCAAGGATCAATATTTGTGATAAAATGTTTGATTAGGATCGATCCACCCATACCTATTAAAAGCTCCTCTAAAGGGCTCCCACTGCGGTATAGCCGTTGTCTGAATGTTTGCAAATACTATACCGTTACTCAACTGTTTAGAACTTATTTTTACCCCTGAACGAAGAACAAAGATGAACTTCTTCGGAAATATATTTGGGGCCTTAACACACCAAATTCCCGTGTGATCATGTTGGCACAGCAGACACAGGTTAACTCACAGGTTTTGACACAGGTATGGGGTTGATAAGGTTGAGACCACCAGTGCTCTTTCTGCTTCCTACAAACACACCCAAACACATTCGGGTTATAAATATAAAGCATAAAATTGGGACAGCAGTGATTATCAGCCTAATCTCAAATTGTATTCAATTAATCTGCCAAATCCCATCACATCATAGCCTATGCAGATTTGTAATTATAATCGGTGACATTGACCTGAAACACCTTTTTACTTAGAACTGACCTTTTGAGCAAGCTTGTGGAGGGAATTAGGCCAGCGCCGGCAGAGATACTTGACAGTTTTATGGCCTGCCACCAGAGGGTGTCTGTCTGATCCACAATCTCCAGGATATCTCCCTTCCTGAAGGCCATACCAGCGTCTGTGCAGGGGATGGAGGTATCAGTATGAGGGTTATAGTCCACCATGGCACGCACATAAAGCTGTCAAAGAGAGCCATCAAAGACGTCATTAAAGCCATCAAAGAAGTCATGAATAAGTACTGTGCAGCTGTACAAAAGCCAGACATTTACAGGTGACGGACTCACAGACTTATTGTCAAATATTATTATATTATTAATTAAGAGCTAGTACTCATGATAAAAGCACTAGTTTGAAAAAAACGTGCCGCGATAGCACCAACACATGATAACTTACCATGGTTTGATTATTGACTGGCTTGTCAGTGATAGGAACCACCTTGAACATTATGGTTCCAAGGGAGTTGGCCTGTGGCAGGAAATCAAGAAACAATAGCATGAACTTTATAAATGTCCCATAAATAGAAATTAAAATAGTTTTGGTGTTTGGTAGGTCCTTTGTATCTGGTGAAAAGAGGGAGTTATTTATTCTATTTTAACCAGAATGTCAGTCATTTTCTGGTCTTGATATGCATACTTTCCTACTATATAGTATGCTAAAAATGGAGTAGTATGTCAGAATCCTCAATATTCTTAAAAGCAGTCAGTCATAAGTACCTGGATAACCTACTCTTACCGGCAAGATTATAAAGTGTGCATTGACTGGATACTTTACTATTTTATAATCCCATGTGAGTTGAGGAGACTTTCAAAACATTGGATTTTTTTCTTGGTTGTTGTTATTATGCCTTATACTCGTGTCACAGGACAATGCCGACAGTCCGGATTAAGTATGTCTGAAATGTTTTCATACTGTGTACCTGCATACCTAAAGAACGTACTTAATTACCGACCAAGAAGTGTGACCATCATCAATTGCAGTACATACTCTGACAACATGCAGTTTCAGATGCGATTGTGTTTCTTCATTGACAGCCATTAAAATGTAGTCATGTTTTCTGACATTTTTTTTTTTTTAAACATTTAAATTACATTGTTTCATTACATAATAGTACATCTATTTTCCAGAAACATATTGTTTTGAAGGGCTCTTAAAAGCATGAAATTGACTTTTATTTCTAATGAGTTATCAGTCACAGACTTCTGAGGAACCCTGTGCTAGTCAAGCAGATACCATTGGAATTATTAAAAATGCTAACAAAAAGCGAGCTTCTTGATTTTAACTATGAAAATGTAGTATATAATTATGAATACATTCACAAATGTATGGCTGGTCTAGGCTGGCTTATATTGGCAAGTGCTGGTTAGGCAGTGGTTCAGCTGTTGTACCAGCATAGCTGTGGTGTTCACCAAACCAACTTTATTGATGAATCAGGTTAACCAGCATGGTCTTTCTGGTGAGTCTGATTAACCAAAGAAGTTTTGCTTCTTTAAGTAGTTTGGAGGGAACACTAGCATGCCAGGAATCAGCATTCGAATGACAATAGATCAGTCAGTATACAGATGTTTAAGTGAGTGTGTGTACTAACTAGAATCTGGATGATCTGTTCTGGTTCCAGTCCAAACACAGGATGACCGTTCACCTCTACCAGTCTGTCTCCAGCATGCAAGAGACCTTCAACAGGAAGCACATTGACAAGATGCATGACACAAATACTAAGGAGATAGGGAGTGCATGTTAGTGGTATATCAATCAGAAAGAAAAGATTTAGAAAGAATAGTAAAATAAGACAGTCTTCACCACTGCGGTCAGCCAGTCCTCCATGCATAACCCGAGCAATATATATATCACCTGTCACCTCATCTCTCCTGATCGTTGCCCCCTAAATGTCAGAAGAAAACAGAAATATCATTAAAAATGTCTCCAAGACTCCATAAGGTATGTATCATGTACAACTTTCAAAAAACATCATAACTACATCTGCTGGGAATGGCACACAAAATAATGTAATTCAATGACAGACTAAAACTAAGATTAGGGCTGTAAATCGATTCCAAAAAGAATACATTCTCAGATTTCAAGCTATTGGGAATAGAAAGTCAACTCTCAGAGCCATGGCATCTTCTGTTATTCATACTATCAGTCACAAATAGTGTGAAGTCTGCTTTAGATTGCACTGTTTATTGTAACATTTTACTTTGCCTCCCATTTTTTATTTAGAATCAAGAATATTACTCTGGAATTGACTCTTGGAATCAATTTCCAAAATTCCTGGAATCTAACAGCCCTAAATGAGGTGTGTTACAAGAAGAGAAATAAATTAAAGAAAGTAAAAAAAAAGAGGATATTGTAAACAAGAGAAATTGTCACATGAAAGAGGAATAAGAGGAGGAAGATGCTAAACCAATAAGATGGAGATGAATAGGGTTAAACAAGTCCAATAGATCACTTTCAAATACTGTAGATTCAAGTAGGTATAGCTGCAGGCTGGAGATCTCCAAATGGGAATTGAATCTCCAAAAGGGTGCAGGGTTACTCAAGAAGTGGCAGGGTTAATCCAAAATGGGGTTGCCTCAACTCCAAATGGGGGTGTAACTTCCACACATGGTTGGGGTTAGGGAAAGGGTTAGGTTAGGGGCTCCATCTCTTTGCTGATGGTTTGGGCTCCCACCCCTTTTTGGAGCTCTGCCTGCAGCTATATCCTTCTCAGTAGATTGGAGAAGCACTGATGTTGTTAACATGCCAACTCAAAAGGATAGGTAGTAACATATTAGATGAATAATCACAAACACAGATTAAAGGTTTGAAAGCTGCATGCCTGAGACAGCAAGAATCTGAAAGGATGTTCAGAACCGAGGAAACATTGAAGTGCCCTTATTCCTTTTTCTTGTTTTTCCTCTTCTTCTGGCTTGATAGACACCCAAATGTGCTGTTGTTCACTTTGTGGTTTTGGGAAGGGCGGTAAGTCAAGAAGCCATTGGTCATCTTGTGCTGTCCATCAACCTGTCTCCTTTGAGAAGATGTTGATGGCCTTGTTTTTACTCCACCATTCAGTGATGCAGTGTTGGAGGTGTGATCAAAAGATCTCCCCTTTGATACTATTATCTGCTCTAGTAGAGTGATGGTAGATGAGGAAGATGACGAGGAAGAGGAGATGGAACGAAAACGTGAACATCGAGAGGAAGAGGTGATAGCTGGACTGACAGGAAGACTGAAAGAGGTGTTGGCTATCCTTGCAGACTCAGTGCAATGTTGCGAAACAGTATTTTGAACTTTGGTAACTATTGGAGGTGAAGTTATGCTGCGCGTGGTGAATATTTCCTGGAGTTTCCCAACAACGTGTGTAAGCAGCGTCAAAGTTTGAGAGTTCTCCTGCATGCTCTCAGACATGCGTTCTGCAGCAGCGGCCATCCTCTCACCAAGCAGCTGTAAATTTTCAGATCTGCGCTCCATGCAGCTGGCCACCTGCTTCAGAGTAATCCGCAACTCATCCAGAACTTCATCCTTTGCCAACCCTGTATGGGAGCAGGTGGTGACCTCCCCTACCCGATGACTGTGCATTGGGCTTGGGGGAGCAGTTTGGAAATGAGGGGTGTTTCTAGAAGTTTCTGGGGGGGGATTTGAAATATGATAACAGAGAGACGATGAGGAAGTCCATGAAGACTGTTGGGGGAGCATGTGTGGCACAGAATTACCAACATCACTCTCCTCCTCACTCTCTACATCCTCAATCACATTCTCTTCAGAAAATTAATGAGAAATGAAAAATGAAATGGATGAAGACAGGAAAACAAAGATCACTGATTAGATAATGCTTTCATTAGACTCTTAAATCTTCATGAAATTGAATAAGGGGAATCTCCAAATCCACAGGTTTGGTCCTTACCAATCACAATTGAGCTACTGACTCGAGAGGAGGAGCACTGAGGGTCTGTTCCCATAATGTATTGCTCTGGTGGCATCTGCCAAAAGTGTTGGGACAGTGCGCAGTGGTGGGCACAACAATGCTTGGGGAAACAGGAGTTTCGGCCGATGTGCAACCACTCATCCCAGGACCATTCAACATGGTGTCTAAGCCTCTAGCCAGATGTCCCCCAGTTCAGAAGAATCAATGGTGTGTCGCTTGCCTTAAAGTGTCCCAGTGGCTACAGAACCCTCTACCAGCTCTGTTCTAACCATGATAACACACAACTTACAGTTACCAATGAGAACACATGAGAGTTTTCATGTTACAGAGTTTACAGATTTCAGTTTGCTTTTTTTCTTAAAGCCACATTAAATAGCTTGATGGGCACAGTGTACTTTCCTGTATTGATGTATTTAATTTTAAAACAGGAAGTTGGGGCTTGTCTCTTTTTAAATAACCAATAGCCTTTAGTTTACGTCACAGCCACGAACATGATTTGCTTCTTGGTATGTCCAGTATTTTATTGGTGAAAAACTCAAGGGGAACCCCCACCCCCCGGTCTGATGTCACATATTAAAGTGCTCAAAATGCTCAAGTGTCCTGGATTCACTTAGCAAAAAAGTTGGCAACACTAGTACATAGTGAAACCAATTTTGATTCCATAGAGTCCTTAATAAAGTAACTAACTCAAACAAAACATTTAACTGGTGGTGGAAAATTAAGCAAAAAAATTATAATTTTAGAAGAAATAATGGCTTAAACGGTTGCTTAGCAGTTAGGTTTTAAAACACTGGCAGTCTCTAACTCTTCACCTTGTTGCTAAGTTGATTGGAAACACAGGCTCTAGTAATGCACACTGAGAGACACCACAATAAATCACAGGTCAGTAAAAACAAGCCTTAGATTTGCCTGCCACTCCTTTTTCTGGTCATGCTCACCAGAGGCTGATTGTTTTTGACCAGGCAAATGATCCTCATGGCTTCCTCATCTTCAGGGATGTCTTTAGGCAATGGTGGCAATTCCAGCTCATAGTCCCTCAGACTTACTGTATCATGTGCCGAGAGGAGAGCCTGAAAAATACATGCAGTTTCTATTATACACTATGTATAACCATAAATACAAACGATGATAAATCAAATAAATAAATAATAAGTGCCATTGGGGGCCTGGGTAGCTCAGCAAGAATCCAGTGTGTGCTGAGTGACTCCAGACAGGTCTTCTAAGCAACCAAATTAGCCCGGTTGCTTTGAAGGATAGAGTTACATTGGGTAACCTCCTTGTAGTCACGATTAGTGGTTCTCTCTCTCAATGGGGCGAATAGTATGTTGTGCGTGGATCGCGGAGAATCGCATGAGCCTCCACATGCGGAGTCTCCACGGTGTCATGCACAACGAGCCACGTGATAAGAACCACGGATTGACTATCTCAGAAGCGGAGGCAACTGAGACTTGTACTCCGCCACCCGGATTGAGGCGAGTAACCGCGCCATCACGAGGACCTACTAAGTAATGGGAATTGGGCATTCCAAATTGGGAGGGGGTGAATATATATATATATATATATATATATATATATATATATATATATATATATAATAAATAAATAATAAGTTCCATTACAAATTAACAATAATAAAAGCATAACAACAATGTCTACCCAAGTGGTCAGGGTTTGACTGTTTAGCTTGGGCCAGTTAACCCCCGATGGTAGAACTCAACTTGCCTTTGAGATGAATAGGAATGCTAACAGATAGTTTTCTTCTATAAGCCTACTTGTGTCTACCAGTTAATAAAGTCCTGCATGGGACTCCAGAAAGAATATTTTATGAAGAAGGTGATGCAACATGAAGAAACTAATGGCTTGCTTTGATCTGTTCTTTACTTTTTTCTTACAGTTTGCCCTTCTAGACCCCTTACAAACTCCTTACAGTTGACACCACACATTACAAAGTCATAGTATAATATTATTCTTAATCTAATATTAATCTTAATCTAATCTAATATCTAACATTAAATTGGAAATATATAAAGTCTATCTAATGACCTGAATGCTCACCTGTAGATTTGGCTGACTCAGGAGGTCATAAAGTTCTCGAGCTTCATTTGAGGGGCTTGGTATTGCCAGCAGGTCAGACAGAATCTAGAATGCAATTAAATGTATTGGTGGCAGATGTATTGGTAAGTGTCAAGACTAGACCCCCTTACACAAGCAATAGGTATTTCAACACTGAACACAAAACAGCTGTGCAAGATGACACAATTACAATCAATTAGAACATATTTGATGTTTAATGTACAATTATGAGAATATGGATTTTAGACCAATGAGATTTCACAGCGGGCAGGGCTACCTGGCACAATGTTACATAAAAAGAAACTAGGTTACCGACACTGCTTGTTGCGACCATGGTTGGTTAGAACAAAAACTCAATGTGGAAGAGATACCTTTTGTCGTGTCACTTATGGTAAGGACACAATGTTAAACCCAGATCTATACTAGATCCCCAAAAATTTGGTTCAAAGCCAATACCAGACTACCAAAATCCAGACCAATGAGAATGTGTGAGAAGAAACTACAACACTTAGAGTAGGGCTAACCTGTAGAGAAAGTCCAGATGAATAGGAGAGATATGGTCTAGCAGAATCCTTCAGTTGCTTCTGTAGACATTCATACACCTGCAGAGAAAAAGAGGATGAACCATGACTTTCACACATTGTTAATAACTGTTAAGAGTACAGTATGCAGGGATGTCAGTACCTTCAGTAGAGACTGCAGCCAGGGAGCATTAAGCAAACTGGACACAAGTTCAGATCCGTTAATATCTTTATTGATGGAGCCCTTCACCTCAGCAATCACATGAGCCAAGATCTGCGTCAAGGCTGGAACGTGCATATAAGAACACAGCTTTTTTTTAATACATTCACAGCGTAGCAAAATCCAAATTTAAAATGGTACATTTTAAAGTTGTGCCTTAGCTTATTTCTTACCCTTGTCTCCCATCTCCATTGTTGCTGACTCAGGATCAGTCTCCATGTCTGGCATAATCCTGAGTCCTGAAGCGACTTGGGCATCAGGCTACAGAAGAACAACTCATTGGCCTCCTCATATACAACTGCGGGAAATAGCACTCAGACCTCAATTTTGATTTTATTGATTTTCGATTGTTTTCTTATTCAAAGGCTGTAAAAGGGTCCATAATGGCTGATAACCCAGAAGTTCTAAATTTGATCCATAAACTGGAGAGTAACTGAGAACCCTTGTCACAGTTTTGACCTTGAGCAAGACCACTGGGTGCTCCTGGGGGCCTGTACTTTTAGTAAGTGCACCTTAATTGGCTTTGGATAAAAATCACCTATGCCACATAACCAATCATTTGAAAATATAAATCAGAACTGAATGTGTCCTTGTAAATATTCTATTATACTTTATAGTAAGTCTTTTTAACAAACTGGTTTGTCTCAGTGTTTCTACATTAGAAACTTTGAGTCCATTTGCATAGCCAAATCTGATTGTTGAGTTCAGGATATGTGCAGAACTTACACGTAACAATGTTGAATCCTTACTGGAGCATCCCAGGAACACATACAGTAGGGATTTAACAATCACAGTTGTAAATAAACAGCCTGCTTTACTGTCCTACAGGAAACTTCCTTATAGATAAGGCAAGATCCACAAACCCACATTCTGGTAGAAAGACTTAAGAAGCAAATCCAGTTCACTCACCTCCCTCTTCTGTCACGTTTATTCCCAGTTTAGAATTTAACAGACTGAAGAGTGCTGGCTGGCTTTATTTAGCATGATGATGGTCAGTTTTAATGTTGCTCGCTCATATATGCTGGTATAGTCAGACGAATAATACACATTAGATTCCATAACAGAGCTCGGAAAAGTCCTCTTGGAAAAAGGAGTGTAATCTCTCTCTATCCTGTTTAATCCCTCGCAAGCAAATGAGTCAGAGAGAGGGAGGGAGAGAGTGACAGAGAGAAAACGTGAGGGAAGAAATTAGGATGGGAGGGATTGCAGAGTAAGTTGACAGCGAGTGAGTGAGAGGAAAACAACAAGCGAGTGTGCAAGAAGAGTATTTTCTACTTTCACATTATGTCACTACATAACATTTATTTAGTTTTTCAGCTACTGATGAATCATACAAAACACACAAAATATATACATACTACCACTATGACATGGCGCACACATATTTGGTGATCTACAATTTAATCAATCCTCACCCACTCCATTAATCAAATATACAATACAACTCTCTCTCTCTCTCTCTCTCTCTCTCTCTCTCTCTCACACACACACACACACACAGGACATATAATCCCTTTTGATTAACAATATGCACGTTTACATGAGTTTTGTTTGATAAAATCACTTTTCTGTGTATTTTAAAAAAAAATTACAACTCTGTTGCAATGACGACATAAACCCTAAAATTACTGTAAAATGGTTTAGAAAATTATTAGCTACACTCTTCTGCCTTACACAAAAACCCATTCATGCCTCTGTCATTCATAGGAAGATACCTAGCGGACATTAGGGGCCGCTAGTCTTGTTGTCCTTTATTTTGAAGTAATGTTCCTGTATTCTTGTTTCCTGTTTTACATGTTGATATGTTCCCAGGTGTTTCTTGTTAACCCATTTGTTCTTTGTAAGGCTGTTATTTTAGAGTGTTCTAATTTAACCTTTTATTAAAGCTGTACTTAGATCTGCAGCTCAATTCTCAAGACTCCTTTGTTACAGAAGATCTTACCCAACTATGGATCTAGCAGTAGAATTTGCAAAACTTTTCCACGCAGGACTTTACTTTTTGGATTATTCGTCCTGCTTTTGTGCTTTAGGAAGCTGGTCAAACTGGGGTGATTCCCAATAGAATCCATTTACTGGATAGGCCTAAATTATTCTAATAACATTGATTTACCAGAAATGGGGGAACTCGTATGGAGGGAGTATTTAAACATCACTCTGGATATTATATACCCTTCATGTGAGTATAAGATAAGCATTCTCTTGTAGGAGGTGGCACCCAGCACTCTCCCCCTGGTGTTCCCGTTGGTTCCCCATTAGGGAAGCCCCACCACTCCCCACTCGTGGTCCCAGAGGTCTCAACCTCAGTTGTCCCAGCTTTGGTGACCTGGGTGGTCCAGCCTCTGTGGTCCCAGCTTCAGTGGCCCTGGTGTTCCCAGACTCAGTGGTTCCAGTTTCCGTGGTCCTGGTGGACCCTGGTTTGGTGTCATTGCCCTCATCAGAGTCCCATATTGCCTTGTCTGTCATATACAAAACAGCCAAAACTTATGACCACCTTCCTAATATGCCGTTGGTCCTCCGCATACCACCAAAACAGCACAGACCCTCCAAGGTATGGACTCTACAAGACCCCTGAATGTGTCCTGTGGTATCTGGCGCCAAGACAATAGCAGCAGATCCTTCAAGTCATGTAAGTTGTGATGAGTTGCCGCCATGGATCAGACTTGTTGGTCCAGTACATCACACAGATGCTCAATCGAGAGATCTGGGGAATTTGGAAGCCAGTGCAACTTCTTGAACTCTTCATTATGTCCCTCAAACCATTCACGAACAATCTGTGGCAAGGAGCATTATCCTGCTGAAAGAGGCCTCTACCATCAGGGAATACCATTTACATTTATGCATTTGGCAGACGCTTTTATCCAAAGCGACTTACAGAGCACTTATTACAGGGACAATCCTCCCGGAGCAACCTGGTGTTAAGTGCCTTGCTCAAGGACACAATGGTGGTGACTGTGGGGATCAAACCACCAACCCTCTGATTACCAGTTTACCAGTTATGTGCATTAGACCACTACACCACATACCATTACCATTGCCATGAAGGGGTGTACCTGGTCTGCAATGATGTTTAGTAAGTTGGCACGTGTCAAATTGATGTCCATATGAATGGCCAGACCCAGGGTTTCCCAGCAGAACATTGCCCAGAGAATCACACTCTCTCCACCAGCACGTCATCTTCCCACAGTGTATCCTGTTGCCATCATTTCCCCAGGAAAACGGTGCACACGTACATGGCTGTCCACATGATATAAAAGAAAACGGGATTCATCGGATCAGGCGACCTTCTTCCATTGCTCCAAGGTCCAGTTCCGATGCTCGCGTGCACATTGTAGGTGCTTTCGACAGTGGACAGGGGTCATCATGGACATTCTGACTGTTCTGCGGCTACACAGCACCATACACAGCAGGGTCAGATGCACTTTGTTTTGTGTCACAATCGTTGCCCTTGCGCATCGATGAGCCTTGGACGGCCAATACCATGTTGCTGGTTTGTGGTTTGTCCCTCCTTAGACCGCTGTTGGTAGGCACTAACCACAACTGACCAGGAGACATCACAAGTGTTGCCATTTCAGAGATGCTCTGACCCAGTCATCTTGCCATAACAATTTGGCCCTTGTCAGAGTTGCTCAGGGCTTTACTCCTGCCCATTTCTCCCACATTCAACATGTTGACTATGAGAACTGATGGTTCGCTTACCATCTAATCTACCTTGACGTGTGGCCTTGTTATGAGATGATTAATGTTATTCGCACAATGGTCATAATGTTTTGGCTCATCTGTGTATTTGAACCCTAAGGGCCGCTTATCTTGTGGTCTTCTATTTTGTAGTTATGTTCCTGTATTCTTATTTCCTGTTTAACAGTTGATTTGTTTCCAGGTGTTTCTTGTTAATTAGTCTTGTTAGCCCATTTGACCTTTGTTAAGCTGTTGTGCCATTTTTGCAGTTTCATGAATTGCTCGGATTCATAATTGTTTTACTGTTTAATTTTATTGCTGAAAATGCATTTTAAATACAGATATGTCGTGCAAAAGTTTAGTTTTTCCTTTAGAATTTCATATTCCAAACGAATATGTATTCTACACAAAGGTGTAATGAACAGGAAGTTCCCATTGTCACATTTAATTAATGCCTCAACATCATGTTCCATTGTTTATCCATTCCTATCATCATATCGCTTTGACTGACTCCCTTTTATATCTATAGAGTAGTTTGAAGCTATTTTGACCTCAAACAGTCTGAGCAGTAGAATCTCAGTGTAACACGACACAGAGCCTTTTTATTCTGTTGAGCAGATGCTCAGCAAATAATCTCTAGGCAAGAGAGGACATTTTAATATAGTATATCACTGGAGGATTCCATGCTTTAAAAAAACTGATTTGCTATTCCATCTCTTCCCTCCATTCTAAAATCTTAAAGTTGTAAAAACATTATTCACTCACCCTTTACAACCTTGGAACATTTATATTCACTTTAGAAATTTCCAGACTTTTCTATGACTTCTAAAGTTGTTTTTAATTATTTCCGTGACTTTGGGAACAACGAAGACACAAATATCCCAATAATAATACAAATAATAAATAATCAGACAAAAACTTCCATCTCCATAAATGTATTGCAATCCATTATGAGTCAGTTAACAGCTTGAACAATGACCCACCTCTTAGGTGAACAAATTACACAGAAATCACATACATACTTGCACATATTGTACAAACGTGTTCCTTGGCTCAGCAGAGGAAAACTGATGCATAAGTTTACACTGTTGACTTCCTGTACCAAAGGACAATCATGATATTCATGCAACATATCAAGCATCAATGGTTGTAAACATCAGCAGTCCTTTGCCAAAACAGTTTATCAGAGTTCGTCCGATTACACAAAGTTCAGACATCAAAATTCAGATCTCTATTCCATGGAAATGGGTTTCCTAACCATTTATTTAAACTCAGAGCCACTTTTGAAATACCCGGCAGATTATATTTACAGCAGGCAGACTGAAGTATCAAATAAATAAAACAATGTCAATAAAATTAATACTATTAGTCTGTTAAAACTTGACAGTCAACATGTACTGTAGCTATTGCTGGGAGAGCGATGCAATAACAAATATCCATAACACTGTCAGAGGCACTTTTTAGAATTGTTAAAAAGCAACAGTCATCCTCGTGTCTTTCTGACTTTCTTATATGGAACACAAAAGGAGATGTTTTAATGAATATCTTGGTCTGTCTTTTCAATGCAATAGCAGTTAAAAGCTTAAAAACCCCAAAAGGACCCAAAAGCATCATAAAGCTTCTGTTAATGCGCAATGAACCTTCATATTTTCATTGAAAAATTATTTACATTTTGGGCTTTTTCTCACCAAAACCAACATCATATGCCTTCAGAAGACCGAAGACTAGCTGATTAATTACATGGACTACTTTTATTATACTTTTGGGCACTTTTTTAAGCTTTAAAGTGAGGAACTATACACCGTCATTTTGTTGGATAAACTTTGGATTACATTTTCTCCTTTTATGTTCCACATAAGAAAGTCATATGGGTTTGGAACGATATGAGAGTGAGTAAATTATGACAACATTTTAATTTTGGATGATTACATCTTTAAGTTAAGAAATAACGAATGACTAATTTCAGCAATAAATATTACAGTGCTTGTGCTTTATGATAAGCTTTCTGCAATAGTGGCTCTTTACATGAACACTGAGATTTGTAGAAAGCAAATCTAAACACCAAATTAGTTCAGCATGCAAATCTTGAGTGTTGTGGCTCATAGACGACCTCAAACCTTTTGTCCTGCTTTCACAGATTCTGTACATTAACTTAAAAAAAACATGTGAGCCCTTGAACCCTAATAAACTCTACCCTCATGTTTAACACCCACGGTTTGAAACAATTCCAAATGTTCTATGGAATGAAAGCTTGAAAGTTGAATGCAAATGGAAAAATCCATCTGAACACACAAATACTATATTCCCTAGAAAGGAGGAACACCTTGGTGTTGATCTACAAATTAAACACACCATGGTGTAAACTGTTAAAATACTATGTTCAATGGAACTAAGAAGCCTGTAAACAAAGATATATATGGAATAAAGCTGGTCACCAACCCTGTGGATGGAAAAAGTTAAAACAGCCAACCAACTGTATTCCAAATAGATCAGAAATCAGGCAGATATTTGAACACAAATCTGTTTGTGGTACAACAGTCCATGTCTTGCATTTATTCATGGTCATTCATTAATTAGACGCATATCTTGTTGCATTTTTATGAATGATGAATGAATGAGGTCCAAGGCAGTGTGCCAATTGCATTGAATGATCTAATACTATCAGGAACCATTATGGTTAACAAGTAGTTTACTTCGAGGACAGAGGTAGATGGTAACCACTATAACTTCATACAGACACAAAGTCGATACCGGCTGACATCTGTTTAAAGTGTCATCACTCTGTTAAGCTTCCTTCATTCTGTCGAATTGACCCTTCAACACTTGAGCCAGTTACACACTGAGATAAACCACAGAATCGAACCATATGTAAATTATTTTGTTACGTCATCTTGGAAGTGATGTAATGGTAGCAGTTAAAAAGCCTCAAGCCTGAGTGAGGAAGACGCACACATTTTAAAAATAAATGAATCATTCAAGATGCAGAATAGGTGTAAAAATATCAAATTCTTGCCCAAACCAAAGACTGACTTGCACACACACCTGACGGTTTAGTGTGACTATAGGAGCTCAGCCAATGGGATCAACCATTGGGCCATGCGGACCAGGCACAGAACATGATTGGCTCATCACACAATAGGTCACAGCGTCATTCCTCCTAAGATGGAACACTTTGATTGGCTGGTCTGTTTGCCAGTCATTCCAGTTCGCCAACATATATATTTGAAGAGATTGTTCATTACGTGACCTTCTCATGCTGGATTTGATAGTAGCATGCCTGAGTGAAGAAGAGGAAAAGATATTGAATCTCACTATTCAAACATAGGTTGTGGGTCAATTCAAAGTGAAAAATGAGTAAGTGTATACCTTGAGCGTGGTGAACATGATTCCATGCTCTCCATGTTGTACACACGGATCCATAAGGTCTTCAATCAGGCTTACCTCTGACCCCAGATTCCTTATACTGTAGAGAACAACAGCAACAACTAAATCCATGCCCATGAATTCACTTGACTTTTGTGGCTTTTGGTCTATTATCTGTTTGCCTGGCCATAAGCTAGTGTACTAAAGACATACACATTTCAAATTTACAGTTCACATTTTCATCCAATCAAATGTTATCATTTACATAAAAAGTAAGTGTCCCTCCCCCTAACACCACCTGCCTCTGACTAGCAGTGTGCATGTTAACATGCACACCGATACGCAGATAACTACCAAAAATCAGTTTATGAAAAAAAATCAGACAACAGAAGAAAATTGCGTTTACATCATCTGGTTATTCTCTGCTTTTGACGGCAAAACATAAACATGCATGTGCACAACACCTGCACACATTGGATAAGGTGGTAAGAATGACGGTATTTACATGCAATGCGAAATCGGGGTATTGTGCAAAATTCTACCCGTGTTGATTTGATTATTCTTAAATCATTTATGACCTTACCCCATAAATGGAAAGCCATTTAAAGCATTTAAGTGACCACACACATTGTCGGCTTATTAAAGAATAGTTCACCCAAAAAGATTTATTTACTTGCCCTCACGCCATCCCAGATGTGTATAACTTTCTACTGCAGAACACAAATGAAGAATATCTCTGTAGGTCCATACAGTGTAAGTGAATGGTGACCAACCCTATAAAGCGAAAAAAGTCAGCACAAAAGTAATCCATATTACTCCAGTGTTTTAATCCATGTCTTCTGAAGCGATCCAATCAGTCAAAATGTAACTTTTGTTTTATATCTGCAGTCTCCTTGGCGATCATGATTTCAAGATAGATTACACTTCCTTGCGCCCGCCATCAAGCACTCTGTGCATGCATCAAGCACTAGGAAGTGTAATCAAGCTTTATATCATGATCAGGGCCAAGAGACTGTAATGGCAAAATGTACAATGAAAAAGGTGTTATATTTAAGTCTGTTGACACCCAAAATCGATAAGATCGCGTCAGAAGACATGGATATACCACATGCGTCATATGGATTACTTTTATGCTGCCTTTATATGTTTTTTGGAGCTTAAAAGTTTTGGTCATTTGCATTGTATGAACCAAAAGAGCAGAGATATTCTTCCAAAAATCTTTGTTTGTGTTCAGCAGAAAAGAGAAAGTCATTCAAATCTGGGATGGTATGAGTGTGAGTAAATGATAAGAGAATTTTCATTTTCCTTTAAGAATAATCATGTACACTCATTCAATTGCAAGTAGTAAATCATGGTTTATGATTATGGCATAACTAAATGCTATTGGCTCTTTAAAAAAAGAAGGACAATGCAGTTCGATATTTCCCAACCTATCTTCCTGTTTCAATAAGAAATGCATAAACACACAAAAGATTGCACTTATCAAGCAATTCCATGGGGACTTTACCAATTAGTTTTTTTCTGTGCTAAAGCACATGAAGATGAAGTTGACATCGCACAAGCCTATTTTTTCATCAATTTTCAGTCATAAGTATAATTTGCAGAGACGTTAAAAAAATTGGAGGGAGTTGGTGATTCATCGTGATCGTGTAACCTGGTGTTTTTATTGGGTTTGCCTGTATTCAGTACAATTCAAGAACAATTACTAAAACTTACTAAAAAGTTTACATTTCCATGGTACTTCATGTTTATTTGCAGCCGGAATAAAAAAATGTATAAATCTAATATGTGACAGGGAATCAAAGAGAAATGGCTTTCGTGCCATTCATACCAAATGCATTATTTAATTTATTTTTCAAATGTAAATATGTGCAAAATGGACGTTGATTGTTGTGCTGCGTCTCTCTCTGTTTTTTCACCATCTCGTGCTTGAGTGCAACATTAAGGCACAATGGTAGATTAATAGAAACTTATCTTGAGGCACCTGCATTCTGTTCCATTTATTGCGCTGCATCTAGCATTCTTAACCAGTGAGTGTGACAGACCAACCAACAGAGGATGAGATTTTAGAATCAATAGTCTGTAGGTGTGGCATTTCCAATCTTGGAAATGCTGCTATCCTTACCGTGCACGCAAAACAACAAAGAGGAAGACAGGAAACAGGTCATCCATAGACCACAAGAAATCCTGGTTCAAGAGTGCTAGTACTTCCTGGGTTATCTCTTCAAAGGTCAGCTGGATGACCTGGAGCTTATCTGAAGGCGTGAAAGTTGTGCTGTTGAAATAGAAAGGGGGAATCAGACTTAAAAAATTATTTACCAGAGAGAAATTAGTAAAACGATTAGGAAAATGCTAGCCTACTGTAAATCTCAAACCTGATTTGTTGTAATGTCTCAACCGCAGAGGCAAAACAGGCATCCTTAGTGCTTGAAATTACCTACAAGGCCAAAAACACAACACATATCTATAATGGAAATGCAAATTTTAAACACTTAAAACACTTTTATTAGGGTTTACTCATTTTAACACTGATAATGATACGCTGATCTTTATATTTTGCTTCATGTTGCAGGGTTTTATTTCAGGGACCTTAACCCTTTAAGCTTTGATGGTGTTTTAAAGATTTCCTGTTTCAGTAGCATACCCAAAACAAAAGGCTTATAACTCAACAAATGTTTTATTATTTTTAATAATATAGATTATGATAGATTTTGAGACTCTCATCCTAACAAACTGCTACTTTCATTCTGTGCCATTTGAGTCATCATTGAGTCTGTGTCATGTACTTGGCACCATCACATGTCTCTTTGCACAGATGTGGATGACTTTTTGCACCGATCAGAGCCCAGTCTGATTGGTTTAGCGTTTCATGACACCACTTCATTTCAAATGATGTCATCTGATCCAGGAAAGCGTCTCGGGTTATGACTATAACCCTTGTTCCCTGAGAAGGGAACGAGACACTGCGTCGTCGAAAACGACTCTTTGGGGAACGCTCCTTAGCGTGCGCCTCTGAATTATGAATGAAACTATTCCAATCTTGATTGGTGTTGCGTCATGACGTAACATGTGACGGCATAACCGGATGCATAAAAGTGACGCCGGTACACACACACATTAGCCTAGCGATGAAGCAAGCCGCTCTCAGGCATTGAGGGGCGTGGCAGGATGACGCAGTGTCTCGTTCCCTTCTCAGGGAACAAGGGTTATAGTCATAACCCGAGACGTTCCCTTCCGAAGGAACTCGCACTGCGTCTTTGAAAACGACTCTTTGGGGAACGAATGCCCACTAGGCCACGCACCGAAAAAAGGCCTGCCCTAGAGTGAAACTGAACTCAGGCACTCAACTAGGACGAGAGCACACGTGCGCCAGGCGTACTAGGGGAGGTGCAGACTATAAAACCTGATGAAAGTGTGCGGGGTAGCCCAAACGGCTGCCTCACAGATCTCCTGGAGGGGCACTCCCGATAAGAGAGCCCTAGAGGACGCCATGCCTCTAGTTGAATGAGCCCTTATGGCCAAAGGTGAAGGCAAATTGCGCACCTGTAGGCCGAGATAATAGCCTGAACAATCCAATTACTAATGGTTTATTTCAAGGCAGGGAGCCCCTTCTTAGGTGACCCAAAACACACTAACAGTTGGTCCGACCTCCTCCAAGAAGAGGACCTCTCGAGGTAAATGCCCAAAGCTCTGACAGGGCAGAGCAAATGGAGCCTCTCTTCTTCTGCCGACACATGAGGTGGAGGATGAAAAGCCTCAAGGACCGTGGGCACGTGCAGCGTTAGAAGGCACCTTAGGCACATAGCCAGGTCTCGGGTGCAGAATGGCTTTAACTCCGCCAGGGTCAAACTCCAAGCAAGCTGGTGTTACTGCCAGGGCTTGAAGATCTCCCACCCTCTTTAGAGAGGTAATAGCTAAGAGAAAAGCCATCTTGAACGTCAGGTCCTTGGGCGAAGCCGACTGAAGGGGTCCGAAGGGGGCCAGGGATAACCCTTCGAGAACCACCGCCAGGTCCCAGGCAGGAACCCTGGACCTGGTTGTCGGTCTCATCCTCCATGTACCATGGAGAAAACGAAATGACCAGCTGGTGCCTCCCCAGAGGCCCATCACTCAGTGGTGCATGGAAAGCCGAAATGGCAGCCACGTACACCTTAAGTGTGGAAGGGGAGAGACCACAGAGAAGCGATTTTGAAGAAACTCCAGAACTGAAGCCACCGGGCAGTTAACTGGATCTAATTCATGTTCTCTACACCAAGTGGAGAACACATTCCACTTGAGGCCATATAATCTCCTAGTAGACGGAGCCCTAGAGCCAAGTATGGTTTCAACCACCCCCACTGATAGACCAGCATTTAGGTACTGAACCCCCTCAGGGGCCAGACCCACAGTTTCCACAGCTCTGGACGAGGGTGGAAAACTGTGCCCCCTGCCTGAGACAACAGATCCCTCCTCAGAGGAATCTGCCGTGGCAGAGCTATCAGGAGTGAAATTATGTCTGAGAACCATACTCGGGCCGGCCACATCGGGGCAACCAGAAGTAGACTGATGCCCTCTTGGCGGACCCTTTCCAGGACTCCGGGAGCAGAGCGATTGGGGAAATGCGTACAGGCGAGGCCTCGGCCAGGCCTGTACCATGGCATCCAACCCCAGTTGGGCTGGATGTGAGAGGAAGAACCAAAGTGGACAGTGGGGCGTCCCTCGAGGCGCGGATAGATCCACTTCCGATGGTCCAAATTTGTCCCCTATCGACTTCACCACCTCTGGATGAAGTCTCCATTCCCCGGGCCTCAGCCCCTGCCTCGACAGGATGTCTGCTCCCTGATTCTGAACCCCCGGAACATACATTGCTCTGATAGACAGTATTTTCCCTTGGGACCAAAGAATTATCTGATGCGCCAGTCTGCACAGAGGGCGCGATCCGAGTCCCCCTTGTTGGTTCAGATAAGCTACCACTGATGTATTGTCCGAACGTACTAGGACATGGTAGCCAACATCACAGCCAACATCTCTAGACAGTTTATGTGCCAAGAATGATGATGCTCCTGCCACAGACCCCTGGCAAAGCGGCCGTCCATGACCGCGCCCCAGCCAGTGAGGGAGGCGTCTGTCGAAACGGTTTTCCGGCGACATGACGCTCCCAACACTGGCCCTAGGGACAGGAACCAAGGTTTCTTCCATATTAGCAGAGAACGAAGGCATCTGCGCGTTACTCTGATTATACTGAAATGGATTCCCCTTGGGGAAAACCCCTTGGCTTTCAGCCACCACTGGAGGGGCCTCATGTGTAGAAGGCCCAAAGGTATAATGTTGGATGCCGCTGCCATGAGGCCCAGCAGTCTTTGAAACTGCTTTACAGTGATGGCCTGGCCTAGTTTTAACCCGGACACCATCGCCAGAACGGACTCGATACGTGCAGGAGACATGCGTGCCTGCATCGTAACCGAGTCCCACACAACACCCAGAAACGTTGTGCACTGGGATGGTTGTAACACACTCTTTTTTGTGTTGAGTCTCAACCCCAAACTTCGAATATGGCCAAGGACGACATCTCAATGCCGAACCGCCATTTCTCGAGACTGGGCCAGAATGAGCTGTTCTCGACTTCCTGAAGCGAGATACCGGCAGGATTTAGTCGATACAGTCCTTGTGACCACAATTGATGTGTGTTTTTTATTTTTTGACGCGAACGGCACGGTGTGCGTTCGGCTGGAAATTGATGTGGCCCGAGCGTCAGAGACGGCGGGAACCGACACCCGATTTCCTGAGGACTCTACCACCTCGGTAGGACCTCTTTCCGAAGCTTCTACTAAGGGAACCAGCCTCTCGAGGCTGGCCTCGGGTGTTTTTCAAGCACTGTTCTCGACTTCCTGAAGCGAAAGACCGGCAGGATTTAGTCGATATGGTTTCTGTGACCACCATTGATGCTTGTTTTTTATTTTTTGACACGAACGGCACGGTGTGCGTTCGCTGGAAATTGATGTGGCCCGAAGCGTCAGAGACGGCGGGAACCGACACCGATTTCCTGAGGACTCCGCTGCGAGAGCAACCTCGGTTGCTCTGCAGCAGGGGGTGTGGACAGCCCTCCGAGGTTCTACCACCTCGGTAGGACCTCTTTCCCGAAGCTTCAACTAAGGGAACCAGGCTGGTCTCGGGTGTTTTTCGAGCACTGTTCCCGACTTCCTGAAGCGGGAAACCGGCAGGATTTAGTCGATACGGTTCTTGTGACCACAATTGATGCTTGTTGTTTTTTTTTTTTATTATTATTTTTTTTTGACACGAGCGGCACGGTGTGCGTTAAGCTGGAAATTGATGTGGCCCGAAGCGTCAGAGACGGCGGAAACCAACACCGATTGTGTGCGGCCATGTAAGCCCTACTTATTAAAGCAGATGTATCTCTGCAGGGCTTACTAGGCAGCGCCGGGGTTTTAGCCCATATCCCGTGCCCCAAAACATCGTCTGTAATCAAACACTGGGGCTGGAGATACGGGACGAATGCGGTTTACCCCACGATCTCGTTTTAGATATCTTTGTGGAGATCGGGAAAAGCGGCAAACCCGGCGCTGAGGTTGTGATCTGTGCCGCAGGAAGCGCTCGTCTAATTTGCTTTCAACTTGCGTTCCCTGCTCATTTTGTGGCCAGCTGATATTCAGTCTGGCCACGGCACGCGTCACAACCTCAATCAGCTCCTCATAAGCTTGGCCAAAAACTGGCGTGCTTGGCTCACGATTCGATCCGCATCGATGCTGAGCATATCCACTTCCTCGGAAGCAGTGAGCTCAAGCAACGGGACCTGATCATGGGCAGAAGAAGCGCGGCGTGGGCTTCTGCACCACTCACAGTAGGCTCGGGATCCTCAAGCGAAGAATGAGAACGTGCGCAGCAGTCTCATTCTCATCTGCAAAATCCGCTCGCGAACCCCGCGATTTCAATCGCCGCGCTGCCTCAACAGACGCGGGACCAAAACCGTGGGGAACGCGAGCCTGACCGTGTTCATCAAAGCACGCCAACCGGGGCGCAGCACTCTCATGGGTAGTGCTTCACAACTTTCACAGGCAGATCCCTCGAGAGCTGCCTGTGCGTGCTACACACCCAAACAGTTCACACATAAAGCGTGCGTGTCCCTACCCGTAATGAAGCGAGGGCAGGGGTGCACGCACTTCTTGAACTGTTCGGTGGCCATAATATTTTTAAATCAGACAAACAACACCAAATAAGACAAACAATTTCAACATCGAGCGCTTGCTGAAGAGCGAAAGCTAATGTGTGTGTGTACCGGCGTCACTTTTATGCATCCGGTTATGCCGTCACATGTTACGTCATGACGCAACACCAATCAAGATTGGAATAGTTTCATTCATAATTCAGAGGCGCACGCTAAGGAGTGTTCCCCAAAGAGTCGTTTTCAACGACGCAGTGCGAGTTCCCTCGGAAAAGAACTAGCATATTTTCATCCAGATTGCAAGATGCCAGATGCTGTGTGCACTGTGCACAGTGTGCTTCATATCAATTATCCAATTATCTATCAATTCAATTACCTAATGTGTGGGCTTGTTTGAGGTAATGTATGTGATATTTTAGGTTCTGTTTATTTTTCGAGAAGTTATAAGCGAAATGCGACATACGAGGAACACCTGCTCACATAAAACAAAAATTTACTTAGCTATTACTCGCTATACTTTATCTGTGAGTAAAACAAATAGGCTGGATGTATTCTGCTCTTTGAGAGCTTTCTAAATGAACGAAATGGATCACTTCTGATTTGCCTGCAAATTTCAAAGCACTTGCTCAGTTTTGGTCATAATACCTACAGTACATGCATTGTAAAGTAATAGCTTATAAGCTTTTAAACAATACCTATTTTCAGTTGGTCAAGACTGTAGTTTTTAAATTTTTTATGTAGAGTGGTGGTGGCGTAGTGTGCTTAAGCACATAACTGGTAATCAGAAGGTTGCTGGTTCAATCCCCACAGCCACCACCATTGTTTCCTTGAGCAAGGCACTTAACTCCAGGTTGCTCTGGGGGATTGTCCCTGTAATAAGAGCACTGAAAGTCGCTTTGGATAAAAGCATCTGCCAAATGCATAAATGTAAATGCTATGTTTTGCTTCCTTGCTGGTGGGCCCATCCAAGCCTAAATGGTTAAATAATGTATTGAGTGAGAGATGTTTACTCACTTGTTGTTTTTCTCCATGTACAGTCACAGTCACGGGCCAGAATTTCCTAAAAAACAGATATTAGTGGTTGTAAGATTAATCGCTATGTATTGTATTTATGTACATTTGCGTGTGTGTGTGTGTGTGAGACTTACTGTTGCACCCCAAGAAAGGCGAGCAGTGCGAGGTCTGGTTGTTTGTTGAGTCGTAACACGCACTCCCAGTACACATCATCCTCCTTCTCTTTTTCTAGAGCGTAGAGAGTGAAGAGAGGAGGATAAAGACGCGGCAACAGCACCAGAAGGAGCAGAGCAGAGCTACTGACCACACACCTAAAACAAACACAGAAAAATATAATATAAATGATGTCAAAACTAGTGCTGCCAGTCGCATTATTTTTCATAGTTAATATAGACTAATCGCACATTTTGAAAGTGTTTATATTTGACTCAATATATACTTATTTCCTGTCAAAATACACCTAGTACTTCCTTCTTAGGAAAGAAAACAAAACAATTTGTAACAATAATGCTTAACTGACATTTTCTAAACAAAGCCTTTCATAGTATAAAGATAGAAATGCACTAAAATATCACCAGTTCAAGTAAAATTAAATGTTTCGCAAAGGCTAAGTAGGAGGTTGACTAATTGAAATAACTAGTCCCCCCATAGGTTGCATATTCATTCAGTCAGCACTGAATCTCTTAAACTCTCATCCTCCAAGATATTAATCAGTTGGCAGGCTATCCACCCTGCTATGTGCAGCCACATTCACATCAGGGCGTCAACGCCAGCATCAAGCAAAAAACCTCTCATTCTGCATTTACGTAATAGTTAAGACTTGACAGGCTTCTGTGGTAATTAAATTGTGCATGACAGAGGCTGGAAAGAACTTGATTTCTTTTTCTTTTCTCCCCAATTTGGAATGCCCAATTCCCAATGCACTTGAAGTCCTCGTGGTGGCATAGTGACTCGACTCAATCCGGATGATGGAGGACTAATCTCAGTTGCCTCCGCATCTGAGACTGAGAGAGCGAGAACCACACATTATAGTGACCATGAGGAGGTTAACCCATGTGACTCTACCCTCCCTAGCAACCAGGACAATTTGGTTGCTTAGGAGACCTGGCTGGAGTCACTCATCACGCCCTGGATTCGAACTCGCATCTCCAGGGGTGGTAGTCAGTGTCAATACTCGCTGAGCTACCTAGACCCCAATAACTTGATTTCTATAACAAGTCCCATCTGGGCTTGTTTTGTACAACAAATAGCATTAAGAGGTCCATTCCCCATCATTTGATCACTTACACAGCTGTTGTGTGAGTGTTTGTGGTGTGTGTGTCAGTGTAACGACTCCAGGTGTGACTCCATCGGTGAATGAAAGAAATGGATGTATCAATGAATCAAACAACGACAAGGTTAAATTATGTTAGCCTAAGGCTTTGAAGCATAGTATCTCATGTACCCAGGTTTAGGAGATTCCAGATGCTTCCCAATGGGGTTTGAGTTACTCTTTTCTTTGTGAGGCTCGGCCAGTGATCCTCCTTCCTCTGGCATATCAGGAAAGAGGAACCTAAACATAAATACACATTAACATTCACGGTTCAACACAAACTAGGTAAAAATACTTTGTTTTCATTATGAAACACACACCTGACAAGCTGGAAGATGCGACAGATATAGGACTTGATCTCGTTGACAGCCTGGGGCAGTAATCTACGATTGGCTCCAACACCAACGTATGTCATACGGTACACCGAAACCAACGTCTCCACCAGCCGACCCAGAGGATGCAGCGGGGTGTCGCATGCCTGGGGTCAATCATCAGGTGTTATTGACATATGGTACAGACCGATCTTATCAGAAAACTGCTACAGCAGGGACAAAACAGACTGGAAAGACTGAGAGAGACAATATTAAGTTGGAAAACCGTGTGTGGCTGTAGACTTACCTTGACAAGGTACTGGTGGATTGTACGATACACCTCTAACGTAACAGGACCCATATACTGCGGTATAAACTCAAGACTCTCCAGTGTTTTATGATGAGAGCGACTTAGTAACTCTGGACTAAAAATACACACACACACACACACACACACACACACACACACACACACACACACACACACACACACACACACGCACACACACAGGTTTGTTTCACTATTTAGTGAGAACATATCATAGACTTCCATTGATTTCATACCAAGCTAATGATATCTTCTTTCCCACTAACCCTACTCCTACACCTACACATAAATCAGAACATCAGGAGATTTCAAGCAGTGCGTGCATAAGTGTTTTGGTGTACCTGTCTCTCTGTTGTCTCCTGTTAGCAGTGAGTGCTATGGCAATATTGTCCCATGCTATACTGGTTTGTCCAAGTTCAGGAGAATCGCAGCCCAGACTGTACCAGCACTCATCAAACACAGCCTTCCACTTCTCCTCAGAGTGGACCGCTAACCTACCCAGCTTACTGCAATGAACACAAACACATCAGTCCCCCATCCGAGATGACAAAGTCGATTAATGTTTGAATGCACTTCACAGTTAAGCACACTCTTACAGTGCATTAGCCTTATCCTTGTCTGAGTCGTAGATGCTTGGTTTGTAGTAGGAACCGGAGATCTTAAGTCCGGTTCCCCAAACCCCACTGAAAGAACCTTCGATGTAGTCTCCATTAGGCATTGTCAACACACCCTGCAGAAAAAGATGAAAACTGACTGTGAGATCATTCCATCTGCCTAAAGGTACACGCATGTTAAAAGCCGGTGAAGATGTTTGTGAGCATTTTATCCCACCTTTCCACTTAGAGTCCAGTCCTCTGAAAACTCCCCTTCAAATGTGGTGTCATCTTCAGAGAGTAACACACCAAAGCCCTTAGTGAGGAATACACAAGTTAACAAAATAGAAATCACATTCAAATTGTATTTAATGCGTAAAAATATGACATGCTTAGGATTTGGGATAGGGTTAGTTTATAGAAATTACATTTAGCTTAACGTAAGAACAACAGAAGTGGAGGTCCCCGTTATAATGTAAATACAAACATCTTTATGAGAATCTCACCATCATCTTGTTGTTACTGAAAGCACCTTCATAGTAAAGTCCAAACTGTGTGACAACAACTCCATTCCCCTGACGTTGATCATCCATCCACATGCCCATGTACTTCTCCCCTCTGACACAAAACAAATAGAAGTTACTCATGTGGAAGAGCGTGTTTAACAGGGGTGATTCTATGATTTAAATCTTACGGGCTCAGCCCCCAATGACACAATAAAATGTGCACATTTCATGTATAGATACATGTTGCATAGAAAGTGTTTTGTTTTTAAACTGTGTTTACATCATCCAAGAGACCTAGCTAATATTCATTCAGAATATTGTCATTTTCTATAATAAAGATATAAAGAATCTACTTAAACAACCATTCAAAGATGACGACAGTTCGAGAGAGAGAGAATGACATGCAGCTGCTCTGTGTGTATGTTTGTGTGTTTTTCGTTCAGTTTATTATTAAAACTATTATTTATATTGTCAAGCCAGTTCTCGCCTCCTCCTTTCCATTGAACTGCTTTACATATATACTACTCAAGTCATATCAGACACCACAAATACATTTTATTATTACAATAAATGGCACATTCAGTTTGGTTGTGGTTTAGTGAAGTGAATTAGATTATGTTTTTCTGTATGTCATTAACTTTGTTCGAAAGATAAAATCACTCATGAAAGATATTTTAATCTCAAGAGACTAACCTGGTAAAATATAAGTGTATATATATAAACACATAGTTGAAGTCAGCAGTTTACATACACCTTTGCCATATACATTTAAACGCAGTTTTTTCACAAGTCCTGGCATTTTGTTGTAGAAAACATTACCTGTCTTAGGTTAGTTATGATCACTACTTTATTTTAGGAATGTGAAATATCAGTATAATGGTAGAGAAAATGATTTATTTCAGCTTTTATTTCTTTGATCACATTCCCAGTGGGTCAGAAGTTTACATACACTTTGTTACTATTCAAATAGTGATGGTGCTGTATTTTTACATCGGTAATGTCCTGACTATACTTTATGATCAGTTGAATGCCACTTTGGTGAATTAAAGTACCAATTACCTTCTGTTAGAGCAAAATCTGTACATTATTCCAAGCGTTTGGCCACCAGAATGTATGTGTATATATATATATATATATATATATATATATATATATATATATATATATATATATACAGTATCTCACAAAAGTGAGTACACCCCTCACATTTTTGTACATATTTGATTATATCTTTTCATGTGACAATACTGAAGAAATGACACTTTGCTACAATGTAAAGTAGTGAGTGTACAGCTTGTATAACAGTGTAAATTTGCTGTCCCCTCAAAATAACTCAACACACAGTCATTAATGTCTAAACCGCTGGCAACAAAAGTGAGTACACCCCTAAGTGAAAATGTCCAAATTGGGTCCAAAGTGTCAATATTTTGTGTGGCCACCATTATTTTCCAGCACTGCTTTAACCCTCTTGGGCATGGAGTTCACCAGAGCTTCACAGGTTGCCACTGGAGTCCTCTTCCATGACGACATCACGGAGCTGGTGGATGTTAGAGACCTTGTGCTCCTCCACCTTCCGTTTGAGGATGCCCCACAGATGCTCAATAGGGTTTAGGTCTGGAGACATGCTTGGCCAGTCCATCACCTTCACCCTAAGCTTCTTTAGCAAGGCAGTGGTCATCTTGGAGGTGTGTTTGGGGTCGTTATCATGCTGGAATACTGCCCTGCGGCCCAGTCTCCGAAGGGAGATGCTCATGCTCTGCTTCAGTATGTCACAGTACATGTTGGCATTCATGGTTCCCTTAATGAACTGTAGCTCCCCAGTGCCGGCATCACTCATACAGCCCCAGACCATGACACTCCCACCACCATGCTTAACTGTAGGGAAGACACACTTGTCTTTGTACTCCTCACCTGGTTTCCGCCACACACGCTTAAGTTTATCTTGGTCCCATGTCCACAGGACATGGTTCCAGTAATCCATGTCCTAGTCTGCTTGTCTTCAGCAAACTGTTTGCGGGCTTTCTTGTGCATCATCTTTAGAAGAGGCTTCCTTCTGGGACGACAGCCATGCAGACCAATTTGATGCAGTGTGCGGCGTATGGTCTGAGCACTGACAGGCTGACCCCCCCACCCCTTCAACCTCTGCAGCAATGCTGGCAGCACTCATACGTCTATTTCCCAAAGACATCCTCTGGATATGACGCTGAGCATGACCTCACACCCGAGACCTTGTAACACTAACGAGTCACATGACACCGTGGATGGAAAATGGCTAATTGGGCCCAATTTGGACATTTTCACTTAGGGGTGTACTCACTTTTGTTGCCAGCGGTTTAGACATTAATTGCTGAGTTATTTTGAGGGGACAGCAAATTTACACTGTTATACAAGCTGTACACGCACTACTTTACATTGTAGCAAAGTGTAATTTCTTCAGTGTTGTCACATGAAAAGATATAATCAAATATTTACAAAAATGTGAGGGGTGTACGCACTTTTGTGAGATACAGTGTATATATATATATATATATATATATATATATATATATATATATACATACATACTGGTGGCCAAAAGTTTAGAATAATGTACAGATTTTGCTCTAACAGAAGGTAATTGGTTCTTTAATTCACCAAAGTGGCATTCAACTGATCATAAAGTATAGTCAGGACATTTATTGCCATGCCTATTGACTATATATATATATATATATATAGTCAATAGGCATGGCAAGGAATTATTGGTATTTTCATGCAAGCAAGTGCTAAGTCTAGGCACAAGTGGGTTTGGCGGAATTGCATGCAAAGTGCTACTGGGCTGGGTCAAGTGCAATTTAATTCTGAGATTCTTCTCCGGCACCGCCTGCATCCTATTATATAGTTAATTCCCTGTAAAGTACCAGTGATATAAACAAAGACAGCACATTCTCTTCACTGGTAGTGGTGAACCTGAAGTAAACCTTTGGCAACAATGGACAATTTGCTGCAAGTTTGCTGCAAAGCTCGTTTGCATGTGCAAATCTCGTAAGGGTAATTTTGTAAGGGTAAATGGGCTGTATGCAATTAATTAGAAGAATAGAAATATGAACTTATATTTTTTTGTGCATTAATTGTGTCTTCCTGTTGAATGTCCGGCATATTTTTATGACAGTGACAAGATCCTTTAACATGCATGGAAAATGTGGTTTGTGTCAGGATTTGGAATTACACTTTGTTAAATTATAGAGAATGTAAGTATTATTAATCATTTTCATCTACTGACACACAAATCATGGCTAGTATTAAAAGTGACTGTATCAGAAAAAAATTAAACCAAAAATATTTCTAAATTCAAATTACACTTCAAATGAAACAAAAATATAATCAAAATAACGAAGTGGTTAAAAAAAACATTTTACTCTCCAACTTTTTCAGTGACTTGAAAATTACTTTGACAACAGGTGGAAAAATAAACCACGACCTAAAGATAATTTAACACAAATCTTATTAATATTTGTTTAATAAATTGGCTACAACAGTGATTGTCATGGACATAATTTGAAGATCCACTATATTTTCACAGTTTGGACATTAACTTTATTACCATCTGCTGGAGGAATCTCCAAACTGCAAATGCAGGAACTGGTTTTAGACTTTGCGCTGCAAACGGACCTGCTTTTGAAACGTCTTGGCACAATGACCTATTTCTCAGGAAAATAGCAAATTGCGCTTTCCGGCACTTTATACATACAATACACTTCCAGTTTGCGTGCATACACCCACTGAAAGCGCAAAAACTTCCACCTATGCCCATTTGTGGTTTGCGCTAGCATAAATTTTAGGGGGGCTGAAGCCCTCCTAAATATGGTCTAGCAAAGGCTATGGCGTTTAATATATATAACACATTTAAACTCTAGTTCTTCTGTTTAAGGCCATTAGCATACCTGATGATATCATCAAAAACGCCATAGCCAGATTTCTTGTCGTATTGCCATCGGCCAATAAAGACACTCGGAGAGGTGGAGTTCAGTTTCCCACTACGCAATATCCCATGACCATGCCGCATGTTATCTTGAAATGAGCCCTCGTACACTTCACCAGAGGCGTAGCTGAAAACAAACACACACGCGTGAGAATACAAACTCTGTATTTTCCATATTCTCATTTACATAATATCAAATCACATCGATACGTTTGAAAAACAGAGCAAACATACACATTGCAAAAAACATTAAAAAAAAATTCTGAAAGTCATGCAAATTCCCACAACAATCAACCACAACTCAAATTCTGTATTGTGTTTCACAGAAATTAAGGTGATAAAAAAAAATTTCTAATGAATTTTAATTAAAATGACCAATTACTTGTCCTTGTGTTAGGATATTTTATGCATCCTAAATACACACAATTAAATATTTTCACTGTTTTTGCTTAATTTTGCAGCTTTAATTACAGCTTGATTGGAAATCACGGCCAATAAAATTATTATGCTTACATGTGATATTTACCTTGATTTTTCTCATATTTCATAAGCATGCTTTTCACTGACACTTTTGTCGACTTGGTTAACAAGTATACTAACTTTTAAAAAAGTTAATTAGAGGCAAAATTGTTTGGTGTGGTGACAATCATGCCAAAACTGTGGGATTTAAAAATAAAATAGATATTAATATTGTTATTGGTTTATTGTTTATTTCACTTTTTGTTTAGATAAGCATAGTTTTTAACATGTAATCATGTTTTTTTTAATGGATTTTTATGGTTTAATTTTGAAAGTCAATGTCTGAGATAAGGCTAAAAAAGCTATATCTTTATTTAAAAGTCAATTGAAAAGTCGCAAACAAAAATTTTTATATAACAAAAAGAAACATGTTGAAATCTGTTTGTTTTAATTTAAATCAACTCCTGGGACATGAAATTGCCCGAAGTTGAAGAAACACCAGAACACGAAAGACTCACCAGAAGATTCCAAAGCCTTGCATTTTGCCATCTTTCCATTGCCCTTGGTAATGGTCACAGCTGTTCAGGTTTTTGTTTGGTACCACATACTCTCCAAAACTACAAAGAAAAAGAAAAAATCTGTCTGAAATGTTGTCTGTTAAAGAAAGTTAGAAGTCAGAAATCAATTAAATTGACTGATTTACAATCCGCACTAACCCGTCTTCAAGGCCGTTCTTGAATGTCCCTGTGTACACTCTTCCATCCGGCCATTTGACCACGCCCCTAGAACACAGATATAGCCAATCACCATCTTCCCCTTTCTAAGATGATTTACAAACTCCCACAATTTACACTGTCATGGCCTACCGGCCGTGAGGTTTCCCCGAGACCCATCGTCCCTCGTACGTGGCCTCCTTGAGCCGACTGTCTTTGTAGAATGTGTACGATGCCGTGCGTGAAATAGGCGGGTCTGCTCTCTGCATCACCCCTGTGGAAGGAGGTATCCCATCATGCCCCAGTCCACTAAGCGCCTGCTCCACCGCCTGATTTATAGAACGAAGCCATTTTGCCTGGAATCATGGGAAGCGGGGCATTACTGTTTAACCAAAACTAAAGCGGTTTATAATGAAAATATGCAGTTTATAATAAAAACAAGGGTATAAGTCACACAATGGTTATGTTCGGAATGGAATACTAACTTGCTACTTACTGAATGGGCCCTTTTCACAGACCAGTCATGATACGTTTCTGCCTTCTTTAACAATACAAAAGCAGCAAACTTTTTTATTTTTCCAGTTATAAAAATATTTTGTGTAAATGTATAACAATAGTATTTGTTAGCATTGAATTAACATTGTTTAACTTGGGTCAAACGTTTTGGGTAGCCTTCCGCAAGCTTCTCACAATAAGTTGCTGGAATTTTGGCCCAATCCTCCAGACAGAACTGGTGTAACAGAGTCAGGTTTGTAGGTCTCCTTGCTCGCACATGCTATTTCAGTTCTTCCCACAAATGTTCTATCGGATTGTGGTCAGGGTTTTGTGATGGCCACTCCAATACCTTGACTTTGTTGTCCTTAAGCCATTTTGCCACAACTGATCATTATGGACAAACAGACCAGAGGTAATTTCTCCCAAAAGTAAGAACTTTGTCCCATGTGCACTTGCAAACTGTAGTCTGGGTTTTTTATGGTAGTTTTGGAGCAGTGGCTTCTTCCTTGCTGAGCAGCTGTGGCAGGGCGGAGGGCAGTCCGGGAGGTGATTCTACACTCCTGGTCACTTATCAGGCTAATCAAGCCTCCCAGAGGGATAAAGGCAGACTGCGGAGGATGGTGTGGGAGAAAGAGATCGTTTATTGGCATGTCTGTCATGTGTGTGTTTTTGTCTTTTATTTAAGTTTCTCATTAAACTATTTATATCGTCAAGCCGGTTCTCGCCTCCTCCTTGCCCTTCTAAATCCCTTTACAGCAGCCTTTCAGGTTATGTCGATATAGGACTAGTTTTAATGTAGATCTAGATACTTGTCTACCTGTTTCCTCCAGCATCTTCACATGGTCCTTTGCTGTTGTTCTGGGATTGATTTGCAATTTACGCACCAAACTACATTCATCTCTAGGAGCACTATTGTTTGTACAGATGAACATGGTACCTTCAGGCATTTGGAAATTGCTACCAAGGATGAACCAGACATGTGGTTGTCCACAATTTTTCTTTTCTGTGGTCTTGGCCTATTTCTTTTGATTTTCCCATGATGTCAAGCAAAGAGGCACTGAGTTTGAAGGTAGGCATTAAAATACATACACAGATACACCTTCAATTCAGTACACCTCCTATCAGAAGCTAATTGGCTAGTTGTCTAAAGGCTTGACATAATTTTCTGGTGTTTTCCAAGCTGCTTAAAGGCACAGTTAACTTAGTGTATGTAAACTTCTGACTTCTGGAATTGTGATGTCATCAATTAAATATGAAACAATCTGTCTGTAAACGAAAGTTGGAAAAATGTCTCATGTCATACACAAAGTACAACTTGCCAAAACTATAGTGTGCTAATATAAAATCTGTGAAGTGGTTAAAAATAATTAGTTTCAATGACTTCAACCTTAGTGTATGAAAACTTCTGACTTCAACTGTTTAGTACCCTGGGATACGTTTTAAAAAAATCAGTTACCACAGCTGCAACGATGCTTTTAACACAGCTGCTAAAGAAGTGAAAGAAAATGTGGCCTATTTCTCTCTTCTTACTTCTGTTATTCAGCGCTGTATTTTTTTATCATCTTTTGCAAAGCTGTGAAAGCGTAAGCATTGATTTTTCTTTTGCTGTTGGAGCAAATGGGGAAGCAAAAATTACAAATGCTGTGGCCTACCATTCACCACCATTCAAGTTTACCCTGCTATGCATCTACTTCCGCTCTCCAACCTGGATATGTGAAAAGGGTTACATACAGTATGACTATGTTGCATCACATGACCTCATCAAGTTGAATGTTTAATTTAGAGAGTGCCGTTATTTTGAATTTTTTTTTATTTGGCAGTTCCTTCAAATAATATGTCAAGAAAGAAATATAAAAGTCACAGCTGATATTACATCTAATTTATTTGGTACACTGTAAATTGAAGGTCAAGTCAAATGTATTGCACTGTGGAATGCAGTATTACACACATTTTTCTATGTATACAGAAAGTATGCATGCTATATCAAGTATGCATACTATAAACTGCATATATAGTAAAAGTAGCAAGGTAGTATGCTATTCCAAACAGTCACAAATTGTGGCAATTGGAGTCTGGTCTACCTTTTCAGCAGGTGAAGAGGCCAGCAGATTGAAGCTCTCTTCTGGTGATGTCAGCTTTAAACCATACCTGCAAAAAACAACACACATTAACGCACAAACTACCAGCATTGGGTAAATTACTTAAATAAATTATCCACCAGAAATTACCAATTACTTCTCCAAAATTATAGTCAGATTACTTTTACTAACAATAAAGTAATCGCATTACTAATTACTTTTCTTTTAAATTACTTTTTGAAACGCTTTTCACAAAGGTTTGTTTTTCCACTTAATTCAAACAAATGTCCATTTCCTCCTTGTTCATTGTCGATTACCCTTCAGCTGTGACAGAAATGCACATATGACGTACACATTAATTCATATTATAAACGTATAATACACAAATAATATTTTAGAAACATGTTACCTAAATATTGTACTTTAAAGTGTTTATCTTAATTGAATGTCAATAACTGAAATTCGATTACAAGAATTTAAAATGTAATGCATTACGTTACTTTGTAATCAGAAAACACCCAACACTGCAAACAACAAAGACACTTTGTAAGTAAACAAAGCAAATAAACATGATTGACACACTCACAGGCCAGTGTTCTCCTCAGAAACAGGCTCCACCCAGAGCGTAGCCAATGGGAAGACGTGATGAGTGGAAAACTGTGAGGGGTTAAAAAAGAAATGCAACTAATTCCAGAAAAATACGCAGAAAATAAATGCACTGGGGTCAATACACAATTCTGCTCTACAGTCCTGATGGATAAACAGTAATGTCAGTAATCTCATGTAATTGCATTGCAATTTACATTGCAAATTCTACTCTGAAGTCAGTTTCGCCTACACATTTTGTGAAAACAATCAGCAGACTGGATCATCCAATCAGATTTCATAGATTTGATTTAAAAGCATCATGTAAGTATATGGTAAATGGTAATGACATTTGGTACGAAAATGAAATTTATGTTGATCTCTGTTCATTATCACATAAAACGTCTAGGTTACGTATGTAACCTCCGTTCCCCGATGGAGGGAACGAGACGTTGTGTCAGAGAAGCGACACTAGGGGTCTCTCTTGAGCGCCGATATTCACCTCTGAACTATGAAAAAAGGCCAATGAGAGTTGGCAACCAGTATTTGCATGTCCCGCCCCCAGACATACGGGTATTTAAGCGGCGCAAATACGGGAGTTCATTCAGGATTTTTCTGAGGAGCCGGAAATGGTCCGGCCACAACAGGGGCTTGGCTCAGCGACGTGGCAGGGGAGACACAACATCTCGTTCCCTCCATCGGGGAACGGAGGTTACATACGTAACCTAGACGTTCCCCTTCTGTCGCTCTCTCCACGTTGTGTCAGAGAAGCGACACTAGGGGTCCACTTAAAAAGAGCCATGCGCTGAGCCGTGTACGTGATCCGCTGATACAGGAGCGAGCAGGTATTCCTACATGCAGAACGACCAACTGTATCAGGCTGCACGTACCCTTCCCCAATGGCCCCATTTAAGCCATCAGGATTCCTTATCGTTACCCTGGAGGGGGGAACAAGGTAGCTTGCGGTACCCGCAGTGGTTTGGGTCGGCGAGTTCCTCCGCAGAACTGCGACCCACGAGGGCTAGGGAGGAGTCAACCAGTGTCCCAAACCTGGGATCTCCTGGGAATGAAGGCGCACTGTTTCCCCTGGTTAGGGGGAAGGGCGCTGGGTGCAAGCGATTCACCCGGTCAGATCGTGGACGTGCCACCGACGATACTGACTCAACTCGGAGATTGTAGAATCTCGCAAAAGTGTTAGGTGTTGCCCAGCCTGCTGCTCTACAAATGTCTGCTAGGGCAGTGCCCCTAGCCAGTGCCCACGAGGACGCAACACTCCTGGTGGAGTGGGCTCGGACCCGCAAAGGGGGGGGGCACGGCCTGGGTGTGATAAGCCAGGGAAATGGCGTCGACAACCCAGTGGGCGAGTCTCTGCTTGGAGACGGCATTCCCTTTCTGCTCTCCCCCAAAGCAGACGAAGAGCTGCTCAGAGCGTCTGTTGCTCTGTGTGCGGTCCAGGTAAATACGTAAGGCACGTACTGGACACAGCAGTGAAAGGGCTGGGTCTGCCTCCTCCCGGGGCAGCGCTTGCAGGTTCACCACCTGATCCCTGAAGGGTGTGGTAGGAACCTTGGGCACGTAGCCCGGTCGCGGTCTTAGGATCACGAAAGTGTCCGCCGGACCGAACTCCAGGCAAGCATCGCTGACAGAGAACGCATGCAGGTCCCCGACCCTCTTGATGGAAGCGAGCGCGATCAGCAGGGCGGTCTTGAGAGAGAGGGCCCTGAGTCCAACTGAGTCAAGCGGCTCGAAGGGGGGTCTCCGGAGTCCCATAAGGATGACCGAGAGATCCCAGGAGGGAGGCCGGGAGGGAGTCATCCTCCGGGCACCTTTTAGGAACCTGAAGATTAAGTCGTGCTTACCCAGAGACTTGCCATCTACCGTGTCGTGGTGGGCCGCGATAGTGGCAACATACACCTTGAGGGTGGAGGGGGACAGCCTCCTCTCCAGCCTCTCCTGAAGAAACACGAGCACTGACCTAACTGCGCACTTCTGCGGGTCTTCGGCTCGGGAAGAACAGTCTGCGAACAGACGCCACTTCAGGGCGTAAAGATGCCTGGTCGAAGGGGCTCTGGCTTGGTTAATAGTGTCTATGACGGCCGAAGGTAGGCGGCTAGATCCTCCGCGTCCCGTCCAGGGACCAGACGTGGAGATTCCAGAGGTCTGGATGCGGATGCCAGAGCGTGCCCCGCCCCAGAGAAAGAAGGTCCTTCCTCAGGGGAATTCGCCAGGGAGGGGCTGTCATGAGGAGCGTGAGATCCGAAAACCACGTCCGGTTGGGCCAGTAGGGGGCCAGCAGAGTGACTTGCTCCTTGTCCTCCCTGACCTTGCATAGCACCTGTGCAAGAAGGCTCACTGGGGGAAAAGCGTACTTGCGCAGCCCCACGGGCCAGCTGTGCGCCAGAGCATCTGTCCCAAGGGGAGCCTCTGTGAGGGCATACCAGTGCGGACAGTGGAAATTTCCTGGGAGGCAAACAGGTCTACCTGGGCCTTGCCGAACCTGTCCCAAATCAGCTGGACCGATTGGGGGTGGAGCCTCCACTCTCCGCAGGGCAAGGTTTGTCTTGACAGCGCGTCCGCTATCACATTGAGGTTGCCGGGGATGTGAGTGGCGCGCAGTGACTCCAGTCGCTGCTGACTCCAAAGGAGGAGACGACGGGCGAGCTGTGACATGTGGAGGGAGCGTACTCCGCCTTGGCGGTATATGTAGGCCACCACCGTGGTGCTGTCTGTCCTGACTAGGACATGCTTGCCACGAATCAACGGAAGAAATTTCTTCAGGGCAAGAAAACGGCCAGCAGCTCTAGGCAGTTGATGTGCCAGCGCAGCGGCCTCGGTTCCACCGGCCTGCGGCTGCGCGCCCGTTACACGGCGCCCAACCCAACTTGAGGCGCCGGTTGTAACCAGAACGCGACGGGACACCTGCTGCAAGGGTACTCCTGCCCGTAGAAAGCAGAGGTCTGTCCAGGGTTTGAAGGTTTGGTGGCAGGCGGGGTAACTTCCACGCGCGTGCGTGCCATGGCGCCATGCTCGTCTCGGGACTCGAAGTCTGGAGCCAATGCTGAAGTGGTCTCATATGCATCAACCCCAGTGGCGCGGCCGCCGGAGGATGCCATATGCCCCAGGAGCCGTTGGAAACGCTTCAAAGGGACCACGGTGCCTGGTTCGAAAGAAGCGAGGCATTCCAGCACTGACTGAGCACGCTCGTTGGAGAGACGTGCTGTCATTGAGACTGAGTCTAACTCCAAACCGAGAAAATAGATGCTCTGGACCGGGTGAGCTTGCTCTTTTCCCAGTTGACCTGAAACCCTAAACGCCGAGGTGCTCTAGCACCTGGTCTCTGTGTGCGCATAGTAATTCCTGCGAGGAGGCCAAAATGAGCCAATCGTCGAGGTAATTGAGTATGCGTATGCCCGCCCTCATAGCGGGGCAAGAGCCGCCTCTGCGACCTTCGTGGAAGACGCCGAGGGACAGAGACAGGCCAAAGAGGAGGACCTTGTACTGATATGCCTGGCCGTCGAACGCGAACCGTAGAAAGGGTCGATGTCGAGGGCGAATTGAGACGTGGAAGTACGCTGCCCTTCAGGTCTACCGCTGCGAACCAATCTAGATGCCGGACGCCAGATAGAATTTGTTTCTGGGTAAGCGTTTTGAACGGGAGTTTGGACAAGGTCCGATTGAAAACTCGCAGGTCCAAGATCGGTCGTATGCCGCCGCCTTTCTTGGGTACAACGAGTAAGGGCTGTAGAAACCCTTCTTCGTTTCGGTCGGAGGGACAGGCTCTATCGCGTCCTTGATTAGAAGGGAGGCGATTTCCTCAGCGCAGGGAGTGGGCATGTTCGCCGTGCACTGCGGAGGAACGAACGCCCACGATGGGGGCGGAGACCTGGCAAACTGAATTGCGTAACCGAGTCGGATGGTCCAGTGCAGCCACCGTGGACGAGCTGGGCAGTGAAAGCCATGCCTCTAAGCTCCGTGCTAGGGGCACCAAGGGACGCAGTATTTTGGACGTACCCGGCGGGGCTTCGCAGCGGTGCGGAACAGGTAACGCGGCGTCGGGAGGCGCTGTGGTGTCCCGAGGCTCTGGTGCTGAGAATAAACTCAAAGCACTTACCTTGTTCCGCGCACCCGGCAGGGGGCGGGTTTGTGACTGAGGAGGAGGTCTGATGCTGGCATCATCTGGACTCGTCTGAACCGGCCAGCCGGGGAACAGTCGTGGGGCTGAGGGCGGAAGCACCGCATCCTGGGCGCCGAGACTGTTGAGGCCTGAAAGCAAAGTGCCGTGAGAATGGCATTTGTGGGCCAGGTGACCCAGAGGTAAAGGAAATAGCTCTTTTATTGAGAATTTGGGTACCGCAGCCCCCGTCAGGGAGTGCGGCAAATGAAAAAACAAAAGATTCTCCTCCCGGCCCTCCACCGGGGGACGGAGTGGTCTTACCACCTCCGGAGCTAACATCTCGTCCTCTGGGTCCGCTGTCTCAGGGACGCTTGGGAGCCTTCCGGGTCCTCGAAGGGGTCCGTGAGGCAGGGGGCGTACGCTTCCTGCGGTTTGCTCGACGCTGGGGCTGAGAGCTGGGCCCAGGTTGGGGCGGAGCAGAAGGTCTTCTGGCCGCGGGAGGACGCCCTCGGCGAGCAGGTGGGGCCTGGGCCGTGGCCGCAAGCTTGCGGCGCGGCATGATGTGCGAAATGGCCTCCGTCTGCTTCTTCACCAGAGAGAACTGCTGGGCAAAGTCCTCTACGGTGTTGCCGAAGAGGCCGAACTGGGAGACAGGGGCGTTGAGGAAGCGAGTCTTGTCAGCTTCACGCATCTCAACCAAGTCCAGCCATTGCTGACGTTCCTGGACCACCAGAGTGGCCATCGCCTGCCCGAGTCCCTGCGCTGTGACCTTCGTTGCTCTCAGGGCGAGGTCGGTCGCTGAGCGCAGTTCCTGCAGCGTGTCGGGATCAGGGCCACCCCCGTGCATGTTGCAAAGTGCCTTAGCTTGGTGGACCTGCAGGAGAGCCATGGCATGCAGGGCGGAAGCGGCGCGTCCGGTAGCGCTGTAGGCCTTCGCAGTGAGCGAGGATGTTGCTCTACAGGACTGGGAAGGGAGTACAGGGCGGCCCCGCCAGGTGGTAGTGCTTCCGGGACATAAGTGGAGCGCAACAGCTCTATCCACCTGGGGGATCTCCGTGTACCCGTGGCACGCTCCGCCGTCGAGGGGTGGCAGGTGGCGGTGCGACGAGTGGAGAGGGGTGCTCTCCACGAAGACGTCAGCTCATCATGCACCTCCGGGAAGAAAGGAACCGGGGGGGGCGAGGCTGTGAGCGGCGCCCCACGCCCAAGAACCAATCGTCCAGCCGTGATGGCTGTGGGGAGGATGGAGGGTTCCAATCTAGGCCCACGTTGTTGGCTGCCCGGGAAAGCATATCGGACATCTGTGCGTCGGCCTCCTCCTGGGCGTGCAAGCCCGAAGGCGGCAGCCCAGAGGAGCCCTCAGCATTAGAGCCCACGCCCTCCGATGTCGCGGCGAACTCATCTGCTTCCATCGCAAGAGGGTAGGCAGACTGGCTGTGAGGCGAGTCGCCGCCACCTCGAGCGGGGACGGGAGTCAACGAGCGTCCGAGGGGGCGTACCCGGCGGAGCTGCACCCGCTGCCATCCCCGAATCGCCTCCATCGCCAGCCGCATCGTCCTCAATCGGTTGTAAGCAAGCCGCGACCGCAACGTTGTCATGGTCATGTTCTCGCAATGAGAACATGAACCATCCACAAATGCAGCCTCAGTGTGATCACTGCCCAGACACACGAGACAACACCTGTGGCCGTCGGAAGCGGAGAGTACTCTACCGCATCCAGGAACAACACAGGGGCGGAAAGGCATCTTTATAAAGACGCGTCCTTAAAAGGACGTTCAAAGCCGCTGCGTTTTTTGCTCTTTTAGAGGAAATTACTCTTTTAAATAAAATCACTCTTTTATGACTTTTCACACTTTTTTAACTCTTGAGAGATCTTTCTTATCTGCCACTGTCGATGCGCTCAGGGGCAGGAAGTGCACAGCCGTGCAAACAAGAGAAAGCCGCTGTTGTGCGCTGCAGAATCCAACAGCATGCAGCAGAGGATAGCAGGAACTCGGTGTGTAAAACGCAGCAGTCTGCAAACACGACCATCGGCTCCGAAGAAATTTTCTGAATGAACTCCTGTATTTGCGCCGCTTAAATACCCGTATGTCCGGGGGCGGGACATGCAAATACTGGTTGCCAACTCTCATTGGCCTTTTTTCATAGTTCAGAGGTGAATATCGGCGCTCAAGAGAGACCCCTAGTGTCGCTTCTCTGACACAACGTGGAGAGAGCGACAGAAGGGGAACATATATTGCTCCAACTGTGCAAAAAACAACTGTGAATTGGTTTTCAACATATCATTGTAACAGGAAATTTTAACAGCACATTATTTTGTGTTGTAAAGAGATGCTAAGCATTCGTTCATCAACAGGGACACAAACACATTCACACACAGTAAAGAGGACAGGGGGATCTGGGAAAATAGGGAGTAAAATTAGGGATCAAAATCTCAAATATTCACTATATATTCACTATTAAAAAACTTACGACCACAACTGTTCAACATAAAAACCATCTAGTACAACATGCCCCTTACTACAATCAGATACAGGTATATTTATGCATTGTGCATATTAAAAAAAAAGTTTTTAAATGGTGGTTTGCAAGCAGGAAGCCTTGGAATGTACCCAGACCAATGTACGGCCATCTTATGGTGTCGTATCACAATGAAACAAGACATTTTGGGACATTAATTCTTAAAAGAATGGAAACATGAAAACTCTTTCTTACGTGGAACACAAAAGGAGATGTTTTAATGAATATCACAGCCCGTCTTTTCAATGCAATGACAGTGGACAGTTCCTCACTTCAATGGCACTTTTTTCAAATGTTTTTAAATGCCTTCAGAAGACCTGGAATATGATACACAAGTCACATGGTTACTTTTATGATACTTTTGGGTCCTTATGTACTTTAAAGTGAGTCAATACAGCCACTGTATTGCAAAGACACTTCATTAAAGTATCTGCTTTTATGTTACGCATAAGAAAGAAAGTCATATGGATTTGGAAACAACATGAGGTTGAATTTTATTTCTGGTTGCAACGTTCCTTTAAAAGAGGCATTTGTAAGATGCATGGGGCCAAACACTACATCTCTAGGGTGCATCCTTGGAAACTATGGTGTAGAATGCTATGGAGCAAACATTCATACAGCCCATACTTACAAGACTCTTATAGGTGACCATGCCCTACCAAAACAAAGAAAAACATAACTAAAACATTAGTCATTGGAAATAGATGGTTTTGTCTGACCAAATGCCCAGTTGGCAAAACAAAAAAAGAAGAATTGTGAAAGTATTGTGTAAGAAAAGAAAAAATAAACCAACAGAAAAGACATGGTAGTGAATTAAACATATGCTTAAAGATAGCAACAAACCTGTGCATGAACGAGTGCATCGTTAAAGAGGATGAACCAATTGACAGAAAAACGTCCTGAGTTCTGAAGAGTCAAATCTTTATTACTGCTCTCACAGATCAGCCGACGAGACGGCTTCCGCAGAGAGTCCTTTGAATTGAATTAAAAACAAGTTTTAAGAAATAATTCAGCTAAAAAATTTAGAACATTTTAGTTATAGTCATTTGCCTTTCCACTGTTATTCACTGACAATCTCGGGTTTTAGACACATTAGGTTGGACACAGTAGGTTTCAAGTCTCTGACGCCAAATGGCATTAGTTCTCATGATTCATGAGGCTGATCACAACAGAAATTTTGTAAAAAGTGATATTGCAAATTAGATTTTAGTGCTGTGGCAGAGGGAAAGATTATAAGTCAATAATGGTTTAAATTTGGGTCTGCTCCTCACACAACACTATCATATGGCTTCAGAAGACCCAGACCCAGACTTCAGAAAGCCATATGGATTACTTTTATGGTGGGTTCTTTCTGGATTCTTTCTGGAGCTTGACAGTCTTGGCCATCTTCTTTACACATAATACTGAGGCGGAATGTCACAAGGGTGTGTAAGTAATGTCAACATTTTCATTTTTGGGTGAACTGTTCCTTTAATTAATTAATTAAAAAAGTTCTCTCTCCTCCACATTCCAAATTACGATTCCATTTACAACCTCCTGACCACTAAATTAAAAGTGTTTGCTCAACAGGGAGAACACCTGACCGTCTGTTGCACATTGGACTGACAGCCACCTGACAGCTAAAGTGCCTGTGAGACCCTGAGGCAGACATAATGTGACTCACGGTCATCTTTCCAGGAAAGGTCTTCCAGAAGTTGAGTGTGAACTCTGCTTCCTTCCTCCTCCTCTTCAGATGAAGAGCCATTGACTCATATTTGGAGCAGGCATCTTGCAGCCTCTGATAATCCACTGAGTTCTGTCACACAAGCATAGATGTGTGGTTCATGTAGTGATGGACATTGAGAATGTTGGGTAATTATGTTGGGAGCCTAATATATTTTGTTTTTTTGACCGATGCATCGCAACTGTCAAAGATGTACATCTAGTGCATGTTTGCATAGAAAAAGTATTTAAAAACAGTGCAGAGGAACACAAAAACATGTCTAATGTAAACGGCCCAAAAGGCTGGTCGCCTTTCATGATGGCCACCATGTTGAGATCACATTTCCAGTCGGATACCCATCACTTCATTTCCGTGGCCCCTGTATCATCTGACACTTTTAGATAGGGAGTAACTGAATCAAGAGTGACACATATGCTTAAGAATAGGGTATTTCTACAATGAAATTGGTAAGTTAGGGTCTTTTGATTTCCACGATGCTGAAAACACAGACTGAATGCTGGAATCCAGTTATAAAAATGTAATTAAACTATAAAACTATAAAATTTAGAATGTCACAGAATTTGACATATTTAGGGGTAAAAATAATGTTTGAATGCACAATAAAAAATGCTGTAAGCGATTTTAGCGTTCCGAAGCTTTCGCGTGACTGAGCTGTTGAATTAGCCACGCCCCCTCATTCCAAAACCACACCCTCCAAAGATAATTTTGAGACCAAAACTGAGCAAAGAAAATCAGCATTGTTTGTTTCTGTGGCTGTCAAATTCAACAGTGGCCCAATTGTGCCCTCAACTGACAAACATTATGAATCATAGCCTCAATTATCCACTTCAAATACAACGCTTTGACAATGAGCAAAATTATTGACAGGTGAAAAGCATCAATGTCCGCAAACAAATATTTGTTTGCAATTTACAAAGTCTACAACTGTCACAGAGACCGGTGAGATATCTCAGGACACTTATTTCACTTGCAGCACCTATAATCAAATCAAAATCATAATATGTCCTAGTGTGATTATTAAACTGCAAAAGGCTGCACGCTTTTGAAAATGAATGTGTGAAGCTCAGTGCTGGGTAGTTGCATACACAGATCTGACACGAGCCATCATCATGTGCACTCTGTGTGTGTGTGTGTGTGTGTGTGTGTGTGTGTGTGTGTGTGTGTGTGTGTAGATGACAGAGAGCAAAGTACACTTTCGCACAGCACATATAGACTATTCAGTATATTTATTTAATTAAATCACAGCCTTTTGTGGTTTAATAATCACACTGGGCCATGTAACAAGCTGCATATCCAAAGTTGAGAAACTCAAAAAGTCAAAAACACAGAAACTGAAAGTGCTTTACTCAGTTTTCTGCCTAAATAAAAGCAAATGTTGAAAATGAATTGTTCTATTTTCCTTTGATTAAAGTTTTAATGAATTCATTATATTAGAGACCATTTTCATGATGAAATTGAATCAAAAAGAAAAAAGGAAACTAATTTGGAGAAAAATAATACCCTAGTAAGTGAAAACGTTTTGCCCCCCACCAACAGGTGGCAGTATAAAGTTCAATACTCTGTTATATCAATCAGCAAAGCTTAAACAAAAACTTACTTAGTGCACCTTGAAATACAACATGGTTTTATGCTGTAACTATAAAATTAGAAAAGGTTAATGAGAAAGAATCATTTTTAATGAGCATTTAATGAGTACAACAATGAGGATGATAAAATGTAGATGTGTAACTATTTTTCCAGTCGGTGTTTGTGAGTGTATTTACACACCATTTCATAGCATGTAGCCAGTTTGAGCAGCAGTCTTCCATATTCATGCAAGTGTTTTAAGGGCAGGTTAAAGAGATGAGCCAGATTGTCAGCTAAGGGCAAACCCTCTTCAGAGCATTCCGACAACCTCTGAACAACCTCCGCCCCTTTCCCAAACACATCGCTTCAAACAGACAGACAGAGAGAGAGAGAGAGAGAGAGAGAGAGAAGAGAAAGAGAGAGAATTTTACTATAAATGGCCAAATTTTATCTTAAATTCTGTTAAAATCAACATCCACAAAACTTTTTTCAACAACTCACTGGCAAGGTTTGACAAGGGCCTGAAATCCTCCCATGACTAAAAGATCACCAAATGCAGTACAGTACCTGCATAAAATAATAAGACAGAAATACAATGGAAGGAATGAAATTACTACGGTGAAACAGAACAGATTTGAAGTGGAGGGGGCAAACTTTATATTTGTTAAGCTTAAAGGTGTCAAGTAAAAATAACTTAAAAATACATCACGAAATACTGTTTAAACCTGTACTCTTTTTTTTTTTTATTTGTAATGCTGCATCTGGTCTTTTTTAGCACAATGATCCATTCGGTGTGAACTAGAGGTCGGCCGATACCATAACTAAGGTAGTGGAAAAGGCTGATAACCGATTTATCAGCCGCTAGTATTTTTTTTATTGATTTATAGAATCGTAAAAACAAATCTCAGTCTTTCCTTACTATGACGGGCACAGACATAGAGCCTACAAAAGTCCAAAATGAATAAAATCCCAAATCTCAATAATGACAGGAACGTATGAAGGTTTGGTGCATAACGTGGGACTTTTAAATATAAACATGCCCAAAATACATCAAGGACTCTTATTTTGAAAAGATGGAGACTTGGCTCTGTTACAATGCTCTGTGTGTTAGTATTTACCAAATTAAGCTTTTTATGGCCTATATATTAACCAGATTTAATAAGGAATAAAGTTTATTATTATTCACAAGTTGTACTGTAGAACTAAGCCATTCTTACTGTAAACTCCTCCAGCACCAGCCACAAAGGAACACAAGAGAATAATACAAATACAACTATCGGCACGATTTATCGCTAAAACTGATATATCGGTCTACCTCTATGGTGAAATGTGCACATTTCTGAATGAGCTGTTTTTGCAACTTAGTTTCAATAAATGGTTTGGGCTGAATAGGGAGGGAGCTTTGTGTCTAACATTTAAGTATGAGTACATAGTAAGCCAAACTGTATTTCAAAGAGCAGGTTAAATCCTGTTTTTCATGATATGTCCTTAATAATAAACATGGGGTGAAGAAAAAGAGCCAAAAGCACTTATTCTATCTGATGAGGTCATCAATGAAGTAATCTCCACACTTCAAATTCTTTAATTGTCTGTGTGTGCACTGTATACTTGCTCTGAATATGTGGCCAGGAACAGATGTGCGTCGTCAAGAAGAACAAGACCTCTGATATCGCGCGAGCGCCGCAGGATAGAGCTCAGAGAGGCAGAGTTTTGACCTGTTAGCTGAGACAGTCGACCTAATCGTCCAATCAGATTCTGCAGCAGCCCTGCAGAGGACTGGCCGAGGGTGGAGCTTAAAGAGTCTAAAAGAAATGAAAAGTTAATTTAAGGACTAAAATTCCAAATAATCAATCAGTCTCAAAGGATATTCTTATTTTTTTCATTGAAACCAAGGACGAGATTTAAAAAGACTGAGAACTTACTGATGTGGTGGTAATGCAAACAATATAATTATGGTTGCTATATAGTTGGTCTTGCAATGCTATTACAGAGATACGGCCCCTTTTACACCTGATGTGAACATCTATCGGGGGGTGATAAAACATAAAAAGTGGTCACTAGAGACACACTTGAAACGTATAGAAATTATAACCCCCGTTAATAACGATCTGTCTCAGTGGACCACTTGTGAACCGATTACCTGAGATGGATGATAAAAATCAGGTGTAAACACAGCTAATAAGGCATCAGTCATGGACTGTCACACACCACAGAGTACACGCACGGTCATACCCAGTTTAAGCAATGGTTGGAGCAGGAGACTCTTGATATGGCTGAGTTTGCAGTAGTATTTTCTCTCTGCAGCCGCAAGCTCATGTAGACTGGCAATAAAATCCATTACATTACAGTCCGCCAACGTGGCGCAAGTCTGTCCACCCGCACACACACTGCTCAAATAGCCCAGCTATCACACACACAGAATAAAGAGTGAAATAACAGAATTAACAAACAGTCAAAGTGCATAATTCAGAGTCAGAGATCAGAATAGTAAACAATAGTGTTCAAAATACTCCCAAAGTACTCATGTGAAAGGATGCTGAATATGATGAAAGTTTGCTCACATTCATACAAAAGGGGAGCAGCACAGGTTGCTGTGTATACTCCCCTGTTTGCTCCTCTCCCATCTGCTCCACCTCCTCTTTCACCTGCTGCCCACTGTAGTACAGGATTGGCTGCATGCAATCTCCGTCAGCCAATAGGAGAGTGTGCTGTTGCCCCGCCCCTATATCCCACACACGAATCCCCTCTGACAGCTGCAAGAAAACAGAAGGAGACAAATAGAGTAAACTATCAAACTGTATACATGTGTGTACACTTGTGTTTTTCCAGCATTTTAAACCTGGACATACTTGGAAAAATGTCCTTAGATATTGGATGAATGTAACTGAGCCATCTTTTGGGAATATTCTCATAGGGAAAAGTGTTTTATGATTTAAAAAAAAAAAAAATGTTTTATTTAAAAATGCTAAATGTTTATTTTTAGGGTTAAGGTGTGAGATAATTCAGAGGTAAGTGGCCACTAGTGGCACCAAACGGAATTGCAAAAATAATAATTGTTTTCAAAAGAGGTTTCCTTAACACTCCACCCATTTTCCATTGGACAGCCACACAGGTAGCCCCGCCCCAAAATCACACCATTGGTTCAGAAGTTGACATGTCAGACCACTCAAACAAAAAGATCAATGTTAAAACCACTAGTGTTAACATTTTTGGGAGAAACCAACCTACCACTGGCTTACTTATATTTGTCCTTGCACAATTTTACTCTGACTTAAATGGCATTTAATTTTAGTCAACAAAAATAACGTATTTTAGCTGCCAACAATGTGTAAAATGAAAAAAAACATTTGTCAACCTGTAACAGACCAAACTTTAATATTCAAATATTTAAAAAATGTACAGTATAGATATTAAATTATGTAAACATGTATCAAAAATATGATTGATCAGCATAAGTAATATGAGTTACTGAAAAGTGTCCAGAAAACCTGATATAGTCCTGAATAGCATATTAACAGAAATGTACTTTTCCATTAAGGGCAACCCCCTGGATTTGATTTTCAGGGGCGTTTTTTACGTTTATGAAGGCTTTTATTTTCTTCTAAACACACAATTATACTGTCATTCATTTATTCAGATACTTCAGTTTATTTTTTTTAATCTGAATAATTAGACTGAGAATATATTTCTTCCTTCCCACAAAATTACTATCAAATCAAATTTTATGTAATAATGTTTATTACTATTTCAGATAAATAAAATTTAAAGAAAAAAACTGGGGTATCACCGGTGTAGTTCGATTATTTAATTGCATAAATAAATGTTTGCTGAAAAGGCCCTGAAATAACAATAATTCAATATATAATTATTAAATAATTAACCTTTTTGTGAAATGGGGAAATCTCTAACATACTATGAATGAATTTGACTAAATTATTTTGGATTTTGAATCAATGAATTCTAGAAAACAAAAAAACACAATGTTCGTCAACAGTGTATTCCAATTAAAAGCGTTTTTCTTTTTCTCATTTTGTCTTCGTTATCGATGACAAAATCAAAAACCCTTCGACCTCTGTCAGTAATTCCACTGATTCAATTAACACTGGATAGAAGAAAGTATGTATATGAAAGTCTGTGGTATGTCTTCATTTAGAGAGTGGTAGAGAGGAATATTCAGCTAAAGTATGGGGACAAAATTGTTCCAAAAAGTTTGCTAAATCTAACTAAACCACTCATTGGGGACATCTGTGGACATCCTGAAAAGAAAAAATATCCTATCCTATCCTATGCAACTATTAACGAATTAATAATATTATAATAAAACAAGTAATGAAATGCAATCATTTTCATGGTAAATATATAATAAATTCACTAGTGTAGTAAAAAAACCAAAAACATTTATTATCAATATGTTTATGTGAGGATTGATCGTCTCGATACAACATTAGTATCTAAAGTATTAATACTTTAGGATAAGTATGGCCATCAATATATTTTAGTTAGTGTGTATACCTTGGTTAAATTGGGGATGGAGGTGGGTGATTCCATGTGTCCCAGCTGTCCAGAAGTGTTACAGCCCCAGGAGAACACCTGCCACTCACACACACACACACACACACACACACACACACACACACACACACACACACACACACACACACACACACACACACACACACACTACATGAGTATCCCACTGAAATGGACTCACCTCCTAATAACAAAGGCACAGATATGCAGGTAAAGTGTCACCTGTGATTGTGCGGTGAGGGCAAGAGAATGATGAGCACCTGCAGCCACTCTCAGCACCTCTTTACCATTCATACTGTTAATACAGACGGGCTGCCCTCTAGAAAGAGTGAGAAACAAATGAAGAGATTTTCACTATAACATCTTAAATTCTAATGCATCTAATAAGTCTGTCCTCACTGTAGAAGGGCACATCAGTCTTTTAAAGCTTTCAATTTAACATAACTCATAAAACTTGACTTCATAATACAGCTCAGCCAGACTGTAAACTTAGGTCAGGGTTGTTCAGTCCTTCTACTGGAAACCTAGTTTTAAGCCTGCATAAATGGCTGTGATTGACAAGTGAACAAAACACCTGGATTAGGCAGTTTAGGTGTGTTTAGGTTGCTGACATATATCATGTATTTTCAATATCAAGATTTTAGGTTAAAACTTAGTAATATATACATATAGTATATATAGTAATTTATAAAGTGTATATTTCAGGTGCCATTAAAGTTTTTACCACTTTAATAACCCTTTGTCTTTTTGCAGTTCAGTTAAATTAATCGAATATAATTTTTAAAAGTAAAAATATTCCATTAATTTATATAGTTAAAAGAGTTTAATGCATGTAGAAAAAATAGAGCTGTCAATTATTTATTTAATTGCCGGTATGTCATTTAATTTAATTATTCTTTTCTTATATAATTCATAGACAAAGTTAATCCAAAGTAAATAAGTAGGGCTGTCAATCGATTTACATTTTTAATCAAATGTGTTACATTATATGCAGATTAATTAATCTAATTAATTGCATATTAATATTGCTGAAAAAGGCCCTCAAATAATTTATAATTCAATAATTAGAACTATAATATATGTTTTAATATAATTTAAATAATTAAAATTAGTGATGCACCAAAATTGAAATTCTGGGCCGAAACCGAAACTGAAAATTCAGGATGCACTTAGCCGAAAACCGAATTTAGTACCTATTTTAAAATAGTTTTTTTTTAATATAATTGTATTAATATTATACTTTTTAATTAATTTCATGAATTTAATGAATCTGAATTGAAAAACTACAAATCAATAAAATGATCACACTTTTATTGAAAGTAACACACCAAAATTGGACAGAAAAAATATTATAACAATATTAAATATATTGTTCTTTATTCAGTTCTTTAACAATCAAATTCAACAGATATTTTTTTTTTTACCAATTATCCAATAAATGTAACGTTCTAGAAAATACAAAAAGTTGAAATATGCTACACAGTCATTTTAATGATAACAACTGGCAGAACGGCAGAGAGCCTCTTTTCTGTTAATGTAAACGTATTTATACTTTAATATAAAATTATTGTGCAAAACAACAGTGCAAAACAAAGAACTAAAACCAACCCCAAACAGTAAATGACAGATGTAGCCTCAAGTGAAGAACAAAGTTTTGCAGGGCTAAACAAATTTTAATGTAATTGCTATACACAGCAAATTGAACTGCTTTCTATTTAAGTAAAAGTGTCAGGTTTCTCTTCAAGAACAAAAGTTGCTCAGCTTTCTAGCAGGAGAGACGGTTCCTCTTCTCATCAATAACATGAGATACTGCACTGAATAATCTCTCTCTCTCTCTGTGCTGGTGCTTGGGCAGATAAATACCTGCGTGCATTCCGCGCAAGCAATGGAAAGCGATCTTTGTTCATGCGCCAGTGGTCAAGAGGATTGTCACGTTCGCGTAATATGAGCGTGAAGCGATCGTCTGTGTTCCGCAACTGCTTTCGGGTCCTTGAATAACGTATAACGTGCGAGGAAGGGCATCCGGTGGAATTTCTGGTGCCCTCCTAGGGTAAGATGGTACCCTCCTAGGGAGTTGGTGCCCTACGGAGACTTTTTCGGCCAAAACAAAAAATCCCATTTTCGGTGGCCAAAATTTCAGTGCATCCCTAATTAAAATGCACAATATTATTGTGGCAGATGAGAAAAGCATTCATAAGACAATACAAAAAGAGCCTTTAGAAGCCAATCTATTCTTTACTTCCATTTTATTGAACATAAACTCTGTGCATTACAGGAACTACCTATCTCTCAGGTAGGTCCTTCAAGGTAGCCCGAAGAGGTGCGGTATCCAAGCCACATCAGTTACTTACTGGGCTACCTCAGGGATCACTGCTTGGGCCACTCCTCTTCTCTATAAACACAACATCACTGGGACTCTTACCACTGCCTCGTTGATGACACGCAACTCTACTTGTCTTTCCAGCCCAACGACACCACAGTGACTGCTCGAATCACTGCCTGCTTGGCAGACATCTCGGCCTGGATAAAGGAACACCACCTGCAATTCAAACCCAGCCAAGACCGAACTCCTCGTATTTCCAGCCAACCCTGCTGTTGAACACAACTTCACCATGCAGCTGGGTACAACTACAGTATCGCCTTCCAAAACAGTCAGAAATCTAGGGGTAACCATCGATAACAAACTAAATTTCACAGACCACATCTCAAAGACCGCAAGATCATGTAGATTTACAATCTACAATATCAGGAAGATTAGACCTTTCCACTCTGAACATGCCCCACAACTGCTTGTTCAGTCACTTGTCATAACTAGACTGGACTACTGTAACTCTCTCATTGCAGGCCTCCCTGCATGTGCAATTAGACCTCTGCAAATGATCCAGAATGCAGCAGCACGTCTGGTCTTTAATGAACCAAAGAGAGCACATGTTACGCCACTCTTTGTCTCTCTCCACTGGCTGCCGGTTGATGCATGTATCAAATTCAAGGCTCTGATGCTGGCATACAAAACAGTCACTGGGTTTGCTCCAGCATTCCTAAAATAATTTCTGCAGAGCTACACGCTCACCAGAAGTCTGTGGTCGGCTAAGGAATGTTGCCTTGTTGTACCAACACAAAGAGGCACCAAAACACTTTCCCCGACTTCATCATACCATGTTGGTAGAATGACCTTCCCAACTCCATCTGTGAAGCTGACTCACTCTCTGTCTTCAAAAAAGTTTTTTTTTTAATTTTTTTTATTAATTATACTCATTCAACTGACAGCCCTAATAAACAAGATTTAAAAAAATGTCAAATCGTTTTAGATGACCTCAGGACACCTCATGCTGATGTATGGAGTCTGACCTGGGAAGAAGGTCTCCATGTCCAAGTTGCCCTTCCTGGCCTTGCCCCCAGCTCCACACTTCTGTCTGCAGGGAAGGCAGGTGGGTGTCGGCCACAGGTACACCTCCTGAAGCAAGTGGAACAGCCCGCATGCGGGGACGGCTCGTCCGTCGCAAAAGACGAGGAGACACTGAGAAAGATAATAGAACACAACACATTTATTAGTGCGAGGAACATCAATATCCAGGGGCGTAAAAAAAAAAAAAAGGAGAACCAACATGCAAAAATACACACATGCGACCAAAGATAGCATAACAGACAACAAGGTGGACAAACCGTAAAAAAAAAAAATAAGGTTTACAATTTATTTCAACCCCTTTATGAACTCATGGGAGTTTGTTCATTGAATATGCATTAATTTGGTTCTGCCATATGAACAGAAACAAACAGAAAAGAGAAAATTCACATGAATCTTTTAACAGAAAAGATGCAGACCCTCACACTCAGCCAACACTACTCTACTCTGATACTTCTCTCTGCAAAACACACACACACACACCGCCATGCTGATTTATATTCCAGTCCCACTGGGATCCATCTGTCGCACCGGTGGGGGCAAGGAGATGAGGAAAGGTGTGTTTGTGTTGCAGGTGGCACAGAACTGACACAATCACCTTTTCTAGCCCATTTACCATGTTTTTTGAAGATTGACAATCAAACCAGGTTCAGATTGTTTCTCCAGCGCTCCCTGGGTATCCCAAAGTTTCAAGATCTAAAACAGCCCCTATATCACAATCTCTAACCCAGCTGACCAAATGTAAATTACTTTAAACACATGCAAAGTACTGCAGCAGAACGTTTTCTGAGACCTTACATAAACTTGTTTTGACTACATATTATGAAAGAAAAGAGAAAATGCACAATCAGCATTTCATAATCATCCAACTACCGTCTACACATGGACGTGCTGATATGCCTCTATGCTCATGAAACTCCAAGAGACAACACAGTCATTAAAAATATATCGTACGACACCTTTGACCATCTTCTCATGTCACTCACCCATCGCGTTATAATTAAGTTAAGCAGATTTTATAAATGGGAAGGGTGCAACTATATAAATACTAGGGATGTGAAAGAGTAGTCGAATATTTGAATATTCGTTCTGCAATAATTATTCCAATAGTAAAAATACTATTCGAATTTCACAAAGTTTTGCTTTGCTGGCCATATATACAGTGTTAAATCCTGAACACACAAACTAAAACTGGCAGTTATAACAGAATGCACTGGGTAGTGCTGTTGAGTGTGGACACAAGTTGATCACATTAGTTGACACCTCACAAGCATTTTCACATAGCAAAGGGGTGCTGTGGACTCACACCATCAACTCTTGATGAAAAATACTTTCTGTGCTCCCACACGTAATCGATTTTGATCGACTCTTCTTAGTAGCTTCAATACAAACAGGAATTTAAATGACAAAATTCAGAATAGCGGAGTGCTGAAAAGGGGCGGGGCTGAATAAGGTGAATAAAAGCTGGTTTATTCTACATGGAGTGGGTCCCCCTCATGGGGGATGGTATGTTTGAATCACATGACCAGCCAGATACTACTCACTAAATCTCAGTAACCACACTGTTATTATGAGATATAATATAAAGCTGAAGTATGCAACTTTTTCAGTGTTAAAATCCTTTCTCCTTTCATAGCTTACCGTAAAACCTGTCTCTGTGGAGCTATACAAATTCTCTGTTTGAACAACTGCAGATGAGTGGCATATTCAGAAAGCTGTTTTAAAAAATTACATACTTCAACTTTAAATTGTAAAGACATTCAAGTTTAGTTTTTATTGTACTGCCTTAATTTATGCAGATTTTAATAGTATTTTTCTTTAATAATTGTATTACAGTATGTTTTTATAGTAATTATAGAGAATTGTATGACAATTATCATCAGTTGAGAATAATGAGAATAGCATTACAGTATTGAGAATTAGTGGTTAAAATGTGATTCATTGTCATGAAAATAATGTCTAATGTCTAATTCTAAAAAAATAAATGGTACCAAAGTTTTATTTTCTTCATGCCAAATTTTACTTATTGTTTCTCATTTTATTCTGGGAAAAATATAACCTGGATATGTGTCTGTGACATTCACCCCTAAATCTACTTCTAATCTAAACATAACTGTTCATTCAACTACAACTACACACACAAAAATACCTTCAGTCGATGCAGTGGAATACGATGCCTTCATCTCAGACTCTGCATTGGCACTCTGACAGGTGTCCTATATATTGCTGTTACAATAACCATTGTAACAGCAATATATAGGACACCTGTCAATGTGCGCCATCAGCAGAAATTTGAAGAGCCACAGCAATAAAAGCCATGTCATTGACAAAAACATTACAGCATACAGTCACAGGTCGGAAACGCAGAGATTTGCAGGTCTTTGCTTTGAACTGAATGAACTAAAGTAAGTCTTGACATATGGCACAGGATTATGCTTAAACCTCTATGAAAAACTAATGAAAGGCCACGTACAATAGCAATCATGCCTCTTAATAGTCACACAGTCTAATCACACCCTCCAAAATAGGGCTCTTCAACTACTTTTCCAAATAGTGCCAAATGGAAATTCAAACAGGGCCAAACTTTTCTTTTAAGAGTAATTCATTTGAAGCTCATCAAGTAGTCCATGCTAAAGGGTAGACCAATATATTGGTTTTACCGATTAATCGGTGCAGAAAGTTGAATTTTGTAACTATCAGTTATCGACAAAGTGAGGTATATACACAGTATAGTTATAAATAGTTTTTAACATTAAAAAAAAATCCAATTTTAAAACTATCTGCTGATTAGTCGATTATCAGCCTATTCCACCACCTTAGTAATCAGTATCGGCAAAATCCACTATCAGTCGACCTCTAAGCCATGCTAATAAAAACACAAGCATAGACTCACATCTGCATGCAAACTTACAGAGATCGTACACTGAGTGTAAGAGAAGAAGGTGTGTACCCTGAGAGAGCAGGCCTGGCAGAGAGAGGCGACGGCTAAGCTCCGCCTCCTCCTCTCGGATGTCCCCCAGACTGGAGCTTTTCTTCCCCTGCTTTGGCTCCTCTTGACGCAGTCTCTCCTCGACTCGTTCATGCGCCTCTGCTGGAACCTGGAGTACACCAATCAAAGATCAAGGGTCAAATCTCAGCTCCTGTCAGTGATAGATGGATAACTGTTCTGTACTGTTATCATTCTTAATTAAGCAGATCATTCTTATCCAAATCATCTTTGCTTTTTGCCAATGTATTGTGTTTTAGAACATCACAACACAGGGTGCAAGCATAAGAGTGGGGGCAGGGTAAGGGGCACAATGAAATATGGGTTCAGACACAAATAGGAGTACCAAGCGTGAAAATGACTTTAAATAAATAATATAAATTAAATAAGTTTGATATTTAAGGTTTGTGATTCAGACACATTACATGAATACAGAAATAATTCTGGTAATGGTTTGTAATGATGTACTTTTTTTTTTACATGCTTATTGAATATATCAAGTGTATCTTTCTTGGATTGTTTATTTCTCTTAAAATGCAATATATATATATATATATATATATATATATATATATATATATATATAAAAAACCCATAAAACTGGTTATTAACACTTACCCAGTAACCAATCACTTTTCTAAGAGAGAGCGCTTCACATGTGGATGCAACACGCTCCCCAACTGCAGAGGCACATGACACCATCAAGTTATTTAGTGCTGTCCCCATTGGAGTCACGGACTGGGCAACCGGGATCAAAGAGTTACATGTGAAAGGATCAGCCGGGTCACCAGAGATCTGTGATTTTGACACATGCAAAATGGACATGAGAGTTCTGTTTTGTACAGTTCAGATTAGGGAAGGGTCAGGGTGGTCTACTAGTCGCCCAACAACTTACTAAGCTGATTAATGAGTTTATATCGATGTGAAGCATTTTAAAGGGATAATTTTAAAGATTCAATATCTAAGAGATAGAAAAAAAAAATTATAAAAATGTTTGTTTTTTAATTGGGATGTTACCATTTTGAGACAGAGTACCATTACTTTTTTTTGGTACGCGCCTATACTGATTCTGATAACTTTTTATCTCAATTTTATCATCAAAATGGTGTTTAAATAAATTAATTAATTAAAACTTTAATCAAATGAAAGTATAAAAATGTATTTTCAACATATTTTATTATTTTTATCAAATGAAGTGCATTTATTCAGAACCTCACAGCACAAACTAAAATTCATTGAATTATATTTGATCAAATAAATTGCTGCACTACAGAGGATCGCAGACGTAAGATATTGCCTAAATATAATACAATTACAATTGATTTATTTTTATTAGAATTATTATTATTAGGTGTAGTAGTATAACAGTAAATATTTCATTTATGTCATACTTTTTCATTTAAATTGAGCTTTTATTTTGGCAGAGCTTTTATTTTGAAGTATTTCTGTGTCGTTAAGACCAAGCTGCTCTGATGTCATGACGGGCTACCCACTCCAGAAAAGCAGGTCGCTAAGTGACTCTAAGTGATTATTAAACCACAAAGGCTGCTATTTAATTAAATAAGTATGTACTCTTTTTGTGCCTCGTGAATTTGCTCTCTGTTCGCTGTCATCTGCTTCAAACAGAGCGCTCGATGCAAAAGACGATGTTCCCTGTATGCCAAGGAGGATTAAAAGTTCCGTGCAGCTGGAGTCGCAAAACATTGTCTCCATTCACATTCACAGTGCGCCACTCATGGACACTATATATTTATATAATTAAATCACAACTTTTGCAGTAAAATAATCTCACTAGGACATAATGTGATTTTAATTTGTAGGCTGAATGTTTACATAATGAAATCTGTATGTCAGATGGTATCAGTTTTTGGAACGAGTACCATTACATGAGCGTGGTATCAGACACGATACCAGTATTGGTATCGTTACCTGTTATATTATGTGTTTATGAGAAAGGTAAATAATGGAGAAACCTATTAGTGTTTAATGTGACTGTTGAGTGAGGATTTCAAAGGGTGTTATTGTGGGGGGAATTACCATTGTACTGATGAGTGGTGTGGGTGATTATATCAGAAACAAACCATTGTATTAAAACTTTTATGTGTTGATTCAAAGAAAAAGCAAATTCTAATTCACTATACCTACAACGATCTTGAAGTATTTCAAGACTTCTAACTACTGTAAGAACAAACTCTGTTCTTCTGCAAAGTACTCACATTGGTAACAAGAAACATTGTTGTGTAATGAGTAAAGTACACTAGCTTCACCAAGAGGAACATTCTGTTTATTATAATGGTGACTCGTGAAATGAAACGACTTTTTACTATAGTAAATATCAACATCACTAATGTGACCAATTGACCAATTGTTTTTTTGGTAAAACTTTACATTTTGTAACAAAAGTAAAAAGTAAAAAATAAAAACCACATAGTTCATAATACTTGTACTTATAGTACAGTGGTGAGAACTAATCGTGAAAATCTAAGAAAGTAAAACATGTTTCAAGTTCATGGCTCACTGACAAATACACTTGTCCATTGTGATACATGAGAAGTCTATAAAAAAAATCTAGTTTAAAAAAGACGTTGGTTTCATTCTTTAAAAAAAAAAAAACTGGTGTAAAAAACCATATAAAGGTATACTTTCCTTGCACCTTCAATTCAGGTGTATACAAAACATTGAATTTTTAGGTCATCAATATCAAGTTCTCTAAGGGTTAGTTCATTTGACCAGAACAAAATGTGCCTTTTCATAAAAATGGCAAAATATCAGTTCCCCTTCTGTCGCTCTCTCCACGTTGTGTCAGAGAAGCGACACTAGGGGTCTCTCTTGAGCGCCGATATCCACCTCTGATCTATGAAAAAAGGCCAATGAGAGTTGGCAACCAGTATTTGCATGTCCCGCCCCCCGACATACGGGTATTTAAGCGGCGCAAATACGGGAGTTCATTCAAAAATTTCTTCGGAGCCGATGGTCGTGTTTGCAGACTGCTGCGTATTACACACCGAGTTCCTGCTATCCTCTGCTGCAAGCTGTTGGATTCTACGGGGCACAATAGCGGCTTTCTCCTGTTTGCACGGCTGTGCACTTCCTGCCCCTGAGCGCATCGACAGTTGCAGATAAGAAAGATCTCTCACGAGTCTTTCATTCATAAAAGAGTGATTTTATTTAAAAGAGTAATTTCCACTAAAAGAGCAAAAACACAGCGGCGTTGAACGTCCTTTTAAGGACGCGTCTTTTTAAAGATGCCTTTCCGCCCCTGTGTTGTTTCTGGATGCGGTAGAGTACTCTCCGCTTCCGACGGCCACAGGCGTTGTCTCGTGTGTCTGGGCAGCGATCACACCGAGGCTGCGTTTGTGGATGGTTCATGTTCTCATTGCGAGAACATGACCATGACAACGTTGCGGTCGCGGCTTGCTTACAACTGTAAGCAAGCCACTCCAGCCGCCCCCCGCGTCGCTCCTTCTTCCCACGGGATTGAGGACGATGCGGCTGGCGATGGAGGCGATTCGGGGATGGCAGCGGGTGCAGCTCCGCCAGGTACGCCCCCTCGGACCACCCACGCCCCGGCACGCTCGTTGACTCCGTCCCCGCTCGAGACTCGCCTCACAGCCAGTCTGCCTACCCTCTTGCGATGGAAGCAGATGAGTTCGCCGCGACATCGGAGGGCGTGGGCTCTGATGCTGAGGGCTCATCTGGGCTGCCGCCTTTGGGCTTGCACACCCAGGAGGAGGCCAACGCGCAGATGTCCGATATGCTTTCCCGGGCAGCCAAAAGCGTGGGCCTGGATTGGAACCCTCCATCCTCCCCACAGCCATCACGGCTGGATGACTGGTTCTTGGGCGTGGGGCGCCGCTCACAGCCTCGCCCCCCCCGGTTCCTTTCTTCCCGGAGGTGCATGATGAGCTGACGTCTTCGTGGAGAGCACCCCTCTCCACTCGTCGCACCGCCACCTGCTCATCCACCCTCGCCACCCTTGACAGCGGAGCGCGCCACGGGTACACGGAGATCCCCCAGGTGGATAGAGCTGTTGCGCTCCACTTATGTCCCGGAAGCACTACCACCTGGCGGGGCCGCCCTGTACTCCCTTCCCGGTCCTGTAGAGAAACATCCTCGCTCACCGCGAAGGCCTACAGCGCTACCGGACGCGCCGCTTCCGCCCTGCATGCCATGGCTCTCCTGCAGGTCCACCAAGCCAAGGCACTTTGCAACATGCACGGGGGTGGCCCTGATCCCGACACGCTGCAGGAACTGCGCTCAGCGACCGACCTCGCCCTGAGAGCGACGGTCACAGCGCAGGCTCTCGGGCAGGCGATGGCCATCCTGGTGGTCCAGGAACGTCAGCAATGGCTGGACTTGGTTGAGATGCGTGAAGCCGACAAGACTCGCTTCCTCAACGCCCCTGTCTCCCAGTTCGGCCTCTTCGGCGACACCGTTGAGGACTTTGCCCAGCAGTTCTCCCTGATGAAGAAGCAGACGGAGGCCATTTCGCACATCATGCTGCGCCGCAAGCTTGCCGCCACGGCCCAGGCCCCACCTGCTCGCCGAGGGCGTCCTCCCGCGGCCAGAAGACCTTCTGCTCCGCCCCAACCTGGGCCCAGCTCTCAGCCCCGGCGTCGAGCAAACCGCAGGAAGCATACGCCCCCTGCCTCACGGACCCCGTCGAGGACCTGGAAGGCTCCCAGGCATCCCTGAGACAGCGGACCCAGAGGACTAGAAGTTAGCTCCGGAGATGGTAAGAATGCTCCATCCCCCGGTGGAGGGCCGGGAGGAGAATCTTTTGTTTTTCATTTGCCACACCCACTGACGGGGGCTGCGGTACCCAAATTCTCAATAAAAGAGCTATTTCCTTTACCTCTGGGTCACATGGCCTGCAAATGCCGTTCTCACGGCACCTTGCTTTCAGGCCTCAACAGTCTCGGCGCCCAGGACGCGGTGCTTCCGCCCTCAGCCCCACGACTGTTCCCCGGCCGGCCGGTTCAGTCGAGTCCAGAGGACGCCAGCATCAGACCTCCTCCTCAGTCACGAACCCGCCCCCTGCCGGGTGCGCGGAACAAGGTAAGTGCTTTGAGTTTATTCTCAGCACCAGAGCCTCGGGACGCCACAGCGCCTCCCGACGCCGCGTTACCTGTTCCGCACAGCTGCGAAGCCCTGCCGGGTACGTCCAAAATACTCGTCCCCTTGGTGCCCCTAGCACGGAGCTTAGAGGCATGGCTTTCACTGCCCAGCTCGTCACGGTGGCTGCACCGGACCATCCGACTCGGTTACGCAATTCAGTTTGCCAGGTCTCCGCCCCCTTCGTGGGCGTTCGTTCCTCCCTGCGCGAGGAAATCGCCTCCCTTCTAATCAAGGACGCGATAGAGCCTGTCCCTCCGACCGAAACGAAGAAGGGTTTCTACAGCCCTTACTTCGTTGTACCCAAGAAAGGCGGCGGCATACGACCGATCTTGGACCTGCAAGTTTTCAATCAGACCTTGTCCAAACTCCCGTTCAAAATGCTTACCCAGAAACAAATTCTGTCTGGCGTCTGGCATCTAGATTGGTTCGCAGCGGTAGACCTGAAGGACGCGTACTTCCACCTCTCAATTCGCCCTCGACATCGACCCTTTCTATGGTTCGCGTTCGACGGCCAGGCGTATCACAGGCATGAAAACTGGTCAGGGGTAAAAAAGGTGAGAAGAATACGGCAGCAAAAAAAATCCAATCCAATCGACTTTATATACTGTATATAGCACATTTTAATTTTTCTCATTCATTTCACATTTGCTGCACAAAGAATAAATTGAAAATATAGTAACACATAAAACATACAAAATATGGGGGCCATTTTAATGTGTGGAGGCTAGTATTTACACAAAACACATTATTTTTTCTTTTTCAGCCTGAACCAGAATCTCAAGGGCCCGTAAAAACCGCTCCTCGCAAGGGAGCATTTCTGCTCCAGGCTCAAACAAATTGAATTATTAATGCAGAACGGATAATTGTTAATTTATCATTAGCCTACTGCTTAGCTAAAAATGGAAATTCAGCATTTAAAGCATGCCATAAGTTAGGGCTGGGCAATTGCCAAAGAAATCTGAATTTTGGGGCTAAATGGCGATGGTATAATCTCAGTATTTAACTTTTTTTTTCTTTTCTTTTTTTTTTTAAATCTGTATTTAATTTAAACAAAAAAAGTTATTTCATATCCTGGTAAATATTGTCCTACAAACAATGTTCATATTGAAGGCTATGAAAACAAACAGTGAATGCAACCTTTCAGTCTATCCAAAAAGGGGTCAAATCACATTACACTCTAACATTGCAAACATTACGATCTAAAAACAAAATAATGCTTTTTAAAGAAGTAGTAAAATTTACTAAACTTAAAATGAAAATAAAAACAAAACTGATATCATAAAAATACACTTGTAGGTTTGAAATTCTCTAGCACATTTATGTTCACCATCAACAACAAATATATTAGCAAAATCTATTTATTATTTAGTGTTAATGTATATTTTAGTCAGAATTATTACGCTCCTATTCTATTGCGCTCCGTCTGTTCGGCGCGCATGCTCGTTCACGGAAGTTTAGCCTGCTGAAGGCTCGTCCACTCATGACCTCAAAATGGAAATATTTGCATAACTTTCTAACATTTACAGATGGAGAATATGTCTGTGGAATCAAGTAAGTTATGCACTGAGGAAATTATTGGAAGTCACTTTGTTAAATATTATTAATAGAGGTATATTTCTTTCCACCAATCGCTGCACAAGGTCACGTACTGTATGAAAGCACGTTAGTGCGAGCCCTCCCGGAACCCATAGAGAATGCAAATAACATTGTAAGCTAACTTACCTCAGGCTTGCTTTTCGACGTGCAGAACTGTCTTTGTTCGGCAGTGTGTCCAGTTATCAGACTTGCGGTGTGGTGTCCAGTGGTCAGATTCGCGGTGTGACTTTGAAAAAAATTCTGCCGTACTCTCTGACTCGGATTGGCTGTCAGGTTTCGGCATTAAGAATGATGATTGGTTTTTAAAGCCGCGAAGTTTATGGTAACTATAGATACATCACACACACCCCAACACTCCCCCCCCCCCCCCCCAAATGTTTTTTCATCGGATCTGCACAAGTCACGTAGGTGACCCATTTTGTTTTTAAAACGGCGAAATTCGCCGAAAGGTGAGGAGTTTTCATGCCTGGTATCAGTACAAGGTCCTCCCCTTCGGCCTGTCTCTGTCCCCTCGCGTCTTTACGAAGGTCGCAGAGGTGGCTCTTGCCCCGCTACGAGGAGCGGGCATACGCATACTCAATTACCTCGACGATTGGCTCATTCTGGCCTCCTCGCAGGAATTACTACGCGCACACAGAGACCAGGTGCTCGAGCACCTCGGCCGTTTAGGGTTTCAGGTCAACTGGGAAAAGAGCAAGCTCACCCCGGTCCAGAGCATCTCTTTTCTCGGTTTGGAGTTAGACTCAGTCTCAATGACAGCACGTCTCTCCAACGAGCGTGCTCAGTCAGTGCTGGAATGCCTCGCTTCTTTCGAACCAGGCACTGTGGCCCCTTTAAAACGGTTCCAACAGCTCCTGGGGCATATGGCATCCTCCGCGGCGGCCACGCCACTGGGGTTGATGCATATGAGACCACTTCAGCATTGGCTCCAGACTCGAGTCCCGAGATGAGCATGGCGCCACGGCACGCACGGCGTGGAAGTTACCCCCGCCTGCCACCAAACCTTCAAACCCTGGACAGACCTCTGCTTTCTACGGGCAGGAGTACCCTTGCAGCAGGTGTCCCGTCGCGTTCTGGTTACAACCGACGCCTACAAGTTGGGTTGGGGCGCCATGTGCAACGGGCGCGCAGCCGCAGGCCGGTGGAACCGAGGCCCGCTGCGCTGGCACATCAACTGCCTAGAGCTGCTGGCCGTTTTTCTTGCCCTGAAGAAATTTCTTCCGTTGATTCGTGGCAAGCATGTCCTAGTCAGGACAGACAGCACCACGGTGGTGGCCTACATAAACCGCCAAGGCGGAGTACGCTCCCTCCACATGTCACAGCTCGCCCGTCGTCTCCTCCTTTGGAGTCAGCAGCGACTGGAGTCACTGCGCGCCACTCACATCCCCGGCAACCTCAATGTGATAGCGGACATGCTGTCAAGACAAACCTTGCCCGGCGGAGAGTGGAGGCTCCACCCCCAATCTTTCCAGCTGATTTGGGACAGGTTCGGCAAGGCCCAGGTAAACCTGTTTGCCTCCCAGGAAACCTCCCACTGTCCGCTCTGGTATGCCCTCACAGAGGCTCCCCTTGGGACAGATGCTCTGGCGCACAGCTGGCCCGCGGGGCTGCGCAAGTACGCTTTTCCCCCAATGAGCCTTCTTGCACAGGTGCTATGCAAGGTCAGGGAGGACAAGGAGCAAGTCACTCTGGTGGCCCCCTACTGGCCCAACTGGACGTGGTTTTCGGATCTCACGCTCCTCATGACAGCCCCTCCCTGGCGAATTCCCCTGAGGAAGGACCTTCGTTCTCAGAGACGGGGCACGCTCTGGCATCTGCATCCAGACCTCTGGAATCTCCACGTCTGGTCCCTGGACGGGACGTGGAGGATCTAGCCAGCCTACCTTCGGCTGTCGTAGACACTATTAACCAAGCCAGAGCCCCTTCGACCAGGCATCTTTACGCCCTGAAGTTGCGTCTGTTCGCGGACTGGTGTTCTTCCCGAGCCGAAGACCCGCAGAAGTGCGCATTTAGGTCAGTGCTCGTGTTTCTTCAGGAGAGGCTGGAGAGGAGGCTGTCCCCCTCCACCCTCAAGGTGTATGTTGCCGCTATCGCGGCCCACCACGACACAGTAGACGGCAAGTCTCTTGGTAAGCATGACTTAATCGCCAGGTTCCTAAAAGGTGCCCGGAGGATGACTGCTTTGGGGGACAACAGAAAGGAAATGCTGTCTCCAAGCAGAGACTCGCCCACTGTGTTGTCGACGCCATTTCCCTGGCTTATCACACCCAGGCCGTGCCCCCCCCCTTTGCGGGTCCGAGCCCACTCCACCTGTTCGGACTCCCCCTGTGTGTAAAACCACGGTTCTGTCCCCTCACGAGAGTTGACTCCGTGTTTTCCTTAGGCAGTTACAGCTGCCTCGGGTGCCGTGCTGTATGCTTCCCCCCTCTGCGAGGCTGGATCTACCACCGCACTACTGTTCTGCATAAGACCTAAGTATAGGCCATGCGATGTATTTGCCACTCAAAATTTGCCTCCCCTCCCGGGTAGGTGTGGCCTCCGCAGGGTCTTCTCCGCCCTACTAAGGGCTAAGACCCCCTTCCTTCAATGCGTGTAAGGGCCCCTGCCGTAGTTGCTCTATGCGAGAAACATAGAGAGAAAAGAGGCCCAGCCAGGCTGGCCCGTTCCCATGTTGGCGGCCGTCACCTTGTTCCCCCCTCCAGGGTAACGATAAGGAATCCTGATGCCTTAAATGGGGCACTGGGGAAGGGTACGTGCAGCCTGATACAGTTGGTTGTTCTGCACGTAGGAATACCTGCTCGCTCCTGTATCAGCAGATCACGTACACGGCTCAGCGCATGGCTCTTTTTAAGTGGACCCCTAGTGTCGCTTCTCTGACACAACGTGGAGAGAGCGACAGAAGGGGAACGTCTAGGTTACGTATGTAACCTCCGTTCCCCGATGGAGGGAATGAGACGTTGTGTCTCCCCTGCCACGTCGCTGAGCCGAGCCCCTGTTGAGGCCGGACCATTTCCAGCTCCTCAGAAAAATCCTGAATGAACTCCCGTATTTGCGCCGCTTAAATACCCGTATGTCTGGGGGCGGGACATGCAAATACTGGTTGCCAACTCTCATTGGCCTTTTTTCATAGATCAGAGGTGGATATCGGTGCTCAAGAGAGACCCCTAGTGTCGCTTCTCTGACACAACGTCTCGTTCCCTCCATCGGGGAACGTAGGTTACATACGTAACCTAGACGTTTTCACACACAGTCATGAGGGTCAAAACAATAGATCCTCTTTGTTTTCAGTTGTTTTTTTTATATGTATACACAATATTATTCCAAACTAATTGTTTTTTATGAATTTCAGCTTTTAATTAGACATTTATTTAAATTTGTATTTGTTTTTTTACCATCAAAAAGACTTTGACCTCAGAAAATGAAAACATGTTCATCCTAGTAGAGGTGTATTCAAGTAATTGTTTTGTATACAGGTGAAACTCGAAAAATTAGAATATCGTGCAAAAGTTCATTAATTTCAGTAATTCAACTTAAAAGGTGAAACTAATATATTATATAGACTCATTACAAGCAAAGTAAGATATTTCAAGCCTTTATTTGATATAATTTTGATGATTATGGCTTTGAGCTTATGAAAACCCCAAATTCAGAATCTCAGAAAATTAGAATATTACATGAAATCAATAAAAAAAAAGGATTTTAAATACAGAAATGTTGGCCCTCTGAAAAGTATAATCATGCATATGTACTCAGTACTTGGTTTGGGCCCCTTTTGCATTAATTACTGCCTCAATGCGGCGTGGCATGGATGCTATCAGCCTGTGGCACTGCTGAGGTGTTATGGAAGACCAAGATGCTTCAATAGCGGCCTTCAGCTCTTCTGCATTGTTTGGTCTCATGTCTCTCATCTTTCTCTTGGCAATGCCCCATAGATTCTCTATGGGGTTCAGGTCAGGCGAATTTGCTGGCCAATCAAGCACAGTAATACCATGGTCATTGAACCAGGTTTTGGTACTTTTGGCAGTGTGGGCAGGTGCCAAGTCCTGCTGGAAAATGAGGTCAGCATCTCCATAAAGCTTGTCTGCTGAAGGAAGCATGAAGTGCTCAAAAATGTCCCGGTAGACGGCTGCATTGACTCTGGACTTAATAAAGCACAGTGGACCAACACCAGCCGATGACATGGCTCCCCAAACCAACACAGACTGTGGAAACTTCACACTGGACTTCAAGCATCTTGGATTGTGTGCCTCTCCATTCTTCCTCCAGACTCTGGGACCTTGGTTTCCAAATGAGATGCAAAATTTGCTCTCATCAGAAAAGAGGACTTTGGACCACTGAGCAACAGACCAGTTCTCTTTTTCTTTAGCCCAGGTAAGACGCTTCTGACGTTGTTTGTTGTTCAGGAGCGGCTTGACAAGAGGAATACAACATTTGAAGCCTCAGTCCACTCCTTGTGAAGCTCCCCCACTCATTTGAATGGCCTTTTCCTGACAATCCTCTCCAGGCTACGGTCATCCCTGCTGCTTGTGCACCTTTTTCTTCCACACTTTTCCCTTCCACTTAACTTTCTATTAATGTGCTTTGATACAGCACTTTGAGAACATCCAACTTCTTTTGCAATTACCTTTTGAGGCTTTCCCTCCTTGTGGAGGGTGTCAATGATGGTTTTCTGCACAACTGTCAGGTCAGCAGTCTTCCCCATGATTGTGAATTCAACTGAACCGGACTGAGAGACCATTTAAAGGCTCAGGAACCCTTTGCAGGTGTTTTGGATTAATTAGCTGATTAGAGTGTGACACTTTGAGCCTACAATACTGAACCTTTTCACAATATTCTAATTTTCTGAGATTCTGAATTTGGGGTTTTCATAAGCTGTAAGCCATAATCATCAAAATTATATCAAATAAAGGCTTGAAATATCTTACTTTGCTTGTAATGAGTCTATATAATATATTAGTTTCACCTTTTAAGTTGAATTACTGAAATTAATGAACTTTTGCACGATATTCTAATTTTTCGAGTTTCACCTGTAAATTGCATTTTTTATATATTTTTAAATAGACTTAATACTTAATTGATCCGGACAAAAATGACACTGTTGTTGTGAGTGACTAACCTGAGCAGAGTGAAGTGTACTAGAGGTCTTGCCCGTGTGCTCTGACAGTGAGTGATCACAGAGTCTCTTCAGGTAGGCCTTTACCGCATGTTCATCGGGATATGGGGATGCCTTCACCCCTGTTCCTAACCCACACCCACTTGAGGCCTTACAACTGTCCGGCTCAGGGATGCCAGTCTCCGAGGCTTCAACACAAGCTTCTCCATTGATGGCAGGCTCATTTGAGTCTTTTATGGCTGGTTCTACAGTTTCTTGGCTAGACACAGCTACCTGATTTTGAGGTTCAGAAGCAGGTGTGCTTGAAGAGGGTGGTGTAGATGCAGGGTTGGAGCTGGAAGTAGGTGATTTTGGTATCTCGCTGGGTTCCAAGGGAGAGTTCCTGCCTTGCTTACCCAGTGACCCCTGACCTAGCCTGCCCTCTAAGCCAAATTTGGTCTCAGTGTTCTCCAGCTCAACCCCTAGTGGACAGTGATGGCCATCAGAGATAATAACATGGTCCTCCTTGTCCGTCATGGTGTAGAGCAGCTGATGGCACTGACCACACTTGTCTGGAAGGCGTTTGCAAGGTTCTTGTGGAGGGGGAAGACAGCGTACCAAAGCCAAGCTGTGAGAAGCTCCGCAAGCCACCTGCAACACATGCCTTCCAGCCAGTTGCTCAACCTTCTGGGGCTTCCAGACAGGAAAATTTGACGTGTTCAGGCCCAACTGGCATCCGCTGCCCCAAGCCCAGACTTCGTGCTTGGCTGAAAGAGCAAGTGTGTGCTTATCCCCGCATGCCACCATCAAGATCTTAACTGTCTGAGAGGGCGAGGTCTCAGAGTCAACCACTCCCACGGGGGTGGGGTTAGGGATAATACAGAGTCCTGATAGGCCACATTGGCCATGAGTGTTTTCTCCCCACATGTGCACACCTCCATCCTCTGTTACAACTCCATTGTGGGCAAAGCCAGCTGCCACAAAAACAACACGCTGTTCACTAAGCACTGCCTCCAGAACGGGCTCAGTCGCCAATGATGATGCTTGGTTTTGTTTCCATGGCAGCTCACCAAAGCTGTAGACTTGTCCCCCTAAATATAAAGTAGTTATATAAATATTACTGTACTTCAATATCATGGCAAAATTGAAGTGTTGCGAAAATAATTGATTGTCCAATCTTTGCACCACATACTACAAAGGTACATACTACAATCTGAATTTTAAAGAGAGATTAAAGACATGAAACAGCCTTTGCAATCCATGTTACTTCCATAATTTGACACATTTCTAATTGATATTTAACAAGAAAAGAAGGGTTGGACTTGACCTAAAAGCCAATTAGCAGTCAACTCTTTGACTACTTCCCCTCTAACAATCTGAAACCTACTATTGAAGAGGCTTATTGACTGGAGTGTGAAGGCTTAAGGTCAAGTTCACCTTTGGGAGCATCTCAACGGTAATGTATCTTTTTCAAAACAATTATTATTTGCTATTTTTACCGTAATCTGTGATACCTACTGGTAAGATTTCATAAAGGTTGTCATAAAGGTTGTCTTATATACAACATTTGGCTACTTGTTAAAGGCATATTCACACAATAATCTAATATAACTATTAGAACTGCTGACAAAAGGTCTATTCCCATCAAGACTTGTTGAGTAAATAACGCTGTTGCGTAATATATTTTGCTACGAGAATATTCCAAACAGCCTCTCAAACCAAACTTCTCTTTTTTTATGCCTGGATAATATAAACAAGTTAAAGTGATATAAATACATATGGAATAATGTACATTAATGAAAAACAGGTATAGAATATATTATGCATAACATACAAAATTATATAAAAGAAAACACAGGCTCACTGTCTTTTCTTTATTTAATTATTGCATATTTTTATTAAATTCGGGGTTTCATGTGCATGGTAAGAAAGAGCATGGTTACAGGAATATTTTGTATTATATTATAATAAAAATAGCAGTGAGGTTCTGCTTTTTATGCAATATTTTACTACAAGCCAATCCAAATGAATTGGCAAACCTCACTGCTATTTTCAATGTCTGGATATTATAACAGGCACATTAATAAACATTAAATGTACATTAATACATAACACCAGGTATATTACATAATATGAAGTATCAGAACATTACATATATATTCTAAAAACAAAGAATGTGTTTACAGCTTCTATATTATTATACATTTACTGCATATTTACATTGAATTCAGTGTTTTTGTGCATGAGATGGGAAGAGCTCGTATCTCATTGATCAGTCACGTCTCATCGCAGTCCAGAAAAAAAACAAATCTGACTGCTCTCTGTAAAAAAAACATTTGGATTGTCGGCAAGCAATTTGTCGAAAACAGTGTGAATAGCCCCATAGGAATGCATTGTTCCTATTTAAAAGCTTGTATAAAGCGAACATTTGCACCGAAAAAACGAGCTTGGTGTGAATTGGCCTTAACACTAACCAATACCCCACACGGCCTAGGTGACCTCAGACCATTCTGGGGTCCATTCTGATTTCATATTGACTTTAAACAAAAGGCTTGTGAAATATTAGTGCCTTGCACCTATTGAATTGCCTAGTTCATGTGTATCCATCTCTTGTTCAACTGTGAATAATGAATGTATTACCCTCAACAAGCAGAACACCATGTCTGGCCCCGAGAGCAGCCTGGAGCACCGGCCGGGTAAGCAGCACCCTCTCTGGTGTGGTGCTGTAGGAATATCCTCTCCACGTATGGAGCAGACCTCTCTTCCCAGAACTGTCCTCCTCACCAGAACTTGAAACGCACAGATACACACACATTTATAGAAGTCATGAGGCCATCAATACATAAACACTGCATTGTTCTACATTTCTGCAAATACATGCGCACACTCTCACCTCTTCTGGTTCTCCATCTCTAAACATCCCCCATGTCACAGCTGATGCTTTTGTCAATTTAGATGATTAACCTGTGAAAGAACAGGCGACAAATGGTTTCATGTATGATTCCTACTGTATATCGAACATTGATTTTACAAATAATCAGCTGATTTAAACTTTTAGCCCAGGTAAAGTTATCTATCTGGCTGAAGAAGATATAGTAATGTTTCACTTTGTATGCCATACATTTCCAGCAAGTGTTTTTATAATTTTATAATTGTCATATTGCAGCTGTTTAATTTCTAGCAGCTATTATTGCAAATAAAAAAAATACAAAAAACTTTTACACACACACACACACAGATCAGGGCCCAAGGTGACATGGAGCAGTGATGAAATCACACACTGATAAACACACAAGAAAATGTAAGAACTGGGAGGCTGTCTAATGACTTGTAATTGTAATAAAACAATTCTGATCTTAATAAATGAATGTAAAAACAAAACAAAAAACAGCTGTTTTAGGTGGTCATGCATCTATCTAACAAGTAAAAACATTATTAACGGCTTATAACGTTCCCTATTCTAATTGATTTCATTGGTATGTGATCTGATAGTATTTGGTCTCAAGCTAAATAAATATATGATAATACATGTGTGAAAAATGACAAATGTGAAAAATATGCAACATAAAGAAACATTCAGCTCGACAGCTAATTAAAAAAAAGAATTAATGATACTCACAATGACAGAACTGTAAGGTCAGAAAAATACAGTAATCCGTCTAGAAGACAATGACAGCTCTAATTCTCGTTTTATTAGCTGGATTAATAACGTTCTCGATGACAAATGATGCTCCGTTTATTCTTACCCCAATATCTCAAATTATGAACCTCTCAAACAGACAGAACGCAATAAATCTTGTCAGATATTAAAACACTTGATGAGAGATGTGAAATAAGCAGGTGATGAGGCAGATAAACAGAGAGACATCACAACGAAGCTCATAATGTTGATGATTATCGGCGACGTTGTTATGTTGTTGTGAGCGCTTAAGCGGACGGAGAGACAAGAAGGACAAATGAAACCGTGATGTACGCTTTCGCTTTTTCTAATTACAGGGAAAAGATGGAGATTAGATGGTTGCTTGATGTTTAGGTTTCTTTGAAGGTTTATCAACATATTTTTTTTTATATAAAAATTATTAGATGATAAAGTGCCTTAACCACAATAGAGATTCCATGGAATGTGACACGATCCTAATATTCAGGTGTAAGAAAAAAAAAAAAGAAAAACAAAAGGGATAATTCACCCAAAAATTTAAATTCTCTCATCTTTGACTCACCCTCATTCCATGGAGGAGATTTATTGTATAAAAAGGGCTTAAATATTGATCTTTTATTCTCACCAACACCTATCATATCACTTCTGAAGACATGGATTTAACCACTGGAGTTCAATTTAATGCTGCCTTTAAATAATTTTTGGAACTTAAGAGTTCTGGCCACCATCAATTTGTACTGAATGGACCTACAGAGCTGAAATATGAAAACTATGGTAGTTAAAATCATAATTGTGTGGTAATTATGGTTTCACTACAAATGTTTGTAGTATAATCAAATAATCAAAACTAGCATTATTTCAGCCATGGTCAATGGAAACATGCAAAGAGCTGGACAGACATGGTCACTATTAAATGTCATTGCATGGAAAAGAACAATGTGAAGATTCTTCGAAGTTTTCTTTTTGTGTATTAAAAGTGAGTAATGACAGAATTGTGGGTGAACTATTTCTTTAAAGCTAATATAAATAAAATAAATCCTTTATGCTTTAAACTCTTCCACTCTGTCTTGGTCTCTCTTACACATACACACACACACCTTCTGGCTAGATGCACCACCCTTTCGAAACAAACAGGCTGCAATCTTTTGCCTCTTTATTTTTTAGCCAAATGGGTGGTAGTTTGCAGAAGAACTCTGATTGGCCTGTGACCACATAGCGTGGCAGCTGTAGGAGAGGAAGAGAGAGAGAGAGAGAGAGAGAGAGAGAGGAGAGCTCAAAGTAATAGGAGGACAGAGCTGTCACTTGTGTCAGTATGTGTGCTACTGTCTGCCGTAAGCTGCCTGAAGCTGAGGATGTCATGCCGAATAGGGGTGGTGATCTGGTCAAGATCCAGTCTCAGAATGTTTGGTTCACAGTGAAAGCATCTCGCCGTATCAACACAAGGTCTATCAGGAGCAGACAGCATGCAGAACCTCCGGCATGCAGCCTCTGAGGCTTTCCAGCGTCTCGGTGAGTGCATTTCACCTTTTTATATAAAATAAAACATGATACAACCAGCATCAATATCTCTCCTTAAAAGGATAGTTCATCCAAAAATAAAAATTCTATCAGCAATATACTCACTCTCACGATGTTCCAAAATCAAAAGTATGGCTTTCTTTCCTCCATGGAACACAAAAGAAAATGTTAAATAGAATGTTAGGGACTGAGAGCATCAGTCACCATTCACTTTCATTGTTTGGAAGGGGGGAAAAATGCAATGAAAGTGAATGGTGACTGAGACCAACATTTTCTTTTATGTTCCACAGAGGAAAGAAAGTCATACAGGCTCAGAACAACATGAGACTATCCCTTAAAAGATGTGTGATATTGATTGGATAAGAGATATGTTTGCACTTTTTAACACCTGCAACTCAGATGCACATTTATTTACAACTGCAAATGATGCGGTTATATTTAACAATGAGCTCTATTTAGATTGTTTTCTTTGCATTTGTTTTCTTTGTTGCATCTGTAGTAAGCTGTATGTAGTTAGACATGCACCGTTGCTTGTAGTAAATTGAGATTTCATGTTGCAACACAGCAGGGTAAAAAATTAACCAAGGCATCAGGCAAAAATGCCCCAGATATTTAACATGCAAAATCAATTCCCTTGATTTATATCTAATTTCTAACATTTGTTGTGAATAGTAATATTATATGTCTAGTTCAAGGGTTTTGATACTGTAGTGACACTTTCGATGCATAAATTAAAATGGAGTATTCAACACAAATGTAAAAATGGCCCTTAAAAAATGTCATTTTTGACATTGCAACATACTGTACAGTCACAGCCCTATTATATTCACCCCACCCTCTCTGAAATCGGTTTCATTTTGTGCTTTATCACTAAATTAAACACCTCTAGACAACAACTACAATTTCCAAGCTGTGGTAAACCATAACAACTGAATAAGCCAACATGAAAAACAGGTTGTTGTGTCTAAGTGCACGTCTCCTTTCTACGGCATGCCATGGAAGATAAACAGCCCAAGTCACCAAGTCTCCAGCAGTTTGGCCTATGGATACAAGACTACAGCATGACCTACACATTATAGATCTTATCCCTGATTTACAGCATGGCAGAAGTGAGATTGTGAAGGCTGATTTGTTGTCATTGGGGGAGGGAAGGGCTGGTTCCTGTAGGTGTGGAAAAATCAGCTTGTAACAGCATCAGTGTCCATCTCTTGAGAGGTAGGAGGACTAAGATTGAAGAAAACGAATCGGTTACCTAACGTAACCTCGGTTCTCTCTAGATGAGGGAACGAGTATTGCGTAAGCAAGCTTACGCTACGGGAAAGATTCATCTTTTCTGAGATATTGAAGCCAAAAAATTATCCTTAATTTTGTATCATTTGTGAACGCAGTGCAGCAACTGCAGACCTTGAGCGGGCTAGCTAGCCAGCTCATTGGTTGCTCTGCGGCAACTGCTGCAGCCTATAGACGAACTTGGGCGAACTCGCGTCCAATGAGAGGCGTCCGCACGCTTACTGCATCAAAGCCCGCCAAAATGGGCGTGGCTAGAGTGCATATAAGCGTAGTTCGTAGGCTGGAACCCTGGTTTTCATTGAATGAAGCGCAAGGCTCGTGGCGCGAGCACGGCCGGCTACGCAATACTCGTTCCCTCATCTAGAGAGAACCGAGGTTACGTTAGGTAACCGATTCGTTCTCTTACGAGAGGTTCTCTCGTGATTGCGTAAGCTAGCTTACGCTCACGGGAACCCATTGTCAACGCCGTGCGCACCAAGCATCCACTGCATGAGCCCCGGGGGTGGGGGGACCCGGGGGAGCCCTTGTGAGTGGGGAAATAATATTTGGCCAGCAAGAGTGCGGGCCAGTGTGTGTGTAATACATAAGCACATAGTGGGAAGGGAATGAGTCCCATCAGTGCAGCTCACCAGGGGAGCTGTAGCGTATTAAACCGCTAGTAGTTTTGCCTGCAGGGCGGGCACTTCCAGATTGTAAAATCTGACAAAGGTGGAAGGGGAAGCCCAGCCCGCTGCCACACATATGTCGTGAATGGAAATCCCGCTGGACCATGCCCACGATGAGGCCATGCCTCTAGTGGAGTGAGCCCTAATGCCCAATGGGCATGGCAGGTCTTTTGACGCGTATGCGGCAGCAATAGCGTCCACTATCCATCTAGACAGTGTTTGTTTCGAGGCGGCGAGACCTTTGGTGCGCCCTCGAGCGAAACGAAAAGCTGCTCAGAGCATCTGAAAGAGGCGGAGCGCGCAGTATACAATCTCAGTGCTCTGACTGGGCAAAGGAGATTGGCGTCGCGTTCAGCTATCGGATGCTGGCAGCGCCGATAGGGAAATGACCTGTGCTCTGAAAGGAGTACCGATCACCTTGGGAACATAGCCGTGTCTAGGCTTTAAAATGACCTTGGAGTCACTTGGTCCAAACTCAAGACACGCAGCGCTGACAGACAGCGCGTGAAGGTCTCCCACACGTTTGACTGATGACAGGGCAGTCAGAAAAACGGTTTTGAGTGAAAGGTATTTCAAATCCACGAAGTGAAGCGGTTCGAAAGGGGGGGCTTTCATAGTTTCGAGAACTATAGAAAGATCCCAGGTAGGAACCGATGGGGGGCGCGGGGGGTTCATCCTCTAGCTCCCTTGAGGAAGCGGATGACCAGCTCATTTTTTCCCAGTGACTGGCCGTGCAGGGGTTCAGCGAACGCCGCGACGGCCGCCACATACACTTTGAGCGTGGATGGGGATCTGCCCTTATCCAGCAGCTCTTGTAAAAACACGAGCAGCGACGACACCCCACATGTCCGTGGGTCCAGGTCTCTGTCGGTGCACCATTTTGAAAACACAGACCATTTTGACGCATAGAGTCTTCTCGTGGAAGGGGCTCTAGCGTGTATGATGGTGTTTATTACCCCTTCTGGCAGAGCGACGGGTAGTCGTTGATCACCCACGCGTGCAGCGCCCAGCGCTCTGGGTGGGGATGCCAGATCGTGCCGCGAGCTTGAGAGAGGAGATCTGCTCTCACTGGGATGGGCCACGGCGCTGTCAGTGACAGCTGCGTAAGCTCCGGGAACCATGTCTGATTCTCCCAACGTGGGGCTATGAGGAGCACCGAGTGACGCGTTTCCCTGATCCTCTGCATTACCTGTGGCAATAGCGAGACGGGAGGGAAGGCGTAAAGCGGGCGGTTGGGCCAGTCCTGGGCCAGCGCATCCTCGCTTTTCGAGAAAAATATTGGGCAGTGAGAGTTCTCTTCTGACGCAAAGAGGTCTAGCTCTGCTCTGCCGAATATGCGCCATAACTTCTGGACTGTTTGAGCGTGCAGGGACCATTCCCCTGGAGGAATATTGTCTCTGGACAGTCTGTCTGGGCCATCGTTCAGGTGGCCTGGCACGTGCGTCGCCCTCAGCGAGCGCAGGTGGCACTGGGACCAACTCAGTATGCGTTTCGTCAGATGGAAGAGGTTCCTGGATCTGACACCGCCCTGACGGTTTAGGTAGGATACCACAGATCTGTTGTCCGAATGGACCAGGACGTGGTGACCCTGAATGACAGGGAGAAAGCGCACAAGCGCGTACTCGACCGCTATCATTTCCAGACAACTTATGTGAAGGAGCTTTTCCTGAACTGACCATAGGCCAAAAACCGGAGAACCCTCGCAGACAGCGCCCCAACCCGTGTTGGAGTGACTTTTCGGCGAGATACAGCTCCCATCGTCACTCCCCGCTGATACCATTCGGCCACTGTCCAGGGCTGCAGAGCTGAAATACAGGTCTGAGTCACCTTGATCGGCTGGCGGCCTGTGGCCCAAGCCCGGCGAGACGCGCGGGTGTTTAGCCAATGCTGAAGCGGGCGCATGTGCAGTAAACCCAGCTGAAGTACTGCTGCGGCTGAGGCCATGTAACCTAGCACTCTCTGAAATTTTTTCAGAGGCGTGAGGCTGTTCATCTGAAAGGACGCGGCTAGTCGCTGAACACGGCACGCGCACTGTGTAGATAAGCGAGCCGTCATAGCCACGGAGTCTAGTTCTATTCCAAGGAAGGAAATTGCCTGACTGGGCTGTAGTGAGCTCTTGGTCCAATTGACTGCAAGACCCAAACTGTTCAGATGGCTGAGGAGAACTGTTCTGTGAGACAGAAGCTCCGTATGTGACTGTGCCATAATCAGCCAGTCGTCCAAATAGTTCAGAATTCGCAAGCCCTGACTCCGCAGGGGTGCGAGCGCCGCATCCATGCACTTCGTGAAAGTACGGGGTGCTAAAGACAGGCCAAACGGAAGGACGGTGTATTGATAAACCTGGCGAATCTCAAGAATGGCCTTTGACGGGGATTTATCTGAATCTGAAAGTAGGCATCTTTCAGATCGAGAGAGTCCCCCTGGCGCGTATGCGCGAGGAGTTTCCTGATTGTAAGCATTTTGAACGGTCTTTTTGCAAGCACCTTGTTCAAACCCCTGAGATCTAATATTGGTCTGAGGCCGCCGTCTTTCTTGGGAACAAGAAAATAACGGCTGTAAAACCCCGACTCGCTCAGCGAAGGCGGCACTTTCTCTATGGCCCTTTTGCACAGAAGGTTTGCTATTTCTGAACGAAGCATGCAGGCTGCTTCCGTGTTCACAATAGTTTCGAGCACGCTCTGAAGCGGGAGGGCGGCAATCGAACTGTAGCAAATAGCCCTGTTTTATTGTGCTTAACACCCATTTGGATATCCCTGGGATAGCTTCCCACGCTTTGAAGCGTAACGCTAGAGGGTGAATGGCCAAATCGCCCTGATTGCCGCACACAGCCGCTGAACAGAATGTGTGAGCGCGCTTACTGTGCTTATGCATGACTGCTCGCAGACAGCAGGGACAGGCTGTTCTGTGAGTGACTTCCCGATTGAGGTGAATGGGGAAAGAGTCACATCTGTTAAGTGATGCTGCGAGCATAGTCACTGGCACGGGACTTACATACAGAGAAGTGTTTGCTGGCCGTGTGACAGAGCGGGCAGAGAATGGGCGCGCGCGACGTATTCGTGAGCGCGTTTATTGACTCTAACACTCGAGCGGTTTGTGTCCGCTTTATGTGAGTGGGCTCTGATCGGGACACGAGAAGTGTAATGCTTGTGTGTAGAGGTGAACACTGGATTGTGGGCACATTTTCTACACATAAGGCTGGTCGTGTGACAGAGCGGCCAGAGAAGGGGCGCGCGCACGGATTCGTGGGCGCGTTTATTGACTCTAACACTCGAGCGGGCTGTGTCCGCTTTATGTGAGTGGGCTCTGATAGGAACACGGGAAGTGTAATGCTTGTGTGTAGGGGTGAACACTGGATTGTGGCCACATTTTCTACACATAAGGCATGTTTGCTCTTTACAAGATTTCTTTGGGTCGCCGTGAAAACGGCGTTTGAGTGCAGGCAAGCGGGCAGAATCACCGGCTTGTTGGCTGCTGAATCCACCACTGTAGTAGCCTGAGAGAGGGGGACTGACAGGGGGCGAAGCTTTGACGGTGGTCCGGCCGTGGCGGGACTGAGCCGTCGTTTTTTCAACAAGGCTAGGAGGACTTCGGTTGCTCAGGTTTCAGTGCAACCTTAACCAAGCGGCGGTCTGCGGCGGCTGTCTGAGTGCGATCGAGGGCGGCCGCCCTGTCAACGCTGAGAAGTCTGACTTTGTTGAGCTGGGCGCTGTGAAGAGGCTCGTGCAGGAGGCTGGTCACGTGGGCGGCCTGCAGAGGAGCTAGCGCGACGCGGCAGGAAGAGGTTCATGGCTTGGGTGGCTTTCTGGACTTCTGAAAAGCGGTCAACAATGCCACTCACCGCGGAGCCGAAGAGACCGGTCGGAGAGAGCGGTGCGTTGAGGAACGTGGAGCGCTCTGCTTCTCCCATGTCGGCTAGCGTTAGCCACAGGTGTCTCTCGGTCACAGTCAGCGAGGCCATGCACTTCCCTAGAGCTTGGGCTGCAGCTTTGGTGGCACGAAGGGTGAGGTCCGTCGCGCTTCTTAGATCTGTAACAGCCTCTGGGTGCCTGCCTTTCTCATCCCACTCCCGAAGAAGGTCCGCTTGGAGGATCTGTAAGATGGCCATGGAGTGCAGAGCAGATGCGGCTTGGCCGGCGGCGGAATAGGCGCGGCCAACATAGGCGGAAGTCGCTCTGCAGGCCTTAGACAGGAGCACTGGCTTAGACCGTCATCTCGCGGAGGGCGGGCAAAGGTGTGCTGCTACCGAATCCTCGACCGGGGGGATGGAGGAGTAGCCCTTCTCGGTGGCGCCGTCCACCGAAGCGAGAGGGGTGGAGACGTGGGAACGGATCCTGGCCGATAAAGGCGCGTTCCACAACTTTGCAAGCTCAGTGTGGAGTTCCGGCAGGAAGGGAGCGGCCCGGGCCGCGGGTGTTGCGCGGCGACGGCTCTGAAGAAAGCAGCCGTCGAGTCTGTTGGGAGCCTGCTCAGGGGGCGGTGACCACTCGAGCCCGAGGCAGTCGACGGCCTGTGTGAGGAGGCGTGTTAGTTCCTCTTCGACTCCGGCGCGGGTCCTGCTGGATTCCTGGGCCGAGGAGGAGGCGTGGGAGCCTGACCACTCCTCGTTGTCCGAAGCCATGATGGAACAGCCCTTATCCTCCGCCTCGTCCTCCGAGATGGCAGCAGTGCGGCCGCTGGGCGGCAACTGCGCGTCCCGGGGGGGCGGGGAGGGTGAGAGCGATGCTCGAGGGAGAGGCCCCGGCGAGGCAGTCGCTTCTATCACCGGTTCTGGCAGCCTTTGGGAGCGGCGCTTTTTCCTGCACGGCGGAACGGAAGGTGGCACGGCGGCTTCGGTTCTGAGCGCTTCGAGTCGAGCCCGCAGGGTCGACATCGGAAGCTCCTCGCAGAGGTCGCATCCGCCTTCAGCGAGGGCGAGCTCTGCATGCCCCAGTCCCAGGCAGAGAGCACAGATGATGTGGCGGTCTCCGGCGCTGAGAGGGGCGCGGCATGAAGCGCAAGTGGTGCGAGGCATCTTAAAAAAGACGCTCGTTACTCTTTTGTGAAGTTCGTTAAGAACTAGCTTGCTCTAAAAAAGGATACGTCGCCGGATGGCGTAGCTCGCAGGATGGCTGAAGGTGGCGGAGACGGCCGGCTTCTTCGAGCGCTGTCCAAGCTTGCTAGATGCCCCTCGAACGGCGCCGCGGCTTCCAGTTCAGAGATGCGAAGAGCTTCGCTGAAGAGATGAAAATCAAGGTTCCAGCCTAAGAACTACGCTTATATGCACTCTAGCCACGGCCATTTTGGCGGGCTTTGATGCAGTAAGCGCGCGGACGCCTCTCATTGGACGCGAGTTCGCCCAAGTTCGTCTATAGGCTGCAGCAGTTTCCGCAGAGCAACCAATGAGCTCGCTAGCTAGCCCGCTCAAGGTCTGCAGTTGCTGCACTGCGTTGACAAATGATACAAAATTAAGGATAATTTTTTGGCTTCAATATCTCAGAAAAGATTAATCTTTCCCGTAGCGTAAGCTAGCTTACGCAATACGAGAGAACCTCTCGTAAGAGAACTGTGTGTTTTGTGTTAAAAAGGCATTGATTTAAATGCTTTGCACTAGTGGTAAATCTGTCAGCTGATATTTTTGGACCTGTGTTTAAGCACATTTTCCTAATGACAGTACACCATTACTGTCCAATAGAGCCATGTCTTGTGTGAGCAGTGAGGAAACCTGCAGGAGTTGGGCTGACTGGCCTGAATTTAGCTTCTTTGCAGTTAGATCCCTAGGTAAATCTGGTGAAAAGACCAGCATACACTGTAAAAATTGATACCTGTAATTGTTACCTTAAGGAGTTATTTCTATCTGATCTGACCCAAAAATGTTTTGTTATGTAACCTGATGTAGTCAGGTTGATTCCGATAGGTAACATGCTACTGTAAGTAATTTTATTTTATTTTAAACAATCCATTTAAAGGACTAGATCACCAAAAAAAAAATAATAAAAAAATATAATAATAAATTCTGACATAATATACTCATCCTCACATTGTTCCAGACCTGATTGAATTACTTTAAGTTGTGGACACATTCCACAAGTGTAATACAGTCATTTCAATGGGAATATGCGTGAATGGAAGAAACGATTAAAATCTGGTAAACTTTGACATGTGAATTTGCAGTGTTGACCAATAAGGAGTTAGCTGGTTTGGCAGTGACCCCTTTGTGGGCAGTGCTTCATACATAGCTATATTGAATATACACAATGATCCAGGTAAACATTTTTACTGTAAGTTTCTTTATAACTTCTGTAAGTGTAGCATAAAAAAAAGAGGTTGCATTACAAGTTTTTTAAACTCAAGTTTTGAATGCGTTTAACATTTGCCCACACCTTCTTTGCCTGCAGAATTTCACTGTGCAAAGGTAAATGGGACTACGCTTTTATGCAGAACACAAAAGGAGATATCTTTTCAATTCAATGGCACAGGAAAGTGACTCACTTTAAATGGAAAGTTTACCCAAAAATGAAATTTACTCACCCTCTTGCCATCCCAGATATGTATGACTTTTTCTGCTGAAGGCAATTGAAGTTTTTAGCAGAATATTTCAACTCTGTAGGTGTTGAATGTACCCAAATGAATGGGTACCAACATTTTAAAGCTCCAAAAAGCACATAGAGGCAGCATGAATGTAATTCATATGACTCCATTGGTTAAACCCATGTCTTTAGAAGCAATATCATAAGTGTGAATGAGAAAGAGATCAATATTTAAGTCATTTGTTTATTATAAATTCTCCTTCCTGCCCAGTAGGTGGCAATATATGTATGAAGAATGTGAATTTTCAAAAAACAAAAGAAGAAGAATGTGAAAGTGGAGATTAAATCTAAATATTAAATGAAACAAATGACAATAAAATGCAAAGTAATCTCTTCAGTAATCAAAATACATTTTTAATTACCAATTATTTAACTTGTAACTGTAGTGGAATACAGTTATTTATATTTTGTATATTAAATACGTAATCCTGTTACATGTATTCCGTTACTCCCGAACACTGACTATAGGTTAACCCAAAGTTTCCCAGCAGGGATGCAAGGGTGCTGTCTGGTGAGATCAGGGGTACCATGTGAAAAATCCATAAAATATTTTCTAAAATCCAAAAATGCATAAAAAAACATTTACAAAACAGAATATCATACATTTCTAGATAATAACAAGTAATAATAATAGTAATACTGCACTCTCTCTCTTGCTACCCTTTGACATCACTTGGTTAGCGGGGCTAATTTATTTGAGCTACTTGCTCCTCAACCAACCACTTACTGCACTTGCCCATTACTTGAGTGATGAGTTGCTGGCAACACACTAAACATAGCAATAAATGCTGTACACACTGCTTCCAGAATACTGATCAGCAGGAACTGCACACTGAGACACAACACTGCAGAAAAGAACAGCAGAGCTGCTCACCAGCTTATGTTATGTGGATACTGGTGTTCCCATCAGACTTATTAAGCAGCTTTACTACACTGTAAAAAGTAGTAACCTGCCATTGTTATGTTATGAAGCTATTTCTATGTATTTAGGTTGATTCACTGATACTACGTAAATAATATTTTTGACTTCAAACCACTTTACATCGACAATAATTTAGATGTTATCACATGATGCACATTTTTAGGTTAACATTTTTTGCAGTGTATCTTGACCAGCTTTATTTATCCACAAAGTCCATGTTGGTTGACTAGATAAATGAACAATGAACCTGCATGAATTAACATAATTCAGCCAAGACCAGCATAGATTTTCATACTGGTCTTAGCTGGTCTATTCAGCAGGGAAGTGAGAGATATAATGTTTGAGAGTTAAAGGTGCACTTAGTAATAAAACTGAATTGTAAGTTTGAAACATATGTATAAAATCATGAGCACTAACATAAGATGTAACCTTATAAATGCTGATTTATTTAACATGGAGAGGGTCCCCTCATGGGGGCTGCCATGTTAGAATCACATGTCCAGCTGAATACTACTCACTGAATTTCAGTAAACACCCTGTTGCTGGACCATTTGCTCATTAATTAAGTTAATTATGGCTGACTGGGAACTTCTATGATAGCATAGGTAACTGAAAACTTTTGCTTTTGAATGATGCTGCATCCCCACCAGTGTCAGTGTAAGTCCAAGATGACACCTTTAAGAGAGAAATAGTGCTTTCTATTTATTTTTATTAGTAGGATTTTCTTTACCCTTTTTGCTACTTTTCGCAAGATTTTATTGTTTAGCATTTTACCTTTATTTGATGATTATACACTATACATATTTTTGTATTTTCTTTTTATGTACATTGTTTTGCAATTAATTATTTGTATGCAGCTCAGCTCCAGATGTGTTGGTAACATGAATGTTCACATACTTATACATTATAAATATTTTTCATTATAAATATACAGAATAAAGCTTAAAACTGAAACTGAGAGAAAGGGGGAAACATGGAGATTTTGAGTGGATATAACAGAATGCAGCACAGAGGATGTCAAGTAGAGATAAAGTAGAGAAATATTAGGGGATTGATTAAATAAGTAAATATACTTGTGCAGGGATGGAGGGTAGAGATGGATGGAAGGATGAAAAGAGAGAATGCACACACACTTATGCATCTGAGCATGAGTTATGAGCATTTTTAGCCTCTCTCTCTCTCTCTCTCTCTCTCTCTCTCTCGGTCTGTCCTTCTCCCTGACTCTGCACAGTGGAAAGACAAACAGTGAAGGAAAGAAATGCTCTGGGGGAGAAGCAGAAACACACAGACAAACAGCACAGATCACTGGTCAACAGCTGAAGACACAATGTGATCAGACGAATCAACACTTATAGGGCTATTAACATTAGATTACGTTCTTGTGTCCGTCAGTATTGTTTTTAAATAGTTTTTGAATGTAAACTTTCACTAGATGGACATTTTTTGACTACTGTGATGCAGCTTGCTGTTTTGTTTTTTCACCATCTCATGCAATGAGCCTTGCATTTTTTTTCAGAATATTTAATCTTTGAAAAAAGCATCTCGAGACCATTGCATGCTGTTCCATTATGTTGCATTTGGATGCATTTATCTGTTTTTAACACAGAAACACATTTTGTGTGGACAGACTGATCACACTGTGAATACGGCGACAGTAGGTCTAAAGTTCTTCAGCTGAAATCGGTATGTGCTTAATGAAATTCGAACCACTGCCCCTAGTGGCCGAAGCTGGAAGTGTTGACCAGTTAGCGGGTAAAATGTCCACAAGATGGCACAAAAAGCGAGTTGTATTTTTAATACAGTCAACAGGAATGCATATTTTACTTACTCTATCCCCAACCCTATACCTAACCGTCAGTGGAGTATAAATTTAAATTTAGAATTCAACCTCTGAATAGCAGAGATGTATTCCAATTAGATCTTTTCATCTGGAAAGCATCACAATCTAATTAACATCTGCTAAACATCTTAAAAAGATCAGATTTACAAACATACTAAATCATAAACATCTCAAAGACATCTGCTGAATGTCCTATTGACATCCGAGACATACTTATTGACATACAGTACAAGGAAACGTCTTTTAGACGTATTGATGAGCAAACAAAATGCGTCTTCTAGATGTAAATGCATGCATCAAATAGACTTCAGTTTAATGCATGTGTGCTATCAGGGTGTATTTACTAAAATGTTTAATTAAAATGTACTCACTTTTGCCAATATTAAGTCGATTTTACTTAATTTAAAAAAAGTAAATCTTACTAGTAATTTTTTTCATTGTGTTTAAAAAATACTTTCTTAAAAGGGAATTTCCCTGGGGCCTGGGTATCTCAGCGAGTATTGACGCTGACTACCACCCCTGGAGTCGTATGTTCGAATCCAGGATGTGCTGATTGACTCCAGTCAGGTCTCCTAAGCAACCAAATTAGCCCGGTTGCTAGGGAGGGTATAGTCACATGGGGTAACCTCCTCGTTGTCATGATTAGGACTTCTCTCTCTCAATGGGGCATGTGGTAAGTTGTGCATGGATCGCAGACCTCAAGGACCTACTAAGTAGTGGGAAATGGGCATTCCAAATTGAGAGAAAAAGGGGATAAAATTTAAAGGAAAAATTAGAATTTCCTCACGTAGTATTTGACATGGTGAAACTTTTTTGACGGTTTTAGGGCAGACCCTTCTCCCGCTGAAGATGAGGTTATTTTGAACATTTCCTGTAGCTTTTCAGTGAACCAAGTTTATTTCAGTTGGACTTAGTGTCAGAACATACAGTAGTCACACATTACATAGCAGATGCACTCCACCACTAAGTGACACTCATCAATTATACAACACCAAATGGATGTTTTAATAGCTTCAGGTTTTTTACAGAACACTTATCAACTGGACTTTGATCACTGAGTCTTTTCTGATCCTGTTCATTGTTGTATTTGCTCTTCTTTGCTGTTGAATTGTAAATTAAGAGGGAAGACCTGCTGTACACAAGCACCTACTCATGCTCTCCTATCTTGACAGGAGCTTGAACACAGGGCATGACTTGCCCTCCTCACTTTGAATTGCTCTCTAGAATTAGAATAACCCTCCCCTTATAGCACCTACTATTATGTAACTAGCAATAGCAAGGACTGTATCTATTTCACTATTGACTGTAATTAAATATATATAAATTAAATAGAAATTTGTAGAGGTGGCATTTCAAACATTGATTATTAAATGGATAGTTCAACCAAATATGAAAATTCTGTCATCATTTACTTATGGTCATACAGGTTTGGATGGAACAACAATTTTGAGTTAACTTAGCCTTTGATATCACCAAATGTTTCTGGAAATACTCCATATATTGTATGATAACATGTTAATTGGTATTATATACTAAAAAAATGACATATTTACTATCAGGAATTAAAATATAATTAATTTTCCATTCATTTCAGAAACAAACAATTACATGTACACACACTCTCATACATGCATTTATCCGAGGTGATACATTTTTTTTCATCTGATGGAATATTGATTGTTATCATTTTTCATGTCACTGCTCTTAGTTCATATTTGAGTGTCTTTAAATGTCATTATAAAACCATTATAAACCACCACCATTTATCACATATGATGTGTATAGTGTGTACTGCAGACAATAGTATGGGTTGAAGTATTTAAGTGGTGTGATTGATGTAAACTCTTGTCTTTTATATTTTCACAGGGTTGAAGCAACGAAATCTGGGCTATGAGGAGGTAAGAACATATAAAATGACACAACACCAAATGCTATGAGCACAAGCAAAGCATCTCTCCACCCACAGAGGGAGCACACATGACAGCTGGAGGCAGAAGAGAGAATACAGTAAACCTTATACTTTGAAAGAGAAGAGAGAGAGAGAGAGAGAGAGAGAGAGCAGACACTTTTGTAACCCGCACAAGATGAGACAGTCACAATGTCGAATTCAAACAGCTTTATTAGAGAACAAAGCGTGCAAAGTACACAAAAAGGGCAAATCCAGTGAAGAGTAGTCAAAGGGAGCGTGAGGTCGAAGCCGGGGAATCAGTAGATGAGAATGACGAGACTAGTGGGAGCAAAAGACAGGGGAACAAGGGGAGCTGGCAAGCTAAGAGGAAGACAAGAGGAGTTCAAAACTAGACGAGACTAGCGGGGGGCAAGGACACGGGAAACTAAATACAATAACCAACAAGCGGGAGACAAATGTGCTGTGATATTTATAGATACGAGTGCAGGTGTAAACAATGACAGGTGATAGGGACGAGTGCAGGTGTATACAATGAACAGGAGTGCAGATGACGCGAGTGCAGGTGTACATAATGTTCTGGCGATTGGGAGCGGGCATGTGAGCCCGAGGGGAGATAGTGTACTGAGCATGTGAGCTCAGTAGGAGCAAAAGCGAGCAGTGCGAAGCTCGAGGCGAGCAAAAGCGAGCGTGGAAGCCCGAGGGAGCAAAAGCGAGCGCAGCGAAGCTCGAGGGAGCAGCGAGCGTGCGAGGCGAGGGGCGGGGCTGCGTGACAGTACTCCCCTCTAAAACGGACGGCTCCTGACGGCCAGCTGCTCGGTTGCGAGGAGCCGACCTCTGGGAAGTGGTGCTGGACGATCCCAACAAACAAAAAACCCTGAACAGACAACCCACAAAACACACAAAACAAAATTGAGGGCAGTCCAAGGGGCACAGAGGGAAATGAGACAGTCCATGGGGTCAATGGGCAGTTTCAAGGCAAGGTCAGGGGAACATAGCGGACAGGCGGGTGGTCGGGAGATCTAGGGGGCATCCAAAGGGCAGAGACTGGGTCAGGGGGTCTGGAAGGCAACTGGAGGACAGGGACTGGGTCCGGGGTCTGGAAGGTGACCACCGGACAGGAATAGGGTCCAGAGGCCAGGGAAGAGGCCACAGGACAGGGGAGGGGGTCAGGAAGTCCGGGCTGAGCCGTGAAAGGCGGTGCCGTCAGAGGCGGCACTGTAGGCGGCTCTGGAGGTGGGGTTCTGGAAGGCTCTGGAGGTGGAGCCGAAGGAGGCTTTAGGGGGGAAGGCCTGGAAGGCTCAGGAGGTGGAGCCAATGACAGTGACGCCGTGGGCGGATCTAGAGGCGGAGGCCTGGAAGGCTCTGGAGGTGGAGCCGAAGGAGACTTTAGGGGGAAAGGCCTGGAAGGCTCAGGAGGTGGAGCCAATGGAGGTGGCGCCGTGGGAGGTCCCTGAGGCGACGACCTGGCAGGCTCTGTAGTCTCGGGGGGTAGAGCCGTAGGAGGCCCGAGAGGCGGAGCCATAGAAAGCTCTGGAGTCTTTGGGAGCAGAGCCGTGAGGAGCTCGGGAGGCGGAGCCGTAGGAGGCTCAGGAGGCGGAGCCGTAGGAGGCTCGAGAGGCGGAGCCCTAGGAAGCTCTGGAGTCTCTGGGAGTAGAGCCGTGAGAGGCTCGGGGAAAAAGGTTGTGGAAGACTCCGAGAGGCTCTAGAGGTGGGGCCCTGGAAGGCTCGGAGAGGCTCGAGGGAGGAGCCATGAAAGACTCAAGAGACGGAGCCCCGAGAGGCTCGGGAGGAGGAGGAGCCCTGGAAGACTCGAGAGACGAAGCCCCGAGAGGCCGGAGGGGAGGAGGAGCCCTGAGAGACTCGAGGGACAGAGCCTTGAGAGGCTCGAGGGGAAGAAGAGCCCTGAAAGACTTGAGAGGAGAAGCCCTGAGAGGCTTGGAAGGAGGTGGAGCCCTGAAAGACTCGAGAGGAGAAGCCCTGAGAGGCTTGAGGGGAGGAGGAGCCCTGAGAGACTCGAGAGGGGAAGCCCTGAGAGGCTTGAGAGGGGAGGAGCCCTGAGAGACTCGAGAGAGGCAAGCCGTGAGAGGCTTGAGGGGTGGAGCCATGAAAGACTTGAGGGACGGAGCCCTGAGAGGCTCGAGGGGAGGAGGAGCCCTGAAAGACTCGAGAGGGGAAGCCCTGAGAGGCTTGAGAGGGGAGGAGCCCTGAGAGACTCGAGAGAGGCGAAGCCATGAGAGGCTTGAGGGGTGGAGCCCTGAAAGACTCGAGAGGAGAAGCCCTGAGAGGCTCGAGGGAGGAGGAGCCTTGAGGAGGCTCTTGAGGAGGGAGCCCTGGGAGGCTCGGAGAGGAGGAGCCCTGGGAGGCTTGGGAGGAGTGGAGCCTTGAAAGACTCGGGAGGAGAAGCCCTGAGAGGCTTGAGAGGCGGAGCTCTGGGAGGCTCGAGGGGTAGAGCTCTGGGAGGCTCGAGAGACTTGAAAGGCAGAACCCTGGGGGCTTGGGAGGTAGAGCTCTGGGAGGCTCGAGAGGAGGAGCCCTAGGAGGCTCGAGGAGGAGGAGCCATGGGAGGGCTCTGAGGGGCAAGCAGAGGCTGGCAGAGCCGTGGAAGACTCTGAAGGCGGAGCAGAGCCCGGCAGAGCCGTGGAAGACTCTGAGGGCGGAGCAGAACCCGGCAGAGCCGTGGAAGACTCTGAGGGCGGAGCAGAACCCGGCAGAGCCGTGGAAGACTCTGAAGGCGGAGCAGAACCCGGCAGAGCCGTGGAAGACTCTGAGGGCGGAGCAGAACCCGGCAGTGCCGTGGAAGACTCTGAGGGCGGAGCAGAACCCGGCAGAGCCGTGGAAGACTCTGAGGGCAGAGTAGAACCCGGCAGAGCCGTGGAAGACTCTGAGGGCGGAGCAGGGGTCGGTAGAGCTGTGGAAGACTCTGAGGGAACCTCTGCGGTCTTGAGCACAAGACGAGACTGGGGAGAAGGGGCCCTCTTCCTTCTCTTACGTCTTCGGCCAACAGGGGACGTGGCCATGGGGACGGTCGAGGCTACAGGTGCTGGCTCTGGGGCGGTCGAGGCTACAGGCGCTGGCTCGCTGACCGTGGCAGACAAGGGCGCTGGCTCGCCAGCCGTGGCGGGCATGGGCGCTGGCTCGTTGGCCGTGGCGGGCGTGGGCGCTGGCTTGTTGGCCGTGGGCGCTGGCTCTCTGGCCGTGGCAGGCGTGGGCGTTGACTTGCTGGCCGTGCCAGGCTTCGAGACTGGGGCCGTGTCAGGCTTCGGGACTGGGGCCGTGTCAGGCTTCGGGACTGGGGCCGTGACAGGCTTCGGGACTGGGGCCGTGACAGGCTTGGGGACTGGGGCCGTGTCAGGCTTCGGGACTGGGGCCGTGTCAGGCTTCGGGACTGGGGCCGTGACAGGCTTCGGGACTGGGGCCGTGACAGGCTTCGGGACTAGGGCCGTGACAGGCTTCGAGACTAGGGGCGTGGTAGGCTTCAAGGACTGGGGCCGTGATAGGCTTCAAGGACTGGGGCCGTGGTAGGCTTCAAGGCGGGGGCAGTGGTAGGCTTCAAGACGGGGGCCAGTGGTAGGCTTCGAGACGGGGGCCGTGGTGTGGAGTGCTGGTTCAGTGTCTGCCTCCCCACAGTAAGCGAGGAACCAGCGTGCAGTAGGGCGAGGTCAATAAACTGAGCCAGGTTGAGAGAGCAGCGACCACCAGGCATGAATGATGAGGCTGGCTCATTCAGTCCATATTGAAAAATGTCTTTTAGAGCCACCTCATCAAAATTCACCTGGTTAGCCAGGGCACAAAAGTCAACCACATAAGCCTCCAAGGGTTGACTCCCTGGCCTTAAAACCAAGAGTTGGGCCGCTGGGTCCATAATGTTAAGAGCACGGTTTAAAGTTCTACAACCGCTGCCCTGCATAAACAACCCTTGGCAAGCGCCGAAGAGCCATCAAACCTCTCAGGGGTTGAAGGCTTACGGCGCTCGGGGATGTGTTGGGAGCATAACCGGGCTCAGGGACAGACACAGGCGGAACAGGTTGAAACAAATCAAAAATCGCACGTACCTGCTGTCCCTGGACCGTGAGTGCTTGGTCATGCCTACAAACCGTAGCTCCTTGCGCTGAATGTGACATGTACCTCCGCTCTGAGCTGCGCGAATCCTCAGCGTGGGACATTGTGACTGTCTTCGGTAAGGTTGGTTATTCTGTAACCCGCACAAGATGAGACAGTCACAATGTCGAATTCAAACAGCTTTATTAGAGAACAAAGCGTACAAAGTACTCAAAAAGGGCAAATCCAGTGAAGAGTAGTCAAAGGGAGCGTGAGGTCGAAGCCGGGGAATCAGTAGATGAGAATGACGAGACTAGTGGGAGCAAAAGACAGGGGAACAAGGGGAGCTGGCAAGCTAAGAGGAAGACAAGAGGAGTTCAAAACTAGACGAGACTAGCGGGGGCAAGGACACGGAAACTAAATACAATAACCAACAAGCGGGAGGCGAATGTGCTGTGATATTTATAGATACGAGTGCAGGTGTAAACAATGACAGGTGATAGGGACGAGTGCAGGTGTATACAATGAACAGGAGTGCAGATGACGCGAGTGCAGGTGTACATAATGTTCTGGCGATTGGGAGCGGGCATGTGAGCCCGAGGGGGGAGATAGTGTACGAGCATGTGAGCTCGGTAGGAGCAAAACGAGCATGCAAGCTCGAGCGAGCAAAACGGGCGTGGAAGCCCGAGGGAGCAAAACGAGCGAGGAAGCTCGAGGGGGCAGAGCGAGGGAGCGGGGTTCGTGACAATTTTTAACACATCTTTATTTAACAAATGTATTTATTTCATAATTACCTTTTTAATACCATCATATGTTTAATATTCCAAATATATCAAATACAAAAAAATGAAAACATCACAAATTTACGACCAAATTATCTTCATGAACAATTTTATAGGCCCCAAGTTTCACTGAAAACAACCAAATTTTTTGTCAATTTAAAATATGCAAACTTTGCTTTAATTCTTGCGGTTACAAGAGATCTTAGTGTCAGTTCAGGATCAAAAGGAGACTCCCCTCCAAGTTTCTTTTTCCTTGTTACCCATATTACCATCTTAGCTTCTCCTATTAAAAAGTTAATTAGAGAAATACGTTGTCTTTCTGAAGTAACATACGTGGCCCCTCCAATATTTCCTATCCACCTTTCTAAAATACAGTGGCATTTTCTTGGCCTAAAACAATATAGAAACAAACGGTCAACGGATTAATCTGAAGAACAAAAAGTACATTCTTTCCCTACTGTTGGGTCAATGTGTACCACGTGTCTGTTAGTAGCCATAGCCCAATGTACTACGCTCCATTGTTGATCCGCTGTGAATTTCTCAATGGGAGGTTTGTACAGGGACCTCCAGCACCTTTTAGGAAATGAGTCTTGCCCAAGCTACTAAACAGTCTTTTAACATGGATTGGTGAGAGACTTTTACATGTGTTATATACAGAGCTTTTTTTGAAGCCTCTTCAAAACTTTCCAAATCTGGAGTCTTGAAACTAATGATCGATGCCTCTTCTGACTGCTCTTCAATCACTGCCAAAACCTGTAGTTTTTTGGAAAAACACCATAATGTCCCACATCCCATTCACCTAAATCTAATGCACTTGAACTTTGCCAGTAAACAGAGGGCAGAGAAGAAACAATTCAACTACTACCTTCTTCCAAGGGTTCCAAGATGGCGGCGCGGTAGCACGCAGCGGCCACTCCGGGGCCACAATGGTGCTATTTTTGTTAAAAAAGCCCGACTTTTGCAACACATGGACATCGGAGCAACCGGTGTTCGTGTCTACCATCGCCAGACACTACTGAAATATATGACTCATGCAAAAACCAAGCTGCATGATGACCTGCAGGAGGCGCTACGCGTACTCGGCTTGCTGCGGAGACCAGGCCTCCAGCCCTCGGCGTCGCCTGATGCCGGTGGCCGGGGGAGAGGACGTCGTAAGCGGTGTGCGAGAAAGCGGAAGCGCGGAAAGAGGGCGGGGGTCCATGCTAGGCTAAAAACAAACCCTAGCCGGCCGGCTCTCCCGGCTCTCCCGTCTATCCTGCGCTCAAATGTTTGCTCCCTGGACAATAAACTGGACTATATCCGACTCCAGCAGGCTACGCAGCGTGAGTTTAGAGACTGCTGCGTCTTTGTTTTCACGGAGACGTGGCTCAGCGACAGAGTTCCGGATGCCGGTTATCGATGATTAGGACCATGTGATATTTCAGTTTTTCTTTTTTAATAAATGTGCAAAAATGTCAACAATTCTGTGTTTTTCTGTCAATATGGGGTGCTGTGTGTACAATAATGAGGAAAAAAAATGAACTTAAATGATTTTAGCAAATGGCTGCAATATAACAAAGAGTGAAAAATGTAAAGGGGTCTGAATACTTTCCGTACCCACTGTAAAAATATTGATTTGTCGAAACAGTGCACAAGCTGTAACAGCCCAATACATTTGCTGATTACAGCCTGAAAAGTTTTGATTTTACTTTAAATGTCTATTAAACCTTGTCCTCCTTCACTAATAAGTAAAAAAAAAAGAAGCACAGCAGATTTTTTCCAGTGCTTCTGTAGTTCTTGAACATCATCTGCTGGAGTATTTAAAACATTAATCTTGTACCACAATGCCGAAGCAGCCAGGTTGTTGTGACCAATACTCTCCCTGTAGGACAACTGGGGTAGCACACAAGACCATCGAGACAACCGGTCACACATTTTCTTTATAATGCCCTCACAGTTTTTCTCTATATATTTCTAATTTCCTAAATAGACTCCCAAAATGTACAATCCCTCCATTTAATTCCTCGAGGAAGAACTGGTGAAGCTTTTCCTTGCCAGTCCCATATAATGTGCCCTTCACTTCTTTTCCCAATTTACTTTTGCCATGGATGCTTTTTCTTAATTTTTTTAAAATTTCATTTAAAGCTAAAACTGTTGTGTCATTAGCATAAGCAGAAAATATGGGCTTATTTTCACATTTTTCATTTCGAAACACTTTCAATTTTTTTTCCCCAGCTGAGAAAGTAAAGGTTCCATAGCAAGTGAATACAATTGTTCTTACAGGGGATACCCTTGTCTGATTCCTCTGTGGAAATGTACTGGCAAACTAAGCCCACCTCCTACCTTTAACATTGTAGATGCGCCAGAGTATAAAAGTTTAATCCATGAAATAAAATTTTCACCAAAACCAAATGCTTCAAGGGTTTTAAACAAATACAAATGATCAACGCAATCAAAAGCTTTCCCTTGATGACAACCCAAAATTTTCACCATCTCTTTTTGCTAAGTCAATGACATCAGGCACAAGGAATAAATTGTACATTATTGTTCTTTTAGGTTTACAGTATGTTTGATAGTCATTGCATAAGATTGCCACAGGTCTCCAATTCTTTAAAAGTCCAAGGTCCCATTTATTAGGTAATAATTAGAGAACAGCTCTTTTGCAAATAGTAAGCAGTTCATGTTTTTAAAAGAGGAGCTGTAGACTTGAAACATATAATCTATTAACAGGTCCCAGACTTGCTTATAAAACTCACAAAGAAGTAAATCAATTCGGCCAGTAAAAGGTTGCTTGACTGCTTCCGACATTTCTTTCAACTGAATGTCAGCTTCAAGCTTTTGAAGCCTCTGGTCAACACCAAGTGTTGGTAAGTCTTTCAGAAGGTTTTCCATACATTTCACATCACATTGTCCATTCCCAAACAATTCTGAATAAAACTCAATTGCAATCTCCCTCATATCCTATGGGTTAAAAGTTAAACTGCAGTATGGTTGATTTAAATGTATAGTATTCATTTATGCTCTTCTTGTCTTCTTTCCAAATCAATGAACAAAGAGCTTGAAGCATCCATATCTCTCAAAGAAGAGAAACAGGCTCTAATAAATGCTCCCTTTGCCCTTTCCTGAAAGAGAGATGCTGGACCTTCTTTTTTCTCCCCATTTTTCGACTTGTGCATTTCCATCAAGTAACCTTCTGTCACGTTCCTGTGTTGTCTACCCTTGGTTCTCTGTTTCACCCATCACGTTTATGTCATGTTTCCGTGTGGTCTGCTCCATGTTTTCTGTTTCACCCGTCACCGATCCGTTCCATGTCACGTTTTCCCTGTTGTCCGCCCTGAGTCTCACTGTCCGTGTAAAAAACTACATTTCCCACTATCCCCGGCACTCATCTCTGCCAGCACTCATCATTGTTCTCACCTGTGTCTCGTTTAGTCTTTATTGTGTCTTTGTGTATTTAAACCCTGTTGTTTTCCTTTTCCCTTGTCGTTCGTTGTATGGTTATATGTCGTGTATGGTTTCTTGTCGTGCCTTAGCCCTTGTTACCTGCCCTTCGTGTTTGTTCTCCCAGCCGTGTGTCATTTCGTGTTTTAGTTTGATTTTCCCATTGTGGACTTTTCTTTGCTCCTGTGTTTCATTTTGTGTTTGAGTTTAGTTTGCCCATCGTGGTCTCTTCCTTTGTTCCTGTGTTTTCCTGATTATTGTTTACAAATAAACCGCGCTTGGATCCAACCCCTTGTCTGCTTCCTCAAGTCATTACAGAACGAACGACCCACCAATGGATCCAGCGGTCCAGCAGGCTAACTACCGGCTGCTCAGCCTGAGGCAAGAAGGCCGACCTATAGAGGACCACGTCCGCGACTTCATTGAACTGGCGAGTGTCGCTGACTTCCCTGAATCCTCCCTTCTGGCCTTCTTCAGGGGTAATCTGGACGGTTCGGTGAATGAGCGGCTGCCACAAGCGACGCGTGGCTGGACTCTCCGCGACTTCCTGGTGGCGACCCTACTGGTGTGCGACTCACCGCTCTCTGTGGGCGTTGCTGTGATGGACCCTAACTCACCATCCACAATGGAGTCTCTTCAGCCACCCCCGGCGCCCCCTATAACACCAGCCCCACCTGTCAGCGAACCGACCCCCACGCCAGTCGCGCTCCCAGAACCCACACTGTCCACTTCGTCTGCCCGGAGGAGGGAGAGAAGACGGGCTTCCACCTCCCGGTACACGTCTGCCCCGGTCAGCGAGCCTGAGCCCTCATCAGCCACGGTCAGCGAGCCTGAGCCCTCGTCAGCCACGGTCAGCGAGCCAGAGCCATTAGCTCCAGATATCAGTAAGCCAGCGCCTGTAGCCTCGACCGTCCCTGAGCCAGCGCCTGTAGCCTCGACCGTCCCTGAGCCAGCGCCTGTAGCCTCGACCGTCCCTGAGCCAGCGCCTGTAGCCTCGACCGTCCCTGAGCCAGCGCCTGTAGCCAGGACCGTCCAAGAGCCAGCGCCTCTCGAGCCTCCTAGGGCTCCGCCTCCCGAGCCTTCCAGGGCTCCGCCCCTCAAGTCTCTGAAGCCTTCCAGGGCTCCGCCCCTCAAGTCTCTGAAGCCTTCCAGGGCTCCTCCTCCTGAGCCTTCCAGGGCTCCGCCCCTCAAGTCTCTGAAGCCTTCCAGGGCTCCGCCCCTCAAGCCTCTCGAGCCTTCCAGGGCTCCACCTCTCGAGCCTCCCAGGGCTCCTCTTGCGTCTCCCAGGGCTCCTCTCGAGCCTCCAAGGGCTCCTCTCGAGCCTCCCAGGGCTCCGCCCCTCAAGTCACTCGAGTCTTCCAGGGCTCCGCCCCTCAAGCCTCCCGAGCCTCCCAGGGCTCCGCCTCTCGAGCCTCCCAGGGCTCCGCCCCTCAAGCCTCTCGAGCCTTCCAGGGCCCCGCCTCTCGAGCCTTCCAGGGCCCCGCCTCTCGAGCCTTCCAGGGCCCCGCCTCTCGAGCCTTCCAGGGCTCCGCCTCTCGAGCCACCAAGGGCTCTGCCTCTCAAGTCTCTCGAGCCACCCAGGGCTCCGCCCCCGAGCCTCTTAGGGCTACGGCTCCTCTCCCAGAGCCTCCCGAGCCTCCTACGGCTCCGCCTCCCGAGCCTGCTACGGCTCAGCTCCCAGAGACTCCCGAGCCTCCTATGGCTCCGCCTCCTGAGCCTCCTATGGCTCTGCTCACAGAGACTCCAGAGCCTTCTAGAGCTCCGCCTCTAGAGCCTCCTAGGGCTCCGCTCCTCAAGTCACTCGAGTCTTCCAGGGCTCCGCCCCACAAGCCTCTCGAGCCTTCCAGGGCTGCGCCTCTCGAGCTTCCCGAGCCTCCGATGGCTCCGCCTCCCGAGCCTCCTACGGCTCTGCCCCCAGAGACTCCAGAGCCTTCCAGGTCTCCGCCTCTGAAACCTCCTACGGCGCCACCTCCCTCGGCTCCGCCTCCAGAGCCTTCCAGGTCTCCGCCTCTAAAGCCTCCTACGGCGCCACCTTCCTCGGCCCCGCCTCCTCAGCCTTCCTCGGCTCAGCCTCCAGAGCCTCCCACGGCTCCGCCTCCTGGGCCTCCCGAGCCATCCTCTGCTCCGCCTTCCTCAACCCCGTCTCCTAGGCCTTCCTCGGCTCCGCCTCCTGAGGTACCCTTAGCTGCACCTCCTGAACTTCCCTTGGCTCCGCCCCCAGAGCCTCCTATGGCTCCGCCTCCAGAGCCTCCTACGGCTCTGCTCACAGAGACTCCAGAGCCTTCTAGAGCTCCGCCCCTCAAGCCTTCTAGAGCTCCGCCTCCCGAGCCTTCCTCGGCTCCGCCTTCCTCAGCTCCGCCTCCAGAGCCTACCTCAGCTCCGCCTCCTGAGCTTCCAGAGCCTCCCTCAGCTTCGTCTCCAGAGCCCCTCTCAGCTCGGCCTCCTGGACCTGTCCCTGTCCGATGGCCGCCTCCCAGGCCTCCTAGACCTGTCCCTGTCTTGTGGCCGTCTCCCAGGCCTCCTCGACCTGTCCCTGTCCTGTGGCCACCTCCCAGGCCCCCTGAACCGGCCCTTGCCTTGTGGCCAGCTCCCAGATCACCTAAACTTGTCCCTGCTCGGTCGATACCTCCCTGGCCTCCTAAGCCTATCCCTACCCTGTGGACGCCCCCAATGCCACCTGACCCGGTTCCCTTCACACATCTCCTTGGACTGCCTTCTTGCCCTCTGTGCCCCCGTGGACTGCCTAATTGCCCCTTTTTCCCCCATGGACTGCCTAATTGTTCCTTGTGCCTCCTTAGTCTGTCTCTGTGTCCCTTGTGCCTCCTTAGTCTGTCTTTGTGTCCCTTGTGGCCCCTTTGGTCTGTCTGTTTTCCCCCTTGTCTAGCCCCCCTCTCCTTGAACATTTGTTTATTTTTTCTATTCTGTTTCTTCTTAGGACTGTCTGGAATCCGGTCCTTTTGAGGGGGGCTATGTCACGTTCCTGTGTTGTCTACCCTTGGTTCTCTGTTTCACCCATCACGTTTATGTCATGTTTCCGTGTGGTCTGCTCCGTGTTTTCTGTTTCACCCGTCACCGATCCGTTCCATGTCACGTTTTCCCTGTTGTCCACCCTGAGTCTCACTGTCCGTGTAAAAAAAAACTACATTTCCCACTATCCCCGGCACTCATCTCTGCCAGCACTCATCATTGTTCTCACCTGTGTCTCGTTTAGTCTTTATTGTGTCTTTGTGTAGTTAAACCCTGTTGTTTTCCTTTTCCCTTGTCGTTCGTTGTATGGTTATATGTCGTGTATGGTTTCTTGTCGTGCCTTAGCCCTTGTTACCTGCCCTTCGTGTTTGTTCTCCCAGCCGTGTGTCATTTCGTGTTTTAGTTTGATTTTCCCATTGTGGACTTTTCTTTGCTCCTGTGTTTCATTTTGTGTTTGAGTTTAGTTTGCCCATCGTGGTCTCTTCCTTTGTTCCTGTGTTTTCCTGATTATTGTTTACAAATAAACTGCGCTTGGATCCAACCCCTTGTCTGCTTCCTCAAGTCATTACACCTTCCTTCTATATGTTTAATTTCCCTCTCAAGCTCTTTAACAGTTTTTTAACCATGCTTTTTGTATGTGCTGTGCAGTTTTGGTAAAAAATTATAATTTAAACTTTTTCAACATCACAACATTGTATAATATCTTCGTAGTCATTTTACTGTTCTCTCCATTTAACCCAGAATACATTAAACTTCTCTCAAAAAAAGAGTAACCTGCAACAACTTAACATTAACATGCCATTAATAATTGGGGCACTGGGACATTTTTAAACTTATTTCTACCATACACAAATTTGATCAGAAAACCAGTTTGGATCAAATTAGCTCTTAAATATCTTACTATATTACGTATTCCATTACCAATATAAAAATGATTAAATCTGGCTGTACTAATATAATCCCTGGATGTTTAACCCAAGTGTACTGCTGAACTGTTGGGTGTTTGACTCTCCAAATTATCCATATTATTTAGTTCATTAGCAGAGACAAAATAAAAGGGAAAAGAAAAAGAAAGGACAGGATAAATAACACACCTTTTGTGATTCCATCATTATTGAATTAAGCCTTTATCTAGTGCCTATTCTCTTCTCAGTTGTGTTAAAATTTTCTTCAGTCTGAATCTTGTTCTTTTGCTCATTTCATCAAATCCTACTGTTGTATTTTAACTGCCGATACCAAGAAATGTTTTAACATAAGGAAAAACTCTCTTACTTCAGGAGTTCTACCAAAAGTTGCATCCAAAACAATCATTAATCTGTTTCACATTGTAACATTTCTGAGCAGGCACGTGCACACATTGACACATATATATATATATATATATATTCCTGTTTGCTTCCTTGTCAAACAAATATATTTCTTCAAAATACTAGGTCGGGAGATGAGACTTTGTTGAGTTCCGATGCCCTCCTTCCCTCTCTCTCTCTCTCTCTCTCTCCCTCCGCGTCGCAGTGCAGCACTCATCGGCACATCAGACACATAGATAGGCAGACAGGCAGGCAGCAGCCCTTCCCAGCTCCTATCCCAGTTGTGTTTTTCTTAGCTTGTGTGGAGGTGAGTGGTGATGAACAAAAGACTAAGTGTCTACCAGCCAAAAGACAAATATAGTTAACTTGTGTCTTGCTAACATGCATGACTCATGAGCTACTAGCTAATGTATTAAGTTAGCTAAAGTTTATCTAAAGCAATATATCATGGCCATACAGGCTAATGTACTATACTTAATGGAGACTCTACAGGTGAACACAGGTCTAATAACATCATCACAATCGGCAGATTGATATGCAAATTAGGCATTAACTAATTACCTAACTAATTAACTAACATTTAATTAAAATGTGCTAATTTGCATACATTTGACAAGGCACTACAGGTGAATAGGATAAGCAAAGTAACTAAAGCATATCACCACAGAACTTCCCCAGTTCATGACATACATCAAGAGTCTTTCCCCTGAAATGTTATGTTTAACAGATGGAGGATAGTAGGCTTAAAACAAGCACCATCTGAATGTGTATTTTGGAAGTTTTCTTTCCATTAGAGCAAAAGAAGACATGGAAGCAAAATAGACCAAAATCTCAATATTTTGTAGAAATCTGTTGAGTATGAAACAATTGTGTGAGTATGAGGGAATTAAAATAAATTGGTAAGGAAGTCAGAGTTGTGTTAATATATTTAATGTTTTGTTTAAAAAAAATGTTTTTAAATAAATAATTATGAAAAGTGCCCTTTTTTTTCACTTGAGCCCCTGCCCACCAAAATGTCTGTCCACATCCCTGTTTCTGAGAAAGTGTCATCATCATCTCTCTCCTCTATATCATCTGTGGCATCAGAAAACTGAGACAGAGAAATCTGATCAGCATTCTCATCATCAACAGTTTCCACCAACACCGCTCACACAAGCTTCATCAGTATTCTAAGCACAAATCTCCACTACCGTTTCCTCAATATTTCTTTCCTCCAAATTCATCTGCCCCTCATTCACAGGTTTTTTATTCTCAATTCCACATTTGCCTGATTTTGTTCAATGTTAGTACTTGCATTCTTTTCTATGATACACTGGGCTTAACTATGTCAGTATTGCATGGGTTTTCATCTCGTGTTTTGTGCAGTCGTGTTTTTTATCTGATGTCGCCATATTCAAAACACTTTAAACTGCCAGTGCTCACATAAAGCATATACAATTTGCCTTTGTATTGTATACGGAAAGAAATATCAAGGGTCGGCAAATCCAAAACCTTAAACACATGACGCTGTGGAAGTGAGGGCATGGTTGAGCGCCGGTCTGGGGAGAAAGCGGTAAGGACATCCACCTGAGATGAAGTGTGGCTAATTACCATTTCTATGTTCACAGTGAGAGTCGAGGGAGATAAAAGATGGTCCAGTCCTCTGAAAGACGGAGAGTTGAACCTGAGTACAGTGTGTGTGTTATGGAAGCTTCACTTTTGCACTGAAAAGCAGCAGTTTTACATTGGCCGTTGAAAACCGTTAATTTTGCTTGAATTGCATTCAGAGTGTGTAAATAAACTAATGTGGTTCACTGAAACTATCTCCCACTTCCTACTTTTAATCGAAATACGAACATCTTTTACACTGGTGCCGAAACCCTGGACAAGGAGGAAGAGTACGCTGCCCTGGAGTCATCTTCGCCGCTGGAGGAAGTGTTCTGATTCCTCGCCAGCATCCACCAGGCTCAACACCAGGCCCTCGTGGATATGCGGGCGGAACAGCAACAGCACTTCGAGGTGCTCATTCGAGGTGCTCCTTCGAGGCCAAGATGAGGACCAATGGGCATTGCAGAGCTTGGTGCCTCAGGAGGGGTGTGCATACCATGACCTCGGCAGCAGCAAACCCCCATGTGTTGCTTGCAAAGATGGGGGTGCAAGATGATTCGGAGGCCTTTCTGGAGCTCTTCGAGCGTACGGCCTGGAATGGCCGTGGGCACAATGGGCAGTCCACCTCAGCAGTCCAGTCTGCTGGGTATTCCTGCTGGGGATTTTCCTCTGGAGCAGACACGAGATGAGAGTCTTAAGCACGCGTTTGACCAAGTGAAAATTATTGATGGTCAATGCCTTCAGCTGTGCGTTGCACTCACATATCCGTATTTCTCAATTAAAAAATTGTTGTATCGAGTGATGCAGGACGCTCAGACAAAAGAAGATACAACCCAGTTGTTAGTACCAAGGAGCTGTCGGGAAATGTTGTTCCAGGCGGCTCATCATGGTCCGATGGAGGATCATTTGGGACAGGGGAAAACACTAAGCCATCTCATGGCCCATTTCTATTGGCTGGGCCTTCGTGGGGAAGTTAGCCACTCCAAAAGTGCCATTGCGCCCTCTTCCATTGATTGAGGTTCCCTTTGACAGAGTTGGCATGGACTTTGTCGGGCCATTAGAACGGTCAGCACGTAGGCATCTATTTGTGTTGGTTCTGGTGGACTATGCAAAGCGATACACAACATCCACCTGAGATGAATTGTGGCTAATTACCATTTCTATGTTCACAGTGAGAGTCGGGGGAGATAAAAGTACTGCCCAGTCCTCCAAAAGAGGGAGAGCTGAACCTGAGTACAGTGTGTGTGTTATGGAAGCTTCAATGTCGTGCTGAAAAGCAGCAGTTTTACAGTGATCAAAACAAATTCGAGACAGAGCTGCATTTTCTAACAGAACGGACCAAATACACAGCAATACGGGACATTTTTTACTACAAAATTAAAAATACTCACAGCACATTTGACCATAACAAATATTGAAAAACTGCCCTTCTCTTATTATGTGAATACAAGCACTGCTGTGTGAACGCAGCACAATATGTGTCTGTCTGCCACAGAATGAGGGACAGGGAGTGAACTCTCCAATATACTTAAATTTTGTCTCTTTCTAGGTTTTTAGTTAAATTTTACTTTTCCTTTATGTGTAACTTTAAACTTGTGTACATTTTTATTATTTAACATTATCCTTTTTATCTTATTGAGAATAAGAAATGCAGCATTGTCCTCTACTGGAGAAAAGAGAGAGTGCAAGAAAGAGAATTTCAGAATAGCACACTATATTACTACATAGATCTTACTATTAATAAAGCATATATAGTATGTACATAGGCCGCATCTGAAAATAATGCAGGCTAACTTGCTCCCTGTTTTTCATACGAAGGCACCTTCTTAGGAGACTGGTTTCAGACTGTTGTTTAACCCTTGTGCTTCCTTCGGGACATTTATGTCTTTTCATTTTAGTTTTTACGATCATTTTGGCTGTGTTAATGCCAACGTTATACATTTTGCCAAAGGTGGGGTAATTTTGATATTTCAACCTCTATAATACATCTATAATACCCTGTGTACACAAAATAGTTTCACTCAGGACCTTAAGGATAAAAATGTCTATTAACATTAACACTGCTATATTTGATCCCAGTGCATTAAAGCATAAAATTATGAATTCTATGATATTATGCTTTCATTCCGGAGCCCTGGCTTAAAAATTAAATGTCATATTTTCCACCAGATGGCGCCATTTTTCTCATGTTTAGCCTAAGGAACATGTATATTTCTCCACTTCTAGTGCACCAAACGGAATTACAAAATTAAAGTATGTTTTCAAACTTCCTTTGCCAACACCCCTTATCACACCCTCTCATCACACCCTTTTGCACTCTCTGATTCCATTCTAAATAAAACGTGATAAACGTTTAATGTCATAATGAACAAGACCACTATAACATAAACACACCGGAAAGAAAGAGTGGTAGAGGAATCGGGTCGTCAGCTAACATTGAAATTGAACAGCAGCTGGGTATTCAGGGAATACAGCACACGAGGTAGGATGGTTCTTTTGGTAGTTATAAGAGTAATGACAACAGGAGGCTACGGTGTATTAGCGACTTGTGCACTTGTGAAATCTTGTTATTGGTGGCACTCTTGTTTGCCAGAGTCTCATCATTGGTGGTGTATGTGTGTGAGAGTGTATGTGAGTGTACATGTGTCTTACACCTTTTAATTGTGACGCTAATGCTCGCTCCATACTATGTCTTTGTGTCTTTAAGCAAGTCTTCTAATTCTGGTTTTAACATCTGTAGGTAAAGCTACATTTATTTTCCTCTGTACACGTCTGCCATGGATGTTCAAATACCCCTGGCTGAACAGCTGGTTCAATAGCTGCCCCAAACTCACGCTAAAGGTTGAGCAAGAAAGTGATGGGTGGAGCTAAGCAGGCCGCTCAAAATCTAAAATTCTATGTTTTGAATGTCACAGAGGCTCAGTGTTTATACTTTTGAGGAAGGTAAACCCAAGAATGGCTTACATTTAGTTGTCAATGAACAATAAACTGGGATAGTAGAACATATTTTGACACCAGAATAGTTACATAATTCCTCTTTAAGCCACTACATTAAAATGTATGAACATCATTGTATTAGATCAGGGGTTTTTCAAATTTTTAATGGAGAGGTCCTCAAATACTATGATCCACTTACAATGATAAACAGGCAGCTGTACAAAGGCCTATTTATAACATGTGTGAAAACCTTTTCACTTTTTCCTCTGAAATTTGCCACAGACGAAGCAGCTGGGATGAGGATTAGCACCTCTAAATCTGAGGCCATGGTTCTCAGCAGGAAACCGATGGAGTGCGTACTCCAGGTAGGGGAGGAGGTATTGCCCCAAGTGAAGGAGTTCAAGTACCTCGGGGTCTTGTTCACGAGTGAGGGGACAATGGAGCAGGAGGTTGGCCGGAGAATAGGGGCAGGGGGGCGGTATTGCACTCGCTCTATCGCACCGTTGTCACGAAAAGAGAGCTGAGCCGAAAGGCAAAGCTCCCAATCTACAGGTCAATTTTTGTTCCTACCCTCACCTATGGTCATGAAGGCTGGGTTATGACCGAAAGAACTAGGTCACGAGTACAAGCAGCTGAAATGGGCTTCCTCAGAAGGGTGGCGGGCTTCTCCCTTAGAGATAGGGTGAGGAGCTCAGTCATCCGTGAGGAGCTCGGAGTAGAGCCGCTGCTCCTTTGCGTTGAAAGGAGTCAGTTGAGGTGGATTGGGCATCTGGTAAGGATGCCCCCTGGCCGCCTCCCTAGGGAGGTGTTTCAGGCACGTCCAGCTGGGAGGAGGCCTCGGGGAAGACCCAGGATTAGGTGGAGAGATTACATCTCTACACTGGCCTGGGAACGCCTCGGGGTCCCCCAGTCAGAGCTGGTTAATGTGGCTCGGTATAGGGAAGTTTGGGGCCCCCTGCTGTAGCAGCTGCCCCCGCTACCCGACTTCGGATAAACGGTTTAAGATGGATGGATGGAATTTGCCACAGACCCCTTGCGGCCACCTTTAAAGTTTACAAATGTCTGTATTAGGTAACAAAATATCAAAACAAGTGTCTGTGAACAAAATATTCTGGACCTTTGTTTTGTGCTGTAAAAACTAACTTTGGTGATTTTTAGTTGATGTATGATTTCATGTGTCCTTGCAGAGTAAAAACAGATCACATTAATCACAATCACATTTACTATGGACATGTTCCAATAACATTTTACAACAGGGACGTAACCACATTAGACATTTGGGGGACATGCCCTCCCTAATAATCAGCTTTGGCTAAATTATTCCCTCCGATAACTATCTGCAGTCCTTTATTGACTGCTGTCTAACTGTCAATAAGTTGTTGCTGGGATTAGATAATTGTTTAAAAAGGTTGGTTGAGAAGGCAAATCAAATCAATCGAGACAGTGTATTTTAAAACCAAAAATTATTGCATGAATCACATTTAGAGCCTTTATTTCAAACTTTATTTATATTACTTTAAGGACCAAAAAGGACAATGTGACAATGCGTGGCCAGGCCTTGAGGACGTACGTTCGGTGCTGAATTGTCTTAATTAGCCGGGAGGGGAATAAAGACGAGCCGGGGGCACCAGTTCCAGAGAGAGAGAGAAATACGTGGCCATTGTGTGTGTGCGATGTGTGTTTATGTTTGTTTATGTAGTTGACTTAAGTCATTAAAGTTATGTTGACTGTTCTGCCGGTTCCTGCCTCCTCCTTGCCCATCCTGAACCCTGTTACATTGGTGCCGAAACCCGGGAGGGAGGAGGGAGGTGCTGTCATGGAGTCCTCGCCACTGGTGGACCACCAGGGGATGGAGTCGATGCCAGCTGCCGGGAGATGAAAGGACTGCTGCCATATGCCAGGAAGGGAGTGAGCCGTTACCATCCACCACGGGTCAGAGGACTCGCTGCTGTCCACCTGGGGAGGAGGCAGCTGTTATCCACCAGAGTGCAGAGGAGTGGCTAAGGACCAGGCGACGGTGTGTACCGGGACCGGCGAGTGAGTTTTTCTCTCTCTCCTCTCTCTCTCTCTCTCTCTCTCTCTCTCTCTCTCTCTCTCTCTCTGTCTCTCCTCCTCACTTTTTCCCTCTCCCCTCTCCCTCCCCTTGTCTCTCCCAGGCCTCCAGAGAGGCAGGGAAGACCTGCCGGCAGAAGGACGGCCAGAAGGGCAACAACTCCCCTCCAGGAAGGGAGTGGATTACGTCATGCCAGAGGTTTACCCATTCTGAATCGGGCAGTTGAGGAGTGTGATGAGGAAGAGGGCATGGAAGGGCCGTGAGGACGCACACCCGGCTCTCAATTGTCCTAATCAGCCGGGAGGGGGATAAAGATGAGCCGGGGGCGCAGTTTGAGAGAGAGAGAGACACACGCGGCCACTGTTCACTGTTTTGTTTGTTTACGTTGATTTATGTCATCAAAGATATGTTGAATGTTCTGCCGGTTCCAGCCTCCTCCTAGCCCATCCTGAACCTCGTTACAGGCCATTACATTTGTACAGCTGTACAGGCAACAAACGGATGGCTAATCAAAGACAGCTGGACTGAGCATTTTTCAATGTTTCAAACTACATTTCACTTGACACATTATCCTAAAAATGCTATATTTATGGAAAGAGATGCTGAAAACCACTTAAACGTGACACAAAAAAACTTCCATCTGATGCATGTGCACAGACAAATCGCAAGAACGGACTGAAGTACTCAATGATAAACTCATTTATCAATGTGCATTATTGATTATCACAATATGCAATTAATTGCGATTAATCTGATTCCAAATTTGTATCGATTTACAGCCTTGCTTATCATTTAAAACCCAACACATTTTTTTTTTCTTGAGACTTGAGAGAAAAACAAAAAAAAAAGAGAGCACTTATTTTTGTTTCTAATTTTGAGATTTCAAAATACTTTTGTCTGTAAAATAGCTCTGTTTTAATTGTAACTGCTGAGATAGTGGCATCTAGAGAGGTGAAGACAGCTATCCTACAGATGTAGAAGAACAGAGAACACATAAACACACACAGAAAAGAGACAGATAATATGAACCACAGGGTGAGGACAGACTAAAGGGATCCAGCTGACTTCCATAAAGTTAGACACTGCATTTCACATAAATTTGATAAGTGATATCTTTATAAAGTCTGAAAAAGCAGAACAGATACGAAAACTGACTGCTGCCTCTCAATGCACTGGATTATCTGTCCTCCCCTCTCTTACACTTACTTTATTTTATTCTCTCTTATTTCTCTCTCATAAACACCATTTCTAATTGTCCATCCCTTCATTCTTTTCTCTCTTGTGGTTGAATGGATGCATTTGTTCCCCTCAGCAGATATAACATTGCTGTTTGTGTTTGGCTGTCATGGATGGGAGATGGAGTCATAAGACTGGGCCTTCAGACACTCTCTCACTCACACACACACACACACACACACACACACACACACACACACACACACACACACACACACACACACACGCACACACTTTCCCATGCAAGTCATATGAGTTATAGGGCTTAATCACAGATAGAGAGAGTGAGATAGGGAGAAGGTTTGGTTATGGAGGATTTCCTGTGGAGAGTGAGGGTCTGGGGGTCTGTGTGTTTGAGAAAGTGTTGTTGGTGTTGTGGAGATAAGAGACATAATGAAGTCAGAAGAGAAGACAGAGTGGAAACATTTGAGATGAGTGTAGAAGAGTTAAAAGAAGGGATAAAACCCGAAGAGAAGCCATCAAAAACTTGGAGTGTGTCTTCCCTCCCCACTGCTGAGGTTAGTTGTGTGCATGTATGTGTGTGTCTTGTGTGTCACACATAAAAGAGATAGAGTGTGTAACATCATGATGTATGATGTCTTGCCTTTGGAATTTAAAGATTATTTAAAAGATAATGTTGAATATAACCACCCACTTTATATTGACTAATGTTTTAAATTGTAACATCATAGGAAAATGTCTGTTGAATTTATTTTCAATTTAAAAAATTAATACAAAATAGGCATCACATTTTAGCTATAGCCTACTATCCAACACCTTTTACAAGTAGAAAAGTTCAACTTGTTTTTTTATTACTCGTTTCATATTTATTTATGGAACACAAATGGCTGATGTAAAGTATGTCAATAAAAGACCCACTTAATATTAGGTGTGTTTAACTACTATGTAATTAATAATTTGCTTATAAGTAATTATTATGTACTGTACATACATGTTGTTGCATTGTACTTACATTTAAAGTACCTACATTTAACCCTCCTAGGCTGTTCAATAATGGGTGAAACCTTTTCATTTTTGATCGGATATACCCTTTACTTTTTTTTAATAAAATGTTATAACACTTTATTTCACTTAATTTCCTTGAAGTAATAGCAATAAAATGATGCACTACTTTTCATATTTTATGTTATTTAGACCTTAATTACATGTAAATTTCTTTACTTTTATTACTTTAATTATTTACAAGCAAATTAATGTAACTTCAAAATTCAATGAAGTCAGTGAATAGAAATAATGATCAACAATAAACACATGCATAAAAAGGTGTAACAAACAGTAAATGGTTAATTGGACAGTATATGAAGTATTCTGCATTCTGGCTGTGTCATAGTCTCACCCATTCAACTCTCTCTCTCTCTCTCTCTCTCTCTCTCTCTCTCTCTCTCTCTCTCTCTCTCTCTGTCTCTCTCTCTCTCTCCCCTCTCTCTTACTCTGTGTGTGTGTGTGTGTGTGTGTGTGTGTGTGTGTGTGTGCATTCTACACAAGGGCGAGTCTAGCCCCTTTTTAGGGGTGCTTCAGCACCCCTAAAAAGGAGCTCAGCACCCCTAAAACTTGGAGTAAGAAATGTTGTTATTCTAAAAATTTTGTTCGTCTTTGACAAGGTTAAATAATGTCCAAAACATACTCCGTAGTTTCTGGTTTAAAATGTATGTGTTAAGGATGAAAATGAATCACCCCCGTTTAGCAAATGGTATCATCCTCTTCTCTTCTTCTACTTCTCTGTACCTGCACCGCTCAGCACGACCGTCATCCAGCGCGAAACACACGCAGAGGGAGGACCCGTTATGTAGTGTTGTGAATCAACTAAGTTGCTCCAAAGCTGTGTCTCACACTTCTTTCCTTTTACCTAAATTTGTTCCGATTCCGAAACCATATCGGTGAGTACTGGAGTCAGTATCCTGAATCACCATGGTACACCTATAATAAGTGTTTATTTTCGGACTATTTTAGTCAAGTGGGTCGCCGCCACTGTGGAGTAGCACAGCACCTGGGTGACTCGTCCATAGTCATAAACGGAGAGAAGTAGCGCCGGTTACAATGTTCTTCCGCAAGACGCATGCAGTTCTGTTTATTAACTGCTAGAGCGTGAAACAAAAACAGCAGCGCGACAAATAAACTGCGTACCTGTGTAGTGCGTACGTGTGTCTCTGTTGGTAAAGTGTATCGTTAATTTGATACTCATTTTAACAATCGGGAGTCATGTAAACATGACATCACGTGCGTCTTTTCTGGTCAGTCGTCATGGAAACATGAAGCACTGGCATTTGGACCAGAGTGAAAACAAACATATCACTGTATACCACCAGTATGTGTGAAAACACTCACTGTGGCTTTTTAAATGAATTGTTATTCATTCCTAGATTTTTATATCTGTTGTTTTTCAGTTGTGGCTGACTATCAAACTAGACAATAAAATAAAGTTTAATGTTTAATGTTTTTCTTTTGCTGTATTTATTCATTCCTCACACACAGAGGATTTAACCTGAACCAGGCTTAACTCCTGAACTCCTAGCATTACTCTCTCTCTCTCTCTCTCTCTCTCTCTCTCTCTCTCTCTCTCTCTCTCTCTCTCTCTCTCTATCTATCTCTCCCTCTCTGTGTGTGTGTGTGTGTGTGTGTGTGTGTGTGTGTGGCCTGCCAGTGAGCAATGGACATACCACAGTTTTTTAAAAGAAAAAAGACAGATTCAGGTGAGAGACTAGGGACAGTCCATAATGACCTCTGTCTTGTTTTTTATTTTTTTTGTTCTTCTGAAAATTGTTAAGCTAAAGTAACAGATAATGCAAACCAGCTATCTGTTGTTGTATCAAATTACTTATCTAGGCAATGGTCCCCTGCTTTTATTTTTTTTATTTATTTCAAACCCACAATGGAGAATACAGCTTCTCTTGTGAAAGGAATTTGTGATTTAAAAAAGTTTCTAAGCCCAATAATAATAAGAATAAAGACATTTAAAATGGCACGCCTCTGTGTGGAAACCATTTACAGATTCTAAGATGGTCTCCATAACATTTTTGTGACATGACAAACTGACCTCAACTCTCCTGACTACAATATAATTGTGTATGATTGTCAGTGCCAAGGGAAAGAGAGGGAGATGGAGAAAGGGAAAGGGAGAGCATGCAGGAAGAACCAGGTGAGGAAACGACAACAATAAATTGTCATATAGTGAATAGTGGCAAGCAAAACAGTAACTACTCATACTCCTATACTAACTTATTGGCATTAAGTAGCCTATATTACATTTACTTTTTGTAACATTATTTTACACCACATTTTTTCATAATAAAGGAGGAGGAAAACAACAGGGAGAGTCCATAAGGGATGAGAGGGAATTACATTTTGTTGTCCAAGTACTGTTCAATGACAATAAAGTTGAATCTAATCTAACCAATCTGATGACTGTTGATACAAAAGGAGGCACATGGAGTTAACGGTCAGGAAAACCAGCTGAGTGAAGAAGGTTTTGTGTTTGTTACAGGGGGCTGTCTGTGTGAACTCTCACAATTAAGCTGGTGCTCTGAAAAGGTCTAAAAAAAAAAAAAAAAAAAAATCTGGATTTTGGAGTTAGTTGAACCAATGTTAAAATGATAAAGTTATTTTTCAATAGACATATTTTTTGTTTTTTTGTGAAAAGAGGGTGGGTGGTGGCAGTGGGGCTCATTGGGTGCTCAGCACCCCTAAAGCTCTGACCCTAGAATCGCCCCTGATTCTACATTCTGGCTGTCATAGTCTCTCACCCATTAATTTATTCGGGTTTGCCGTTTGGATGTTTTATAGTCTCACAACTCCATTTCTGTGTGTGTTTGTTCAGCATTGTGGCTGATATATAGATTGTATTCATCACATATATAAAGAAATTGCGTTCGGGTCTTTAACATTTCTTTAGCCAATCAAACTATTTTATGTTAATTGTTCATTTGTTGTTGCCAAGCAAATACAAATTTATTTATTTTTATTTAACTGAAAAGTAACTCTTGGGAGATGGGCTTACTGCACAGCTTCCAATTTATGTGTGTAGGAATACAGCAATTCATCTCAATAGCAAGCCCATTTGACTGTGTTCCCTGTGTGCAATTACAGTCATTTACTTATACAGATTAATATGATTTAGGTAAAAAAGATAGAAATAGGGAACATGAGAGATGAAGGGTAAAATCCAAAGGAAGAGACTTCCATGTCATGAAAACGTCTCGGGTTATGACTATAACCCTTGTTCCCTGAGAAGGGAACGAGACACTGTGTCGTTGAAAACGACTCTTTGGGGAACGCTCCTTAGCATGCGCCTCTGAATTATGAATGAAACTATTCCAATCTTGATTGGTGTTGCGTCATGACGTAACATGTGACGGCATAACCGGATGCATAAAAGTGAAGTCGGCACACAAACACATTAGCCTAGCGATGAAGCAAGCCACTCTCAGGCATTGAGGGGCGTGGCAGGACGACGCAGTGTCTCGTTCCCTTCTCAGGGAACAAGGGTTATAGTCATAACCCGAGACGTTCCCTTCCGAGGGAACTCGCACTGCGTCATTGAAAACGACTCTTTGGGGAATGAATGCCCACTAGGCCACGCGCCAAAAAAGGCCTGCCCTAGAGTGAAACTGAACTCAGGCACTCAGCTAGGACGAGAGCACACGTGCGCCAGGCGTACTAGGGAGGTGCAGAAAACCTGATGAAAGTGTGCGGGGTAGCCCAACCGGCTGCCTCACAGATCTCCTGGAGGGGCACTCCCGATAAGAGAGCCCTAGAAGACGCCATGCCTCTAGTTGAATGAGCCCTTATGGCCAAAGGTGAAGGCAAATTGCGCACCTTATAGGCCGAGATAATAGCCTGAACAATCCAATTACTAATGGTTTGTTTCGAAGCAGGGAGCCCCTTCTTAGGTGACCCAAAACACACTAACAGTTGGTCCGGCCTCCTCCAAGAAGAGGACCTCTCGAGGTAAACGCTCAAAGCTCTGACAGGGCAGAGCAAATGGAGCCTCTCTTCTTCTGCCGACACATGAGGTGGAGGATGAATTCTTGCAGGACCGTAGACCGTGCCATGTTAGAAGGCACCTTAGGCACAAAGCCAGGTCTCGGGTGCAGAATGGCTTTAACTCCGCCAGGGGCAAACTCCAAGCAAGCTGGTGTTACTGCCAGGGCTTGAAGATCTCCCACCTTCTTTAGAGAGGTAATAGCTAATAGAAAAGCCATCTTGAACGTCAGGTCCTTGGGCGAGGCCGACTGAAGGGGTTCGAAGGGGGCCAGGGATAACCCTTCGAGAACCACCGCCAGGTCCCAGGCAGGAACCCTGGACCTGGTTGTCGGTCTCATCCTCCATGTACCACGGAGAAAACGAATGACAAGCTGGTGCCTCTCCAGAGGCCCAGCACTCAATGGTGCATGGAAAGCCGCAATGGCAGCCACGTACACCTTAAGTGTGGAAGGGGAGAGACCCGCAGAGAAACGATCTTGAAGAAACTCCAGAACTGAAGCCACCGGGCAGTTAACTGGATCTACTTCATGTTCTCTACACCAAGTGGAGAACACATTCCACTTGAGGCCATTTAATCTCCTAGTAGACGGAGCCCTAGAGTTAAGTATGGTTTCAACCACCCCCGCTGATAGACCAGCATTTAGGTACTGAACCCCCTCAGGGGCCAGACCCACAGTTTCCACAGCTCTGGACGAGGGTGGAAAACTGTGCCCCCTGCCTGAGACAACAGATCCCTCCTCAGAGGAATCTGCCATGGCGGAGCTATCAGGAGTGAGATTATGTCTGAGAACCATACTCGGGCCGGCCACATCGGGGCAACCAGAAGTAGACTGATGCCCTCTTGGCGGACCCTTTCCAGGACTCCCGGGAGCAGAGCGATCGGGGGAAATGCATACAGGCGAAGCCTGGCCAGGCCTGTACCATGGCATCCAACCCCAGTGGGGCTGGATGTGAGAGGGAGAACCAAAATGGACAGTGGGACGTCTCTCGAGACGCGAATAGATCCACTTTCGATGGTCCAAATTTGTCCCATATCAACTTCACCACCTCTGGATGAAGTCTCCATTCCCCGGGCCTCAGCCCCTGCCTCGACAGGATGTCTGCTCCCTGATTCTGAACCCCCGGAACATACATGCTCTGATAGACAGTATTTTCCCTTGGGACCAAAGAAATTATCTGATGCGCCGGTCTGCACAGAGGGCGCGATCTGAGTCCCCCTTGTCGGTTCAGATAAGCTACCACTGATGTATTGTCCGAACGTACTAGGACATGGTAACCTTAGATGTCTGGAAGAAAGCTCCTCAGAGCCCTGAACACAGCCAACATCTCTAGACAGTTTATGTGCCAAGAATGATGATGGTCCTGCCACAGACCCCTGGCAAAGCGGCCGTCCATGACCGCGCCCCAGCCAGTGAGGGAGGCGTCTGTCGAAATGGTTTCCCGGCGACATGACGCTCCCAACACTGGCCCTTGGGACAGGAACCAAGGTTTCTTCCATATTAGCAGAGAACGAAGGCATCTGCGCGTTACTCTGATTTTACGAAATGGATTCCCCTTGGGGGAAAAAACCCCTTGGCTTTCAGCCACCACTGGAGGGGCCTCATGTGTAGAAGGCCCAAAGGTATAAAGTTGGATGCCGCTGCCATGAGGCCCAGCAGTCTTAGAAACTGCTTTACAGTGATGGCCTGGCCTAGCTTTAAGCCGGACACCATCGCCAGAACGGATTCGATACGTGCAGGAGACATGCGTGCCTGCATCGTAACCGAGTTCCACACAACACCCAGAAACGTTGTGCACTGGGATGGTTGTAACACACTCTTTTTTATGTTGAGTCTCAACCCCAAACTTCGAATGTGGCCAAGGACGACATCTCGATGCCGAACCGCCATTTCTCGAGACTGGGTCAGAATGAGCCAATCGTCGATATAATTCAGTATGCGGATGCCCTGAAGTCTCAGAGGAGCAGGAGCTGCATCCATACATTTGGTGAATGTGCGGGGAGAGAGTGCTAGGCCGAACTCAACCCCCCATTCTTTTTTGGAACTATAAAGTACCGGCTGTAAAATCCGGACTCCCTGTCTGCATGAGGAACACGTTCTATGGCCTCCTTTAGCAGCAGAGATTGCACTTCTTGTTCCATCACCTGAGTCTGCACCACCCCAGAGAATTTGGGGGGGCGGTGCCCGAACTGCAGTCTGTACCCTGATTTTATTATATGCAGGACCCATGCAGATATGTTGGGAAGATGATTCCATGCCTCTACAAAATCTACTAAGGGAACCAGCCTCTCGAGGCTGGTCTCGGGTGTTTTTCGAGCACCGTTCTCGACTTCCTGAAGCGAGAGACCGGCAGGATTTAGTCGATACGGTTCTTGTGACCACAATTGGTGCTTGTTTTTTTTGTAATTTTATTTATATATATTTTTTGACACGAACGGCACGGCGTGCGTCCGCTGGAAATTGATGTGGCCTGAGGCGTCAGAGACGGCGGTAACCGACACCGATTTCCTGAGGACTCCGCTGCGAGAGCAACCTCGGTTGCTCTGCAGCGGGGGGGGGGGAACAGCCCTCCGAGTTTCTACCACCTTGGTAGGACCTCCTTCCCGAAGCTTCTACTAAGGGAACCAGCCTCTCGGGTGTTTCCCGAGCACTGTTCTCGACTTCCTGAAGCGAGACCGGCAGGATTTAGTCGATACGGTTCTTGTGACCACAATGGATACTTTTTTTAAATTTTTTTTTATTTATTTTATTTATATATTTTTTTTGACACGAACGGCACGGTGTGCGTTCGCTGGAAATTGATGTGGCCCGAAGCGCCAGAGACGGCGGGAAACCGACACCGATTCCCTGAGGACGCCGCTGCGAGAACAACCTCGGTTGCTCTGCAGTGGGGGGGAACTCCGTGATGCGAGGAGCTGACTGATGGCTGGGGCTGATCTGCTTGCCCTACTCGATTTAGACTTACCTTACAGGGGAAGCATCAAGCAGAAATGATCTAACCTTTTCCTTTATCCCCGATAAATTCAGCCACAGATGCCTCTCTGTGGCCACCATAGCTGCCATAGAGCGGCCAATAGCCATTGAGTGCAGGCAAGAACCAGCCCGACCTGCCGCCATGTAAGCCCTACTTATTAAAGCAGATGTATCCCTGCAGGGCTTACTAGGCAGCGCCGGGGTTTTAGCCCATATCCCGTGCCCCCAAAACATCGTCTGTAATCACCACACTGGGGCTGGAGACACGGGACGAATGCGGTTTACCCCACGATCTCGAGATATATATAAATATTTTTTTTTGTGGAGATCGGGGAAAAACGGCAAACCTGAGGTTGTGATCTGTGCCGCAGGAAACGCTCGTCTAATTTGTCTTTCAACTTGCGTTTCCTGCTCATTTTGTGGCCAGCTGATAACAAGTCTGGCCACGGCACGCGTCACAACCTCAATCAGCTCCTCATAAGCTTGGCCGAAAACTGGCGTGCTTGACTCACGGTCTTCCGCATCAATGCTGAGCATATCCACTTCCTCGGAAGCAGAGAGCTCAAGCATTGGGACCTGATCGTGGGCAGAAGAAGCCGCGACGCGGGCTTCTGCACCACTCACAGTAGGCTCGGGATCCTCAAACGAAGAATGAGAAAGTGCCGCAGCAGTCTCATTCTCATCTGCAAGATCCCGCTGCGAACCCCACGATCTCAACCGCCGCGCTGCCTCAACAGACGCGGGACCAGATCCGTGGGGAACGCGAGCCCGACCGTGATCATCAAAGCACGCCAACCGGGAGCGCAGCACTCTCATGGGTAGTGCTTCACAACTTTAACAGGCAGATCCCTCGAGAGCTGCCTGTGCGTGCTGCGCTCCCAATCAATTCACACATAAAGCGTGCGTGTCCCTACCCGTAATGAAACGAGGGCAGGGGTGCACGCACTTCATGAACTGTTGGGTGGCCATAATATTTTTAAATCAGACAAACAACACCAAATAAGACAAACAATACACATAGAGCACTTGCTGAAGAGCGAAAGCTAATGTGTTTGTTTGCCGGCGTCACTTTTATGCATCCGGTTATGCCGTCACATGTTACGTCATGACGCAACACCAATCAAGATTGGAATAGTTTCATTCATAATTCAGAGGTGCACGCTAAGGAGCGTTCCCCAAAGAGTCGTTTTCAACGACGCATTGCGAGTTCCCTCGGAAGGGAACTTGATATTATCAACTATTCAACTTTGTCCTCTGCTGTTGTTACCCCTAAACAAATGTACTAGTAACCATAGTTTCTGCCAGAACACCATTACAATGAAATAAATACAACACAATGAGAGATGGATTCTCAAAGCTTTTTAAACTGTATGAATATCTTATGGTTTAATAGAAATTACTGTTTTTTTTACTGAGAGTGTCAGAAATGAACTTTTCTATTAAGGGGCAGTTGCCCCCTGGATTTGATTTTCAGAGGCATTTTTATTTACTTTGGTGAGGGCATATTTTGTTCTAAACATAAAAAATTCTAAAACTTGAATTCACTAAATTCATTTACATAGTGCTCCATCTAAAAAATTTGATTGAGAGGGGTGATAACAAAAAAGTATGTTTATAACAGCAACCTACTCCCTTTTTTACAAAGATAACCTAAAAAATGTGCTTCATGCAGTAACATCTAAATTAGCTGCTTCATTCAATTCAAAACATTTATTTAATCTTACAAAATTGACCTGACAAATTAGGTATTTTTTAAGGGTTAGGTCAAGCAGAAATAGATAATATGAGGTAACAATTACAGGTTACCATTTTTTCAGTGACGACAACAGGCAACTTTAGGAAAAGTATGCCAACTTTATATATTTAAGTTAAACGCCAATCTCAATCATATGTATGTGGAAAATTAATAGACATAAAAATTGCTGAAGAAAGATTGCTCAAATAATTCTAAGAAATCTCTATTAAATATCTGGGTATTAAGGAAAACACATAAGGTAAATTGTTGTTGTTCATTACAGAGTAAAGCTCTTTAATAGACTTGAAAATTATATTTCCATATAAATCAGGATCACCTTCATTTAGCATAAATATTGTTAACATTATTGCACCAACAGTGTACAGGCATTCATCTGGGTACACTCTTGGCACTGAAATAATACCTTTACCTAAATATAATATAAGATTTCTTCATTTATCAGATGCTTTTATCCAAAGTGACTTACAAATGAGGAGACAATATGAGAAGTGCTGCAATACAAAAGTATCAAAGTTGTTCAGATAAGTATGAGCTATAGAGAGGAAAGTGAAACAATGGATTAAGAGTTTAGTGCATTATATGGTTTGATTCAAGTTGCAAGGGCATCGGCTGTTTTGATGGAGTCTAAATGCCCTTAATATATGAAGATGTTTGAGGTCTGTAATCATCTTATGAGCATATGCAGCACTGTAGGATGCAGAGGTAATAGAAATGTCCACCCTGTAGTACAGGGAGAAAAGTGAGGACCCAGATCACACATTGACAAGTTTGATTGATACAGCCCTCCCAGACATTGTAAGTTGCTTGTATCAACAAAGTAAGCTGAAATAACATCCCACACTGTATCTGATATAGATCAAACCATCCCTGTTTCTCTTTTTGTCTCCCATTGTAGCTTTGTGAGTTGGACGGGGTGGAGAAACCACAGCCGCACTGGTTTCACACGCTGCAGGTGCGACGGCTCCGAGTTCAGAGGGGCCGCAGTAACAGCGATCCGTTGGGAGGAAAGAGCTTCCAACAAGAGTTTCAGTGGGTGAGGGAAAACACACTCACAAACAAATACAAAACAGAAAACAAAAAAGCACAGATTGTCATGACAACAGAAAAGTTGATAGCTTAATCGGAGTGCTTGCACACCATAAATATATGTTTCTACTAATATGGGGAGATGTTTTGAGTTGTATTTGTCAGTAAGTAAATTACACAAATAGTAAAATGTATTACCTATTTGAAAAGTAACTCAGATATTATGGTATAAATTTAACAAATAGTGCATTACTTTGCTTATTACTTGGGAAAAAAAAGTGTTACTTGTTCAGTGTTGGGTAAGTAATTAAAAAAATAGTAATAATTATCAGTAATACCCGGCATAGGGTGGGTTAGCGACTGAGGATGAGGGCCTCTTGGGCCTCAAGAGGCCTTGCTTTTTTTTTGACAATGTGGGTACCGCAACTTGTTCGGAGTGTGGCGAACACAACACAAAAGGAAACAAATTATTTACCTTCTGGCCCTCCACTGGAGGATGGAGCGTTCTGGTACCTGCTCCGCAGCGGACATCTCTCTCCCTGGGTTGTCCATCTCCGGGCGCTTAGGAGCCTTCCCGGTCCTTGTGCCAGGCCGTGAGGTGGGGGGTGTCCGCTTCCTGTTGGCCCGGGGCCGAGAACTGGGCTCGGGCTGTGGCGGAGCCGCCTGGACTGTCACCGCCGCAGGGGGATGCCCTCGGCTAGCAGACGGGGTATGGGATCTTGAGCTGCGCCGGGGCAAGATTTGCTGTATAGCCTCCATCTGCTACTTCACTGCCGAGAACTGCTGGGCAAAGTCCTCAGCTGTGTCGCCGAAAAGGCCGATCTGGGAGATGGGCGCGTTGAGAAAGCTAACTTAGTCGCCGTCCCTCATCTCGACCAGATTCAGCCACAGGTGGCGCCCGGACCAGCTCCTGCAGCACATCGGGATCAGTGACTTCATCAGTTTTTTGTGCACTTCCAGGAAGAAAGAGACTGGGGGACGTGGCCGAGAATCTTCATTTTTGGGTGAACTATTTATTTTAATGAACTAAGCTACTTTTGGTGTGTAGCTTGTAGTGTAACTTGCTACTTCCTCTGAGGTGCAGAAATAACAGTGTGTTTCTTTAATTTGCAGAAAACCGGCCTGCAGTTTGGAAATGCAACATCTTACTTGAACCTTGAAAAACTTGGAGAAGGAACATATGCCACAGTGTACAAAGGAATTAGCAGGTTAGTAGAAGTTTACTCACACACACACAGAGAGAGAGAGAGAGAGAGAGAGAGACACACACACACTTTCAAGAGCTTCTATATTATTTGACTTGTTTGTTGTATAAAACAGAGTAAAATGCCTATTAAGCTAAATTTCAAAAGAAAAAGAAAAAATAGGACAAAATAAAGTCTTTCAAGAGCAATACATGAACAGTATGAAGAATAAATAAGGATTACTTTGGACAACAGACACTGGGAAACACAGGGAGAAGAGACACTGCTAAGGTACTGGAGGATATATATATATATATATATATATATATATATATATATATATATATATATATATATATATATATATATACATAAAACAATCCTCCATTTTGTGTCCCTCTTTGAATGTAACCATTCAAATACACTCTCATCAGAGACTAATCAGAAGCAGATCTGACCAATCTTTCGACAAATCAGAGAGATACATTCCTCCTTATGCAATTGAAACCCCAAGCATGAACCGATCAAAGAACTAAACACCCCTCCCCCACTGCTCAACCATCAGATTACCAGCCAATTCTCTACCCTCCTGATGTGGAAAAATTAACCCCAAAGAAAGCAGTTCAAACAACAAATGCTCAAAGAAAGGAGTGGTTAGCAACTTTTTCACAGACAAGCCCAGTGCCTGGCATAAAGCCATTATATCCCTCCACCCTTCTGCAGAGATATGAGGTATATACAATGGATGGAAAATAAAAATGAGATGAGGACCCAGAAACAGTAAATACTATTAAGATCTATAAAAATGGGACCATTATAGTACAAGACAACATGAAGTGCTTTTTTTTAATTCCCATATCCGAAGAGAAATCTGGCTCTGACACTCCACATCAACACACAAGTGCTCCAACTTGCTGAAAGAGTCACAGAGCTGTAAGGAAAGAAAGTTGTCTGCTATTATCCCCTCACACATCTATACTACCCTGACCCATCTAAAAGACCACTTCACCCAACTTGAAATGGAATGGGTACAAATGAAAGAATCAGCCCTCGAAATGACTTTCTGCAAGACTCAACAATAGTCATTCAAAGTCAACTGTCAATACCAGAAAAAGAACATGAGCGAGCTCTTGCCCAAGAGAAAGAAAACAACAAAAGGGAGTTCACTTCTCTGGCTGAGAAACTTGCGGAGAGAGTGAGAGATGGAAGGCCTTTACAGATCAGCTACATCTTCTCACTGTCCTTTTCCCATAACACCAGTTGTACCTGAATTCAACTCAAAGCACAACACAGAGCTCCCTAGGTGTGAAACTAAAACACATGAGCCCACCTCACCCAAAAATAAATAAGAGGAAAACAATAAACCAGACATTGTTTTTCTGATGGATTCCAATGGAAAATTCCTAGAGGGAAAAATACTTTTCCCCAAACACAACGTGGCTAAATTATGGTGTCCAACTACTAACAAAGCTCTTAAACTTCTATCAAAGGAACACATTAGCACTCTAAGCCACATTTAATTCATATTGGCACCAATGATTTGAGAGCCCAGCAAGAATTGGTTGCCTTATTATTAAGGTCTGTGATTGTCAAAGCCAGTCCTACTTTCCCAGATGCAAAGATAATTGCGTCCAATCTGCTCACAGAAAAGACTTCCACCCCAAAACCATAAACAACATCAATGACAATATTTCAAGAGACTGTGCCCTCATGCCTAATGTGCAAATCGCCCATCACCCATCATTCGTAGCAGAAACACTCTACGACCATGTGCACCTCAAAAAATTTTATGAACCGGTCTTTGCCAAGACACTTAAAGATATTGCTCTGAATCGAGTCACCACACCAAGCCACCAAAACAGCAGAGGATGGGCCAGCTCTAACAGATTAAGACCTGTGGAGCAAGTACCACTCAGATCAGGACCTACTCACCAGAATCCCACTTTCCACAGCACAGCTCACCACAGCAATTACATTTTAGGAAGAGAAGCAAGTCCCAATGGAGATCTGAATCTGTACTAAAACCTCAGATGGTTGGTTCCACCCCAAACACAACAGTACCACCAAAGACAAGACAGAAGTGTTCTACTGCTGTATCAAAACTACATGGGCCTCATACTGATGGGCGCAGCTACACGGACGTTCTTAGTGGAACAGCAGGGCCCAGTGATATGAGGGACAATATGTGCAAATATGTATTAGAAAAAATGCATACTGTTTAATTGTTATTTTTTTATCCTCTTAATCCAATTTAAGATAATAGGCATTTGCAGACAACATCAAGACAATAGTTTGGAAGGATGACACTATATAAATCTTTTTTTATTTCTCAATGGAACATCCATCGGCTAAGATCCTCAACATTTGGACTGAAAAGTATCAACACCTAATTTATGAAAGAAATTAGTGATATTATAATTTTGCAAGAGACTTGGGACAAAGGAGATCTGCCAACTGGTTGTCCCCCAGGTTATGGAGAACTGACAGTCACCATAAGAAATCTCCCTGTGGTCACACTGGGCAGAAACTCAGGGAGGGGAGGGGGGAGGGGTAATTTGGTTGAAATCAAAATATACGCATTTAATTGAAACGGTAAAATAAGATGAAAATTATATCTGGCTAAAATTGAAAAAATATCAATTTACCTACTCCAAATAAAAATTCTATGTGCAATTTCCACTTTGTCTTGAGCAAAAGTCTGATTGGATTCTTACCTAAATCCCAGATATCAGACCATATTTTTTACTTTGCATACCCTTATTGATAAGTACGTACATACAAATAATGAGAAAATTTACACCTGTTTTGTTGACTTCCAAAAACGTTACATTTAGTCTGGCATGAGGGTTTATTCCTCAAATAAATTGAAAGTGGCACTGGAGGAAAACTTTATGATTTGATTAAATCAATGTATACCAATATACAATATAGGCACTAAACAAACTGAAAGCTTTATTCAGGGGTGTAGAGTGAGACAGGGATGCAGCTTAAGTTCCACATATTTAATATCTATATCAATGAATTGGTCAAACAAATTGAAAATTCTCCTGCACCTGGCCTCACTCTAATGTATACAGAGGTCAACAAGTGTTATACGCAGATGATTTGGTTCTGTTGCCCCAACAAATGAAGGGTTACAGCAGCACGTGCCTCTGCTAGAAAGGTTCTGTCAGACCTGGGCCTTGACAGTCAACCAACAAAAAAAAAAATAAATCTATTGAACAATCCCCAAAATCCACATGTTTAGGCATATCCATCACTAACACAGTGAACGTTTTCCTGGCTGTGAATGAACTCAGAGATAAAGCAAAACAGGCTTTCTATGTCATCAATAAATCATTGCACTATATGGCAGCCACTAACACAACCAAATTGGGCAAAATGGGACAAGCATCTAAAAGATATTTTACATGCAGAGTTCTGTAAAAGAATACTCCAGGTTCAAAGAAAAGGACCAAAATCTGCATGTAGAGATGAATTAGCCCAATACCCCCTACTATTAAAAATCCATAAACGAGTCATACATTTCTGGAAACACATCAAAACAAGTGACCCCCTCTCCTTTTGTAACAAAGCCTTGATCTGCCAAGAGATGAGCTCTGAAGGAAGCCCCCTCTGCCTACTCATTCTTAGACTCTGTGACCCCATCAAAACAAACAACATCAGGCAATCAGACTCAACCATTATGTCTAAAGAAAAAGACAAATGCATTGATTATTGGACAGAACTCACCAAATCCCAAAGCAAACTTGAAACTTATCTGGCCCTAAAAAGAACATACTATGTGGCAGGCTACCTAACCATAGCGAACAACCAAAAGGTAAGGAAAGCTCTGTGTGCGCTCAAGCTGGCCATAGAGGTGGGTTGGCACAGACAAACGTGGCTCCCTAAAGCAGAGAGACTGTGCTCTCACTGTGATCAAGAAGCAATTGAAAATGTGCAGCATTTCCTGACACAGTGCACAAACTACCAAAACTTTGAGCAAGAATACTTTCCAAAAATTACTAACATCTTCAATGATTTCCAGATTTACAGAAATATAGATAAAATGCTTCTTTTCAATGCCTCCCTCAAGGAATTTTTTGGGTTCTTATATACAGTGGAGCTTGTTTTACACTGATTCATTTTATAAGGTTATCAAACTTCATCTGATAGGGAGCTGGATGTCAGTCATTGAACAATGACAAATGCTTTTCAATAACAACAGCTTCTATACTAATGCAGACAGAAAGCTTCACATTTCGTCAAATTTTCGCTCGTTTTTGTGGTTAAAGGGATGATATTCCTTCAGTTATACCTTATTATAGAACAGAATAGAATCTTTTTTTACTACCACATACCACATACCACAGACTCTACCATATATGACCATATAATGAACTTTACAAAGAACAGTCCCCCCTGAGCAACCTGAGGTTAAGTGCCTTGGTCAAGAATACAACCTTTAGGGAACCAGCCCTGAGCTTTAACCACTGCACCACATATATCACCATCAGCAATGATTAAAAAATAAGAGAAGATGACTTCATTAAATGGCTTGATGAGCATTCATCTTTACTGTCTTGGATGTATATGCTATTGAAACAAGAATTTAGGACAGGAAAAACAGAAGGGCTTATCCCTTCCATATAAATAGCTAAAAGCCTTTAGTTAACGTCACTACAGTGAACCATGATTTGTTATTGCTAGTTGGTGGCAGATGATATTAGGGGGACAATATTATACAATAACACTTCCGAAAGGGCTGTTAATGCATAAACATATAGGGGGTAAGATGTGTCAGTGTTTATATTGTAGCACTCCTTAATATAGGAATCTTAATATATTAATTTAAATACATTTATAATTAATTACAATAATTTTACCAGGCCAGCATAGCAGTCAGGTAACCCCACAACTACAATAGTGCACGATTTAGTATGCAACGATCAATATTTTTGGTTCATTTTGGAAAGAATGTTTTTTGTAATTAAGGTCAATTAAACTGTTTGTATAATCATGTTTGTGGGTTATGTGGTGTGTTCTCTTTGTCTCTTGCAGAATTAATGGCCATCTGGTGGCTTTGAAGGTGATTCACATGAAAACTGAGGAAGGAATTCCATTCACAGCCATTAGAGAAGGTACTGAAGCACAATAGACCATATTCTATTATTCCATCATTGATTTTTGGCGGAAATGATGACAAGGATGTGATGGACAGAGGTACAGTCTTTTCAATGGGTAGTACTGCAGTTTAAAGTGTTTTTGGATCGTTCCGCAGACAAAAAAAAACATAATTCAATTTACAAAAAATTGCAAGAACATTCAGTAGACAAAAAACTCCAGACAACATGAGCTGTGGAAAATCAGATGAAATCAAGAAGATTTTTACAGCTTTATACTGTTCATGCCATTTAAGATATCCCTCACTATAATAATAGTAATTCGTATACACTCAGCATTTCCAAAAGGGCTGTTAATGCATAAGCATATAGGGGGGTAAGATGTGTCAGTGTTTATATTGTAGCACTCCTTAATATAGGAATCTTAATCTATGGTCATGTGACCAAATATTAAAATAAGTGCCTGGAAGAGTAAAGAAAACTGTGCTCATCAAGCTGAGAAGGTCTTAAACCTGGCTGGTTTATAAATATATTTAAGGTGCACTTAGTTATTTTTATACTAAGAGATAAAACAAGTAGTTTCTGGTAGAGGTTGACCGATAGTGAATTCCGCCGATACAGTGACTAAGTAGTGGAAAAGGCATATTGATGATTAATCATCCAATAATCTTTCAAATTGATTTGAAAAAATAAAAACATTATTGTCAAAAAATGTTGTAGTCTTTCCTTACTTTGACGGGCACAGACATAGAAGCTACAAGAGTCCAAAATGAATGAAAATACAAGAAAAAAGGAAGATTTGGTGCATAGCTTGGGATTTTTAAATACAAACAAGACCAAAATACATCTGGGACTCTTATTTTGAAATTATGGAGACTTGTCTCTGTTACAATGTTCTGTGTGTTAGTGTTTACCAAATTAAGCTTTTTATAGCCTAAATATACTCCAGATGAAGGTTTTTGTGATATTTATATTTCACCAGATGAGGTTTAATGAGGTTTATTAAGGTTTAATGTTATCCACAAGCTTTACTCTATAACTAAACCGTTCTAACTGCAGACTCTTCCAGAGCCAGCCACAAAGGAACACGGAGGATTAAAATATTTCTAAACTATCAGCATAGATTTTTTACGATAATCAATATTTCAAAATTGAACTATTGGCACCGATTTATCGGCAAAACCGATATATCGGTCTGCCATTAGTATCAAGCTGGTCATGGGATTTCATCATGTCGACCCCATGTAAAATAAAACAGCTTTTATAAGGTTACTGATATGACTGGAGTCTTCATCTCTCGTGAGAGGCCATGATTTTATACATATATTTTAAAATGACTATTCATTTCTTTATGTGTAAAAAATATTTTATAAGGGAAAAAATGCTTAGTGCATTTTTACTGAATCAACCATAATACATTAGGTTACTTAAAAAAATAAAAATAATTTAAGGGTAAGCTGGGTGAGTTGGACAGGGTGGAGAAACCACAGCCGCACTGGTTTCACACGCTGCAGGTGCGACGGCTCAGAGTTCAGAGTAACAGCGATCCGCTGGGAGGAAAGTGGGTCTCAGTGGGTGAGGGAAAACACACTCACAAACAAATAGATAACAGAAAACAAAACACGCACAGGTTGTCATGACAATAGCAAAATTTGAAATCACATGAAAAGCCAGATAAAAAAATGACTAAGTGCACCTTTAAAGATATCCATAAACCAGGTTCAGGTAGAAATAGCTCCTTAAGATTACCACATTTAACAGTGCACAGCTTATACTCTCCCCCAGAGTGAACATTGCGTACACACTCATTTGTTCACGGTGTTTGTCTGTTTGGTTTTATTTGTAATTGTTCCCAGCCTCCCTGTTAAAAGGCCTGAAACACGCCAACATCGTCTTGCTCCATGACATCATCCACACTCGAGAGTCTCTTACCTTCGTCTTTGAGTATGTGGTGAGTGAGACACTAAGAGAGACACCTTCAAAGACTTCTGAAGGATGTTCCACTGGTTTATTTTGTCTATGTGCCTGTTTATTTTGTCTGTCTGTCAATCATGTTCTCCCTCTCTCAGCAAACAGATTTGGCTCAATACATAATTCAGCATCCTGGCGGACTTCACTCGTACAACGTCAGGGTAAGAAACGCACATGCTTGCACAAAAAATAGACCAGGTCAGAAGTAATTTTCCTCTCTCACTCGTATCACACTTACTTCATCTCTTCCTCTGGCAGCTGTTCATGTTTCAGTTGTTGCGAGGATTGTCTTTTATTCATAGCAGAAGAATTCTGCATCGAGACCTCAAACCTCAGAATCTGCTCATCAGTTATCTGGGAGAGCTTAAACTCGCAGATTTTGGTAGGTTTCACACACACTTTATTATTACTATTTTACATTTCAACATTGTATTAAAGCCATCAAAACTACGAAGTAACACAAATGGAAGTATGGGAATTACATCTCTGTGACCAAAAATGTTAAATAAAATCAAAACAGCGGACGATAAAAAATCGGAAAAATCCCATAGATTTAAATTGACGGAATGTTCAAACGGGTCAAACAGAATGCTCATTAATTCAAACTCCAACTCTGAAAAATGTAAACAAACCAAAAAAGTTACTATTGCTTTTTCAGGCCAGTATCACACCCAGGTAACTCCTCTCCATTCTGCTACATAGGACAAGCTCTTACTGCTTCTCCTTTCTATGCACTTTCAGTGTGGACACACTACAATATGGCATAGAATTAGTGCAGAAGTATGCGATTTAGGACGCAGCTATCAAAATCTTTGGTTCATTTTGTTTATTGTGGAATGATTGTACATTCACCAGACAATTTAGGGCAATTAAACCTGTTTGTAGAATTATGTGTGTGGGTCAAATCACAGCTATCTCACATTTTAGCTTCTTCAAAGTAGCCACCCTTTGACTAGATTACAGCTCTGCATACTTTGAGCATTCTCTCCACCATGCTTTTTAAACAGTATTGAAGGAGTTTTGTTGGTTGCTTTTTCAGTATCTTGTCCAACTCCTCCCTTAAAAAAATCTAATAATAGTTTTTTTTTTTATATATATATATATATATATATATATATATATATTTATTATATTAAATATATATATATATATATATATAGATATATATATATATATATATATATATATATATATATATATATATATATATATATATATTTTTTATTAAAAGAAAAAAAGGCATACTTCCTGTCACAGTGATACAATACAATTCACATTTTTGTTTTATATATATATATATATATATATATATATATATATATATATATATATATAAAAGAACAATCAACCAAACTAATAATTGTCTTCCACTTCTGGGTATATTACAGAAAGTCTCGACTTAGACCAATGCACCCTATGTAAAACCTTGAATTGGATGAGTCCAAGATGAGCACAAGAAGTGGTAGACTGTATACTCTATAGCACGATCCTAAATCTCTTCACTTATTTGAACTCCTAATTCTATTTCCCATACATTCTTAATTTTGGTACTACACTGACTGCTTAAAGCCAGAATAAAGTCATATATCTTTGCAATCATTCCTCTCTGATGTGGATTATATGAGAGCAAGCTCTCCCAAGCCTGTTCTGGAGGTGCAGAGGGGAAATTAGGGAAACATCTAGAAACAAAATTTAGAATCTGAAAATAGCGAAACAGATGTGTTACAGGGAGGTCATAAGAAGATGACAAGTTGACAAAACTATCAAAGACACCATCTACATACATTTTTTTAATTGTTTAATGCCCTTGTCATACCACACTGAAAATGAAAAAGAGTCCAAACATGATGAAGGAAATAAGTGGTTATTGCTTAAAGGACCCAAAGTGGATGCACCAAAAATCGAATAATAATTTCAAGCATTTTCGCATAAACCTTTAGATTCAAAGTTTTTATTGTAAGATTATGAGAAACATACATTCAGTCAAGTGTGACCAAACTTTTGACTGGTAGTGTACAAACATGCTTGGTCAAATGTTCAGAAAATCAGTGCTCTTATTGCTGCTCTTGATTCAGGACTGGCACGCTCTAAATCCATACCATGCCAAACATACTCTGCAGAAGTCGTGACTTTATGGTACCGACCGCCTGATGTTCTCATGGGCTCCACTGATTACTCCACTGCCCTGGACATCTGGTGAGTCTTTACATACACTCCTTATATAGATATACATCCTTATAATAGACAGAATAAGACACTTTAATATATAACGTGTGTGTGTGTGTGTGTGTGTGTGTGTGTGTGTGTGTGTGTGTGTGTGTGTGTGTAGGGGAGTTGGCTGCATTTTCATTGAGATGCTACAGGGGTCAGCAGCGTTTCCTGGAGTAGCCGATGTCTTTGAACAGCTGCTGAAGATCTGGGCAGTGAGTGTGTGTGAGAGTGACAATTTCTGTGTGAATATTCTTTTTTCTTTTTTCTCCACCTCCTGTTATTAATTTCTCCTCTTCTCTCCTCCACTCCTCCTGAGGTTCTCGGCGTTCCGACCGAGGAAAGCTGGACAGGTGTCAGTGATTTGCCAAACTATAAACCAGGTGTGTGCAAAATCATTCTTTCTATCTGTCTCTTTGCAGAAATAAAAGTATAATAATGTTTGTGTTGCTCCTTTCCAAACAATGAATGCAGATAGTGCCATCATCCACCATAACTCTAAAAAGGGATAGCTCACCCAAAAATGGTGCACGCGTATACGGCTGTCCACGTGATGTAAAAGAAAACAGGACTTATCCGACCAGGCAAAACTCTTATCATATACTGACCCTCATGCCATCCAAGATGTGTATTTTCTTTCTTCTGCTGAATACAAACAAAGATTTTTAGAAGTATATCTCAGCTCTGTAGGTTCATTCAATGCAAGTGAATGGTGTGATGTGAACTCTGAAGGTCCAAAAGCTCATAAAGGCAGCATAAAAGTAATCCATATGACTCCAGTGGTTAAATCCATATCTCCGTATCTTCAGGTGTGGGTGAGAAACAGATCTCTAATATACTTAATATTTAAGTCCTTTTTTTTTTTTTTTTACTGTAAATCTCTATAAATCTTACTTTTACTTCCATATTCTTCTTCATTTGTTTTTTTGCAGATTCACATTCTTCATGAATATTGCCAACCTACTGATCGAGGCTGGCCAAAGTTGGAGAAAAGGGACTTAAATATTTATCTTTTTCTCACCCACACCCATCATATCGCTTCTGAAAATATGGATTTAACCACTGGAGTCAAATGGATTACTTTTATGCTGCCTTTATGTGCTTTTTGGACCATCAGAGTTCTGGCCACCATTCACTAGCATTGAATGGACTGACAGAGCTGAGATATTCTTCTAAAAATCTTCATTTGTGTTCTGCTGAAGAAAGTCATACACATCTGGGATGGCATGAGGGTGAGTAAATGATAAGAGAATTAACATTTTTGGGTGAACTATTCTGATTTGGGTGAAGTCTGATTTGCACACATGCATATTTAAACTTGCTTTATGAAGACGCATCACACCAATGTCAATGTTGCCGAACCACATTGGTTTTTGCGCACCTCAGAAGACTTGAAATATAGCACAAAAGTTGTATGGACTCCATTTATGGCACTTTTATGTTGCATTTTTGTCACGTAAAGCCAAGTGCACACTACACAACTTCAGAGCCCTATGCACACTTAGTCACACAAAGTCTTTTGTTTTTGGACATGTTGATGCAGAAACTACATTACTGATCACAAAACAGAAAGTTGAGAGCAGAATTCTGAGATATTTTAGTGGAATACCTGAGGTTCTGATGAGTGCTTCTCATTTGTGTCCCTGCATGTTGATATCAGGCATCCTGAAAGAAGTTTTTAGTTTTTTAATTTTCAGATCGAATGGTTACTTCCTTTCAAATCTGCATGATCGTCCAAAATGCATCTTAAGGCTACGATCGCAAAATGAATTCACAAACATGCTCACATGGCAATGAGAGAGTTTATTTGTGATAACATGTCAACGGATTTGCACAGAACGGAAAATAATGATGAGACAGCGGGTAGGCAGACGTGGGTAATGATTTATTTAAAAAAACAAATGTTGGCTCCTGCTTCCAAATACATTGTTCTCTTTTTGCACTCTCTCTTGACTTCACTAGTGTTTGGTAATTGCAGGCCTCTTGCTCATCAGGTGTGCACACCTGACGACTGCTCAGACAGATTTCAGACAGGTTTGAAATCAGTTGTAGCGTCTGCGATTACTCAGGGCGAGTCGCAGGATTGCGCACTGTCGGTCGTGCGATCTGAGACTTCCCGACCAGACCATTCAGCAACTAAAACCATCAAAGGAGTTGAGCTTTAGTTGTGTAGTGTGCTAGGCTTAACCAAACACTATATGCTTTTTATTGCATAGAAAATAGTTACGCCATACCAGTTTTAAACAAACTGAGAGGGAGAAAATGTATCATTTTTATTTTTGGGTGAACTATCTCTTTAAGGTAATAACTGCTTATGCTAACTTTCTATAATCTAGTAGATTTGATGTATCTGTTATAGATTTGATCTATCAGCTTGTGTGGATCTGTTGCATGGATTTGTGGATTGCCATGTGCATGTTGTGTTTCCATGTTTTATGGGGACTTTACATAGACATAATGGTTTTTACACTGTACAAACTATATATTCCATCCCCTTACCCTACCCCTAACCCTCACAGAAAACTTTCTGCATTTTTACATTTTCAAAAAACATCATTTAGTATGATTTATAAGCTGTTTTCCTCATCGGGAGCGACAAAATGTCTCCACAAGGTCAAAGATTTCGGGTTTTACTATCCTTATGGTGACATTTGGTCCCCACAAAGTGATAAATACACGCTCACGCTCACGCTCACACACACACACACACACTATGTTTGTATATGGTTGTCAGTGTGGGTGTAAACTTGTAGCCAAGGGCTTGTTGTTTTATTAACACACAGTCGTCCAAATTGCTTGAGCAAATTCACACAGTTGTGCTGAAGCTGTGTTTCCAGTATAAATCATTGTGTGTTTGTGTGTGTTCTGCTAGTGGATTTGTTGGTCATGAGTTGATTTCACACCTTTGAGTCAGACACTAACACACACATTCACACACTCATTCAGAAAAGGGGCTGGTGTCTTACTACTGGAAATAAACTGTAAACTTATTGCACAGGTGCAAAAATGAGAAATGTGAGGTGGCTTTGGGAAATGCCTCATTTAGGGTGTGTGTATACTGATGGAAATGGAGTATGTGGTAGGTAAACTTCTGGCAGGCCTTTCCTGCTGATGAATGTTGGTTAACTGAAGCCCAAGGCTGCTTAAGTTTGTGTGTTTGTGTGTGTTTGTGTGTGTGTGTGTGTGTGTGTGTGTGTGTGTGTGTGTGTGTGTGTGTGTGTGTGTGTGTGTGTGTGTGTGTATATTTATCACATTGTGGGGACCAAATGTCCCCATAAGGATAGTAAAACCCACATTTTTTATATTGTGGCGACAATGTGTTGGTTCCCATGAGGAAAACAGCTTATAAATCAGACAAAATTATGTTTTTTGAAAATGTAAAAATGCAGAAAGTTTTCTGTGAGGTTTAGGGGTAGAATATAAAGTTTGTACTGTATAAAAACCATTATGTCTATGGAACGTACCCATAAAACATAGAAACCCAACGTGTGTGTGTGTGTGTGTGTGTGTGTGTGTGTGTGTGTGTGTGTGTGTGTGTGTTGGAGAGGAGCTACCTGAGCCCAGTGTGGTCTTTCAGGTACATACTAAGCTTTTAGTCAAACGAGAGTGGGTGGCCTGTGCCCACACACACTAACAAAAGGATAATCATAAAAATAAAGGTACTTTGAAGCACCCCCCTTTTTTTAAATAAGAACTATATTTCACTGTACAGGTTTCTTGAGTGGCCTGCATGATTCTTTGAATGTTAAAAAGTTTAAAAGGTATAGTTCACCCAAAAATGAAAATTCTGTCATCATCACTCTCAAAGCCATTTCACTTTCTTCCATGAAAAACTAATGTTAGACAGAATGTTAATGCAGCTCTTTTCCGTACAATGAAACTGTATAGTGACCAGTAGCTGTCGAGCTGCATAAATGACAAAATCCCCATTAAAAATGTTGCCTGTCCTTCCTCTGCAGCTCTCAAATTCCATTCATGCTTGAATATATTCAAACTTGCCACCTCATGATGCGTTTACGCTAGGTTTGATGTCAGTGATACCAGAGCCAGTGCTCGGGTTTCTCTTAAAGTTGAGAACTATGGCGACAGGCAAGATTTTCATCAAATAATTTAATTAGCAGAAAATCTTGCCCGTGGCCCTCAGATTTAAGGAGACATGCAAAAACGTAAATTCAAGTCTGTTCCTCTCACATGGCTTCAGAAGACTTGGAATATAGAGTCCCTGCCAACATTTTTAGCCGTCTTGGCTCCGGAAGTATTTTTCCCAATCATTTTTTTTTTATAGTGATTTCATAAAATCCTTCATTAAAGAGTTCTAAGCCATTAACCAAATCAACCAGCTCAGTGTTGAATCACAACATTAAAAACGTTGATTTGAAGCAGAGAAGCATTTAAAAATTTTACAGAAAGATGGAGGTACAAGACTGTGTACTTACTGTCTTTCATGAGGGGAAGAACTACAATCTCATAAAGGATTGCGAATCGCGTAATTGATTTAAAAACAATGGAAAAATATTGAAATTTTCCAAAAAGCAGTTGATTTTAAGTATTAAAAGAATACATTTGTATCTTTTTGCACAATATTCAGATAGTAGTTTTAATTAGGTTTGTTTATTGTGATTCCCTGATTCGCTTTAGGATCATGTGTAGTGTAGGTCTGTCTTTAAAGTAATAAAAAAAGATAATAATCAATTCCCCATATGGAAGAAATTAAAGGGATTTTTACTATTTCCTGTCTAACATTGCACTATACAGTGCACGCGTTGCACTAGTTAATGGACTTATTCCCCTAAGGCAACAAGTTGGTATTGGAGTTTTGGAGAGATGTATCAACATGATACAAGTAAGCTATTTTAAGTGTACAGACTCTTCCAGTCAGCATACAGTGAACAATGGCTAAAAGCTCCGGGAATGAACAACAACTTTGTCTCAAGGCTCATTGTCTTAACCTGCTCTGAGTGAAGATACCTGATCAAAGCTGGATGTTCTAGTGGTCTGTTCATCTAAAAGAGGTTTTTTTGTACTCCTCTAGAGTGGTTCCTGTCCTGCAAGCCCAAGCAATTTCGAGATGTCTGGAAAAGGTAAGACCAGTTCATGCGTGCATGCTTGTGTGTGTATGTGTGTGCGTGTTGCTCCGAGCGGGAACAGAAGGGTTTTTGTATAGCAGCTCTCGTCTCTCTTACACCACCCCCTTCTAATAGACGTCTGACCCATAGCTCTGTATGCATGTGTGTGTGTGTGTATTTGTATGTGAATATTTTGCTCAGGCTCGCACAGTTACCTTATAAGACGGAGGATCTGGCCCAGCAGATGCTGATGATGAATCCAAAGGACAGGATTTCAGCCCAGGATGCATTGCTGCACCCATATTTCAGCACTCTTCCACCTCCGTTAATGCATCTAAGGGACAGTAAGTGCATGAGAATACCTCTATATGAGCGGAATGCACGCAATTCGACCTTCAAGGTTAATCCGCTCCTGTTATGTAGAAGATCAAAGTTAAATCCCTTAGTTTCAGTCCATACTGTCAACATTTTTCAACACAGAGTCGAGATGAAAAGGGATTATGCAATCTTAGAAACCTCTTTTTCCTCTTCTCTCTTTGTATTTACTGTCATTTACCTTGCCATAACCCTGTCTTTCTCTCTCTCCGTCAGCTGTGTCCATCTTTAAGGTGCCGGGCGTGAGGTTAGAGGTGGAAGCAAGGGATATCTTCATTCCGAGCAGACGGATGAAATCACCTCTCGCTCCTTTAGCCAAGTGCTGGTGAAAGATTACTCTTTGCAAATAAAAAAAGGTGACGTGCTTGTGAAAAGCATAAACACACAGACATAATTAAAGAGAAAGTTCACCCCACCCAAATTGTTTTTTTTTTATTATCTGTAATTATTTACGTACACTAATGACGCTTCAAATTTCTCCCGTGTAACACGAAAGCTGAATTTTTAAAAAGCCTCCACAGTGTTTATTTCCCATAAAGTTAATAGTGACTTCTGTCTGTCAAGCTCAAAAAAAGATGAAAAATAACACCACAGAACACATAATCAATCCAACTCATGCACTATATTCTAAGTCTTCAGAAGCAATACGATCACTTTGAATGAATCAATGAACGTAACATTTATATAGTGCTTTTCTGACACTACACTCAAAGTGCTTTACATTGTGAACAGGGGACTCTCCTCAACCACCACCAGTATGCAGCATTCAACAGGATGATGCGACGGCAGCCATAGTGCACCAGTACACTCAACACACACCAGCTATTGGTGGACAGGAGAGAGGAGAGTGATGGAGCCAATTCATGGATGGGGATTATTAGGAGGCCATGATTGATAAGGGCCAATTTAACAACCACAGAGAATCAGGACTTCAGTTTAATGTCTCATCCGAAAGACAGTGCTTTTTTACAATATAGGGTCCCGTCACTACACTGGGGCATTTAGGACACACACAGATTGCAGTGTGAGCACCCCCTGCTGGCCTCACTAACACCTCTTCCACTTTGTGTGACGATAAGAAAGAAATTTAAAGGGATAGTTCACCCAAAAATAAAAAGTATTTCATAATTGACTCACTTGACCATCCCAGAGGTGTAGGACTTTCCTTCTTCTGCAGAACACAAATGAAGATCTTATTCAAGTTGAAAATATTTCAGCTCTGAAGGTCCATACATTGCAAGTGAATGGTGACCAGACCAGAAATCACATGAAAGCAGCATAAAAGTAATCCATATGACTTCAGTGGTTTTATATATGTCTTCTGAAGTGATGCAATCAATTTGGGTGAGAAACAGATCAATATTTTTTCTATAAATCTCCACTTTCACTTTCAAAACTTAAATATTGACCTGTTTCTTACCCACACCTATTATATCGCTTCTGATGACATAGACTTAACCACTGGCATTGTATGGATTACTTTTATGCTGCTTTTATGTGAGTTTTGGAGCTTAAAAGATCTGGTCACCATTCACTTGCGTTCTGCAGAAGAAAGAAAGTCATGTACATCTGGGATGGCATGAAAGTGAGTTCATTTTGAGAGATCTTTATTGACTCATTCATATCGAATCATTAATAAAGATACAGCGTAATGTCATGATGTTTGGTCATGAGACGCAATGAGAAACAGTTTGATGTTTTTGATGTAGCTGCTATGTTAGATTCAAGCACTTTATTAATGTTTTGACATTATTTGAGAGTGAATAACAACTTAAATTGCGTGCTTTCAGCTTGACAGATGAGAGTTACTATTCACTTTCATGACTGGCAAATAAACTGTAAAAAGTTCCCCAAAACAAATTAAGTCATGTGGGTTTAGAGCAACATTTGGTAGTAATTACAGCAATGGTGATTTTCATTTTTGGGTGAACTATTCCTTTAAACGTGACACTATGTTTCAGCATGACAGTCAGTGTGTATGTTGTTTATTCAGATCCAAATCAGCTGTAACAAATATGTGACTTTT